>NC_141539.1:116260625-116633750 GCF_021556685.1 Rattus norvegicus | reverse complement strand
CTCACATCTACTGTGAGGCCTTATCCTCATGGGTGTCCCTTAATTTAGAAGACTTCTTATCTGAAGTGAGACTAATCTCTGCTTAGAAACACAGTTGAGATCAAGAGTTTATGTCCCTAGAAACTCCGTTCCTGAGAAACGTGGTAGCGACTAAAACTGTTTTAGTCATTGTGACTCAAATGCCTATAACAAGTGCGAGCCAGCAGGGCTCGGCCGCTTTCAATACGTCTAAATCAAATATGCTCGTTAAATACATGGAAATTATTGACACTTGGACCCTGAGACTACTTACTCTCTGCTTACAGCTAGCAAGCCGCTTTTATTTCCTGGAGGACTTAAGTAATCACTTTGCTCCGCTTTGACCCCTGCCTGCAGTGTCATCCAAGTGCCAGGATGGTGACGCTTAATGTGTGGCTGAGTCTGACCTACAGTGCCACTTATTCATATCAAGAAACACTTCTACTCTACACTCAGCGGTGCGGGGGCACAGGGGCTGTCCACGGTTATGCTATTGATTCAATCAAGCAGACGGGGAGCCTCTGCCTCGCCCGTGACTCATGGAAGATGCTCGCATCTGATGGAGCACGCAGCCAGTCCTGCTGGGTCAGGTCTTTGTCCTCCCAACTGTAACCATGGACCAGTGCTATCACGCATGTCGTGTCCTCACAGGAGATGGGAGTCTGAGACAGGAAGGCTGGTGCTCACAGGGGAAATCACGATTTCAAAGCCGATTAATATTTTTACCATCAGTTTAAGGGTAGAAAAACAAGAGAATGAGCTGACTTTTTTTTTTCTGCCTTAAAGGTCTTAGAATTAATTATCATGAGGAGGAAGCACTGTCATCCAATATACCTTTACAGATTCCCCTAGGAAAAGGTGGCAAGTTTATCTCTTCTATGAACAGTTGGTTCAGATTAACCCTAGCATTTCCAAAGTTGAGATTGTGATTAGATTAGAATATGATAGAGAATCCAATCGAAATTAACAAAAAAATTAAGTAAAAATATACCGTCTAGTAAATGAATGTTGTGTTAACACTTCGCTACCACCACCATGACAGCATTTTATATATAACATTGGTCAGTGTATTGTCTCTATGGTTCTGATGAGTGTTTTCTAAACATGACCAGTGTGGCTTTGCCAATTTCCTTCAAATCACCACATTTTAATTATGCTTTTTGGAAAGGAGATCAGCTTTAGTTCTTCTCCTTCATAATTGTGTTTTAAAGGGATTAAGAGTGAAGGAGATACAGGAGGCCAAGTCTTAAGTGTAGGAACAAATGAATGGGTTAGTAATATCCCCAAGGTCGTCTAAGCAAGAGCATGGAAGCTTTATATTCTAGTGTGCCTTAGCCACTTTGCTAATGAAAGTCCAGTCCTGTACTTTAAGAGTTGAAAGGGGATGTGGGGAGCATGCATATATCAACTTGCAATGCCAAGCCATAAAAGTAGAAAATTTCAGTAGTACTATGTTCTGCAGAACCTGGAAAGAGGCAAATAAAAAGGTGGATGTAATGAAAAACTACTAAACATCAGACTAAAGAAAATAATTTCAGTATGAAAAGAGTTGGAAGATAGCATTGGCCACCGAATTTAATATAACCTGAACTGGAGGCTGTCTCCAGTAAGAAGCTATTAGGGAAGAAGGGGGCATAGCGGGGACAGACAGCAGGGGTCTTTGCTCTGCCAGGATTGCTCAGGTGCGGTTTAAAGTACTGTTAGCAGCCAGCTTCCCTGTGGACGAGAGGCCATGCACTAAGATGCTCCTAGCTGTTAGTCATGCTGTGACGGCTTCATGAAGGAAAGCTGGCCTTTCTGTGACTGTCTGAAGGGCACAAGCATGGGGGAAGTTACTCTTGCTAACTGACCTCTTGTTGTCATCTTGGTTTCCAGAGACAACAGAGAGAGCACTGGGCTCGTTTTCCTTGGGATTGTTTGTGTGTGTGTGTTTGTCTGTTTCCCAGCAATGGTTTTATGGATTGTTTCACAAACTATCCTTTCCTGCCACATCTTGTTGATGTCCCAGGTCAGTATGATTCTTACGATTCTTATGCTTAAGAACCAAGAAGTCTGAAGTCGGAAAGTTGAGATCAGCTGGTTTATCTTTCTCCTGCTCAGCCCCCCCCCCCCCCAGTCCCCACTACGATGTTCTGCCTTTGACCTCAGAATACCAGTGGAATATGAGGGTCAAAAGGCGAATTCCCACTCGACACTGAGGTGTGAATACACCTCAGTGAGTATCCAAGTGGACACCAAGGTATGAATACCTCAACGGGTAGGTCCAACCCTCCACGTTAAAGATGTTTGAATGCAGGATGCTGGAATGGTCTGGAACCTATGGCTAGTCTTCCATGGGAAAGACCATAGGAGAGAGGAGGAAACAAGCCAATCTGGAGCCATCTGCAATTATAGCAAATGAGAGAAAAGGCCAGTCGCTGTACATAAAAATGTACTTATTTTTTTCTTAATAGCTTCTCTGTGTGGTGTGTCTGAATATGCTTTTAGTTTCTTTGGGGGGTTCTAATTACTCAGACAGAATAGATCAGTTTTAACTGGTCAGATGGAATTCCAGCATCCTCTCCTGGTTCATTCCCATGTTCTGCCTCAGACGAAACCCCAGTTCTCACTGTGGACACTAGCCATACCGTGGCTAAAGCCTTAAGCGCCGCCATTGCTCACACCCATGCGCTGATCGGGAGGCCCGACAGCACCAGTTCTGTGAACACGGATGAGCCCTCCGCTCCCAACATCAGCCTGTTGGGTTTAAGGGTCTTCAGGAATGGTGCACGAGTGTCACAGCTCCCTCTCCCCTTCAGCCAGCATTCACTTATCTTTATGTTCACTCGCCAACAGAAACTGGACAACCCTTTACCACATTCAGAAGGCTAATCAGGATCAGTGTTTGAGAGAAGGATTGGCGGAGGAGCGTCCCTCCCCACCCTCCATTTCTGTAACGTCCATATGAATTTCATGGTGTCGGGTGGTTGAACCCGCGGTCCAGTGACTACCTTGACTTCCTTTATTCGTCGTCCATCCCCACTCAGTGTAACTTCTTGCACTACTGTGGCTCGTTTTATGTAAAACCAGTTAACTCTAAAAAGAATGTGCCTATGTAATAAAGTCTACACACTGGCTATCTCTGTAGAGGTGACGTTTTGTTTTAGATGTTTTGCTGAATAATCTGTAATATCTTTTTTGAGCTATGAAAAGGAAGTATTAATAAAAAATTTATGCAAAGTGACTTTGCAGTGTTTGATGAATACAGCATGATAAAGAGTGTTTGTCTGGCATGGTAGTGGATGCCTTTAATAAAAATCTTTGAAAAGAAGTAGATGTTTACTAATGAGGTCCATTACCCAGACAATATGGATATGGTCATTAGCTGACAAGTAATTTGCTTAAATTATTCTAGATACATTTATCATGTATACAATTTAAGTCAGTTCTAAATACATTAATTGCATTTCTTTCTTTCTCTCTCTTTTTTTTTTTTTTTTTTTGGTTCTTTTTTTCGGAGCTGGGGACCGAACCCAGGGCCTTGCACTTCCTAGGTAAGCGCTCTACCACTGAGCTAAATCCCCAACCCCTTCTCTCTTTCTTTTTTTTTACTTTGTCCTAAATGCTATGAGAAAATAAATGTAACATGTAGAATCCTCGAGGTTTTCGTGGAGGTAAGAATTCAGCAGACAGACATGATTTCGTACACAATTCCTGTTCTATTGCCAGTGCTCACCCAGAAATTAATTGGTGAATACTAATTGCTAATGTCAACATAGCCCATTTGGAAAACACCAGTGTAGGACTATGGGAAAGATTCAAAACAAAGACGATGATGTCAGGGTTTGGTTTGACTTTGGTTCGTTTGTTTGAGTAAACACAAATAAGCAGCATTGTGTTAATTGTGCTTGGTTTCATTCACATGGACCAAGGAAGGACATTTTATTATAAAACACAGGCATGTACTGCGGAAGGGCTCAGACCAGTCCAGTGGCTCCTGCTGTCGAGATGTCTGTCCTGAACAGTACACAGGATTCCATCACCTATTCCATAGGAAGTGGTGTCAAAAGAGTTAATAGCTAAGTAGAAGTTTAGTATTTTCTTAGGTTGGGGATTCTGGAAAGTGTTTCTTTTCCACTATTCTCCCCTCCCTTTAATAAATCTGGAGACATAACTGTAGGTACCACACTGTTACTGCTTTAGCCTGTCATCCTCCACCTCCTACCCTGGAAAGGCCACTGTTCTGCAGAATTTGGGTAGGGGACTGGAGGATGAGGTAAAGTGATGAAGGTTGAAATGTCTTTGATGCCATTGGTCATTTGTTCTAGAACTCTCTCAACCAGTTAGTAACCTCCAAGTATCTTCTATTCCTCTATGTTGGGACAGCTTGACTCTCCAAACATAGTATTAGGGGCGAGAGAGAGGACTCAACAGTTGTGCTTGCTGCTCTCCCAGTGGACCTGAGTTCAGCTCACAGGCACACAGCAAAACATCCCATGACTCCAGCTCCAGGGACCCAATACCCTTTGGCCTCTGTGGGTATCTGCATTCACACTTACACATGCCACATATAGACATATGGAGTGAGTGTTGGTTCCTTTAAAAACCCAGCTATGGTTGTGTGAATATCTTTTTGTTTTAATCCCAGGTGTGGGATAAGAGGCTGCTTCACAGCAGGTGATTATGATTTGCCCGGTGCACTAGCAAGGGCATGATCTTTGCCAGCTGCTGATAGTTTAACTCTGGGGACTCTGGAGAGGTTATAAATGGGAGAGCCCTGAGATGGCCTACCTGTGACAGCTGCTGCTGCTACCCTTGCTGCTGGTTCGTTCTGCACTATATTTTCTATTGCTGGATATTCTGATGACCAAGATTATACTTACCCCAAGAAACAAGGCATCTCTAATCAGCAGGAAGTAGTCTAAAGAAGGCTATACCTCCATTCCCTTCTAACCTTCTTTCTCTCCTATCTAGTATTGGGGAATTCGATCAGAGGTAGAGGTATAAGAAATAAAGAATAAAATAGAAAAAAATAGTGCCAACAGACATATATACACGTTTATGTTGTTAGTATTTTGTTTTTCCAACCGGGGTTTCTCTGTAAAACAGAGTGCTGGCTGTCCTGGAACTCACTTAGTAGCCTAGGATACTCCAGTTCAGAGAGCTCTGCCTGCTTCTGCTTCCTGAGTGCTGGGATTTAAGTCCTTTACCACCATACACAACCACATTTTTTTAATCTTTGAAAAACATAATATTAAACAGTGTGTAATGAATGCCTTTAATCCCATAATCCCAGCATTCAGGAGGCAGAAGCAAGCAGATCTCTGAGTTCAAGGCCAGTCTGGTCTACATAGTGACTTCAAGGACAGCCAGAACTGCATAGTAAGACCCTGTCTCAAAATAACACAAAAAAAAATTCAAACAATTATGTACTGATTATACTCTGGTGCGGCCACCAGTACAAGGGTTTGTGGTATGTGTTCTCCCTTATGTAAGTAATCACCTTTCTCCGATTCCAGGCTGGTGGATATAATAGACTTTACCAAAAGTTAGGAACTGATGGATGATGTGGTGGCATGAATGAGAATGGCCCACATAGGCTCAGATGTTTGAATACTTGTTTCTGCAGTAGGTGGAACTTTTTGGGAAGGACTAAGAGGTGTGGCCTTGTTGCAGTAGGTATATTATTGGAAGTGGGCTTTGAGGTTTTAAAAAAACCCACATCATTCCCAGTTAGCCCCCTCGTTCTCTGACTTAGGGTTATTGTCTCACTGCTCCAGAGCCATGCCTGCTGCCATGTTCCCCGCCGTGACTGTCACAGACCCATCCTCAGAAACTGTACACAAGCCCTAGATTAAATGCTTTCTTTTATAGGTTGCCTTGGTCATGGCGTCTCTTCAAAGTAATAGAAAAGGAACTAAAACAGATAGTGAGGACCTATAGCATAAAAGCAGACACTCTTGCTCCTAAGGGTCACTGACCATACCCTACAGAGGGAATTCCCAATGAAACACTTTCTTCTTAAGCTCCAACCTGAGCAAACCTACTTATTCCTCAAAGTCCCAAGCCACTCTCTGCCAATGAAGACTAGAAACTTAACGTCTTGTCCCAATGGGGATTTTGTTTGTTTTCAAGACTGGGTTTCACTGTGTATCCCTGGTTGTCCTCAAATTCAGAGATTCACCTGCCTCTACCTCCCGAGTGCTGGGACTAAAGGTGTACACCATTGCCTTCCTGCTGGAATTATATTCTTAAGTAAATACTCTCAAACCTCACATAAACATTCACAAAGGAGGCCAGGAGCAGACAAAGGAAAACACTAATGGCAATTGCTCGCTGGCCCTCAACTGACTTGTTAAGTTCTCCCTTGTGGATACCAAGAGTAAGATGGTGAATAGTGGGAGGAAGTCATTAAAGTGAGTCACACATTTTCCCTGAGACCTACTGACATGAATGGACCATTCCAGACTTGGCAGCATCTTTTGTTTGCCTCCCAGACACACCAGCAAACAGGATCACCAACCTGAATGAAAGTGGCTGGACTTCCGGTTCTACCTCACTCTAAGATACAAAGTAGGATCCTCCCACCCCATCTCATCCTGCCCTGTCCCCAGTGAAGGATCTTTCCAAACAAACAAAAAAAAAAAAAAAGTTAATCTTGCATGGCCAGAAAATACAAAAGTACTCAAAGGTTACAGATAAAATTTTCTGGAGAAGTTGAAGTCAAATTCCTGAGAGATGGCTCGACAGGCAAATTACTTTCTGTGCAACCCCGGTGGCCTCAGTTCTGGAGTCGCTAGCCAGCATCCGCATGAAAAAGATGAGTGTGGTGGCTCTGCCTGAATTTACAGCGTCAGCAGTACTACAGGATGGGAGGTAATTATGACAAGTAAAACTATCCAGGAGAAAAGCAGCAGAAATAATAAGAGAGACCCTGCCCCAAAAACAAAGTGAGAGAGTGTTGACTACCGAGTGCTGTCCTCTGACTTCCATATGTGCTCTGGAGAATGTGCACGCAGCACGCATATGAATTTTTTTTATAAATTAGTGCTCCAATAATGGCACAGTTAACCGAGTTTCCCAATACAGTGTCCCCTAAAGTCCTGCCTCAAATAAAGAGTTTGATATAGCCCACGCAATCCCAGATGGTGGTTACAAAATTTCAAGTACTTCTTTCTGATTACAAGTATTTTTTGTGGACTCTGGAGAGATGTTTCAGGATTTTTGAGCCTGTTTCTAGTGAGGGTGTGGCTCATGCCCTTACCATACACCTTTAATCCCTCCGGCTGGAATTCAGACAGCTCCTTAATACATACCTTTAATCCCAAACAATGAAGGTAAAGATAGCTTGTAGAAGGAAGCACCCGTGTTTGAAGGTGATGTCTAATTGAGCGGCAGAAAAAGTGACAATCAGAGAATGATTTGACAGAATGGGATATGCCCAACTCTCACAAGAAGAGAGAGGGAAAGGAAGCTACGTAAGGGAGAGACAGACAGTACAGGAGAACGAGTACAGCACAGGAATACAGTTGAGTTGAGGGGGAAAGTGGAGCAGCAGAGAGAAGGAAGAGGGGGAGGCAGGTTTACCGGGAGAGGCTTACAGAGATAGACTTAAGAGAGAACAAGTTAGCCACAGGTAAAGACAGAACAAGCAAGAGAATGAGAAGGAGCCAGAAGGTTAGAGAAGATTGCTGGAGTTAGAGGCCAAGCGGAGCAATTCAGTGATTGAATCAGTCAGTTGGGAGAGGAGTTCAAGCCAGAGAACAGTTGAGTTGAGCCAACCAGCCAGAGATCAGAAAGAACTAGGAAAGGTGAGCTTATTCAGCAGCAAGTCTCAGAGGCTGAAAACATTCTAGGCCCAGATTAATGGTATGGAGGCTTCAAGCTTCCAGGACCAGGCCTAGGTTAGCAGACGAGGGCAATAATCCTTAGAGACAACAATTAATTCAGGCAAATAAAAAGTACTTTTACGGGGCTGGGGATTTAGCTCAGTGGTAGAGCGCTTACCTAGGAAGCGCAAGGCCCTGGGTTCGGTCCCCAGCTCCGAAAAAAAGAACCAAAAAAAAAAAAAAAAGTACTTTTACAGAGAGATGCAGGTTGTACCTCTGTGAGTTGACCCTGGCAACAGCAGCCAGCATGGTTATCATTAAAGTGTTTTTTTTTTAAACCTTGCTTCTCCATTGCTTCTACGAATGAAGCGTAAACTACAAAGTGCATGTTTCCTACTACGAACCCTTATCAGGTTCACTTAGCATTTCATCTTTACGGTCTCTTGCTAACCCGGTGCACTTCTCTCCGCATTGCTAAGAAATGTCTAATGGAGGAAAGGAGGAGGGCTGGGAAGGTTGTGGAGGGCCTATGGGCAATTAATGTTTACCCAGAGGACGGAGAGCCTTTTTCTTTGAGTGGTGTTATTTCTTAGTTGCCCATGTTCCAGTAAGTAGCACACACACACACACACACACACACACACACACACATTCATGCAAGAAACCCTAATCAAAACCAGTGGGACACCCAAACACACAAAGACGGAAGCAGGAGGGGAACATGTGGAGAGGGGAACATGTGGAGAGGGGAACATGTTGGAGAGGGGAACATGTGGAGAGGGGAACATGTTGGAGAGGGGAACATGTTGGAGAGGGGAACATGTGGAGAGGGGAACATGTGGAGAGGGGAACATGTTGGAGAGGGGAACATGTGGAGAGGGGAACATGTTGGAGAGGGGAACATGTTGGAGAGGGGAACATGTTGGAGAGGGGAACATGTTGGAGAGGGGAACATGTTGGGAGAGGGGAACATGTAGGAGAGGGGAATATGTGGAGAGGGGAACATGTTGGAGAGGGGAACATGTTGGAGAGGGGAACATGTTGGGAGAGGGGAACATGTAGGAGAGGGGAGGGAACATGTAGGAGAGGGGAACATGTTGGAGAAGGGAACATGTAGGAGAGGGGAACATGTAGGAGAGGGGAACATGTTGGGAGAGGGGAACATGTAGGAGAGGGGAACATGTAGGAGAGGGGAACATGTGGAGAGGGGAACATGTAGGAGAGGGGAACATGTTGGGAGAGGGGAACATGTTGGGAGAGGGGAACATGTTGGAGAGGGGAACATGTAGGAGAGGGGAACATGTTGGGAGAGGGGAACATGTTGGAGAGGGGAACATGTAGGAGAGGGGAACATGTTGGGAGAGGGGAACATGTTGGGAGAGGGGAACATGTTGGGAGAGGGGAACATGTAGGAGAGGGGAACATGTAGGAGAGGGGAACATGTAGGAGAGGGGAACATGTGGAGAGGGGAACATGTAGGAGAGGGGAACATGTTGGAGAGGGGAACATGTTGGAGAGGGGAACATGTAGGAGAGGGGAGGGAACATGTAGGAGAGGGGAACATGTTGGAGAAGGGAACATGTAGGAGAGGGGAACATGTAGGAGAGGGGAACATGTTGGAGAGGGGAACATGTTGGAGATCGCTAAAGAACGAAGTGTCTCAAAGCCTATGTAGTGTTTACAACTCTACTGTGTTTACATACAATACTTCATCCACCCCTATGGATCACGCACTGTTGATGCCTTTATTTTACAGATTAAAAGAAGAAAGCCAGAGTCACAGAGAGGTTAATTGATTTTTCCCAAGAGCAGTAAACCCACAGAATCAACTAACCTGGGCTCATAGAGGCTCACAGAGACCGAACTGGCAACCAGGGAGCCTGCATGGGTCTGAGTTAGCCCCTCTGGATATAGGTTACAGTTGGGTGGCTTGGTCTTCTTGTCTTCTTGCCTGCTTTTGGGACCCTTTTGCTCATACTGGGTCGCCTTGTTCGGCCTTAATACAAGGGGAGTTGTCTAGTCTTACTGGAACTTGCTATGCTGTTTGGTTGCCAGCCATGGGAGGCCTGCCCTTTTCTGAAGAGAAAGGAGGAGGAGGAAGAGGAGGAGGAGGAGGAGGAGGAGGAGGAAATGGGAGGGGGAATAGGAGGAGAGAGGGGGAACGGTTGTGGGGATGTAAATAATGAAACAACAACAATGGTGATAATAATAATTAATAAAAGCAAAAATACTCCAAACATTAAAAAAGGGTAGAACTTGCCTGAAGCTGAGAGCCCGTCTGTGTTAGTCTGCCCCCTGCAGGACAGTCGTGGGGGAGCCGTCCCATTCTCAGGGACAATAACCACTAGGATTTTTATTCTGTCCACTCAAGAAATAGTTTTCTTTGTTGAAAATAGATTTTTTTTTCATACAGTATCTTCTGGTCATGGTTTCTCTCCCTCCCCCAACTCCTCCCAGTCCCTCCTCACTTTCCCCCAAATCTCCTGTCTTTCACTCGTTAGAATACAAACAGGCATCTACGTAATAATAATGATGATACTACTACTACTACTACTACTACTACTACTACTAATAATAATAATAATAATAATAATAATAATAATCAATTAAACCAGAGTAGGACAAAACAAACAAGCAAACCAAACGGAAGAGAAAAAACCAAAGAAAAAGCTCAAGAAACACATAAATGCAAAGGGAAAAACATATTTCCACCCACAGAAATCCCATAAAAACATCAAACCCGAAATCATACCCAGAGGATCTGTAAGGTTAAAACAAAACAAAACAAAACAAAACAAAACAAAACAAAGCAAGAAGCCCTGGCAAAGCACTATAAGACAACGCATGCTGTGAAGTGTGGTTTGCATATCCAATCAGACTCCGTTAGACCAAACTAATTTTTCCATTTGCAAGCAGTTGTCAGTTGGAGACTGCTTCTAAGTCATGTATGTGAGCTTGTGCCCTCTTTCTCTCTCAGCTGTGGCCCAGAACCGTGCAGAACCTGTGCCTGCTGTCACGGTCTCTGTGAGTTCATCCGAGCAGCAGTCCTGCTGTGTCTTGAATGAGATGTAACCTGTTCCTGGAACTGGAGGTTTCCTTTGGTGACAAGAGATACCCAGCTGGGGCTCTGTCTCCCCCCTTATTTGGTGCTCCCACTAAGATCACCTTCATATTACATATGCTTTTCATAAAGCATCTACTCTACTTATTAGCTTTCCATGTGACCCTCAAATGACCCGTACTTTTAACTTCCCCTTCTCCCCTGTATCCCCTCCCTCACCCTCTTCCCCAACTCCCTGTTTGATCCTTCCATTCCAGTCCCACTGCCACCTTCTCCACCTATAATTCTCTATTGTCTTTCCCCTTCCTAGGGAGATCCAGCCCTCCCCTCTAGTCACGGACTCTATACTTGGCCTCCATGGTTAGAGGGATTGTAGCCCGTTTATCAAAGACTTCATAATTAACATGCATATAAGCAAATACATACCATATATGGGGGCGGAGTTATCTCAGGTTGATTTTTTTTTCTAGCCCTGTTCATTTCCCTGTGAATTTCATGATTTCATTTTTTCCATCTTTATTAAATTGAGTATTTCTTATTTACATTTCAAATGTTATTCCCTTTCCCGGTTTCCAGGCCAACATCCGACTAACCCCTACCCCTCCCCTTCTACATGGGTGTTCCCCTCCCAATCCTCCCCACATTACCGCCCTCCCCACAAGAATCCCGTTCTCGCTCTTGCCTTTACTCTTCTCTGCTCTGGTGCCCTCTTCCCTGTCCCTTCTCGCCCCATCCCTCCCCCTTCCCTCCACATGCTCATGGCCAGCCTTTGTTCCTCCCCTCTACTACTCTTCTTCTCTCATTAAACCTCTCCATGTGGGAAAAAAAAAAGAATCCCGATCACTGGGGGTCCAGCCTTGGCAGGGTCAAGGGCTTCCCCTTCCACTGTGCTCTTACTAGGATATTCATTGCTACCTATGAGGTCAGAGTCCAGGGTCAGTCCATGTATAGTCTTTAGGTAGTGGCTTAGTCCCTGGAAGCTCTGGTTGCTTGGCATTGTTGTACATATGGGGTATGATTTCATTTTTAAACATCTTTGTAATATTTCATGTTGTAAAGGTACCACATTTTCCTTATCCTGTCATATGGTGACAGATGTCTAGTCTATCATGAGTAGAGCAGCAGTAAATGTAGTTGAGCAAGTGTCTCTGTAGTAGGATATGGAGTCCTTTAGGTATATGCCCAGGAGCGATATAGCCGGATACTGACATAGCTCTCTTCCCAGCTTCCTGAAGAACCACAACACTGGTTTCCACAGTAGTTGGACAAGTTTTCACTCCCATCTGTAAGGGATGAGTGTTCCTCTAATTCCGCATCTGACAGCATGAGCTTGACTAGTGTGAGATGAAATCTCAAAACTGTTTGACTTGCGTTTCCCTATGACTAAGTAAGGATGGTGAACATTTCTTAGCTGTTTGTGATTCCTCTTCTGAGAATATTGTTTAAATCTGTACCCCATTTTAAATTTTTCTTCTCGATGTTCACTTTATTTAATTCTTTATGTCTTTTAGCCATCAGCCCTCTATTAGATGTGAAGTTAGAAAAAAATCATTTCCTGCTCTGTAGCCTGCTACTTTGTCTGAGTGATGATGTCCTTTGTTGAACGGTGTCCTTTGTAATATATACAAAGCTTTTAAGTTTCATGAGGCCTTATTTTGTTCTTAGTGCCTATGCTATAAGTGTTCTGTTCAGAAAGTCTCTGTGCCAGTGGGTTGAACACTATTCCCACTTTCTCTTCTATCAGGTTCAGTGTATCTGGCCTTATGTTGAGGTCATGATATATTTGGGGTTGAGTTTGTGCAGGGCGATAAGTAGGGATCTATTTGGATTCCTCTACATGTAGCTGCCCAGTTTAATCAGCACCAGTTGTTGAAGATGTTGTCTTTTTTCTAGTGTGTATTTCTGACTGTCTTATTAGGGTTTTACTGCTGTGAACAGACACACCATGACCAAGGCAACTCTTATAAAGATAACACTTAACTGGGACTGGCTTACAGGTTCAGAGGTTCACTCCAGTATCATCAGGCAGGAGCATGGCAGCATCCAGGCAGACATGATGTAGAAAGAGCTGAGAGTTCTACATCTTATTCTGAAGGCAAATGGAAGATTGGATTCCAGGCAGCTAGGATGAGGGCCCACACCCACAGTGACACACTTCCTCCAACAAGGACACACCTCCGAATGGTGCCACTCCCCAGGCCAAGCATATTCTAACTACCACACTGGATTCCCAACCCTACCCCCATAACCCCCCCAAAAACCAAAATAGGTGTCCATTGGGTTAGAAACTTATCTCCCAGTCTTCAACTTGATTCCGTTGATCCATGGGTCTGTTTTTATGCCAGTACCAGGCTGTTTTTACTATGATAGCCTTGTAGTAAAGTGTGAGGTCAGAGACAGAGAATCCACCAACAGTTCTTTATTATTCGGTATTGTTTTAGTCACACAGGGATTTTCGTGTTCCATAAGCTCCTAAAGATTGTCTTCTCGATTCTGTGAATAATTGCATTGGAAGGTTGACAGAGGAGAACACTGAATCTGTAGACTGCTTTTACTGTACTAATTACTATATTACTATATTAATCCTCCTAGCCCATGAGCCCGGTAGATACTTCTGCCTTCTGATACCTTCTTCAGTTTCTCTCCTCACTACCTTAACGTTTTTATTAGACAAGCCTTTCACTTGCCTGTTTAGAGTTACCCAAGGATTTCTTTTGTGAGGTGTTGTTTCCTTGGTTTCTTTCTCAGGGCTTTTGTCATTTGTCTATCAGAGGACTACTGAGTTCCGCGTATTAATTTGTATCCTGCTAGCTTGCTGAAAGTGTTTATTAACTTAAGAGTTTCCTGGTCACGTTTTTAGGGTCACTTATGTATACAATCACATCAGAGTTTTCTGTTTGTTCGTTCGTTCGTTTGTTTGTTCGTTTGTTTGTTTGTTTGTTTGTTTGTTTTTAACGGGGTCTCACTATGTAGCTATTACTGTCCTAGAACTCACTATGTAGGCCAGGATGGCTTTAAATTTTGAAATCTGCCTGCCTCTACCTCTTGGGAGCTGGGGTTAAAATTTGGCTCTGTCCTTGTCTTGGGTAGGTTTTCCCTCCCTTGGTTTCTATTGCCCTCTCTGCATCTCAGGATGGTGTGATGGCTGTGGTGGCCTGGTAGGGACCAAGTGCTTCTGAACCAGGTGTGGCCACAGTGGGTTTTTGGTTAGAACTTGTTTGCAAGTATTGGGAGCTGATACAAAGGAATGGGGATGGGCTAGAAGTGGGGGTGGGGTGACTGAGAGGGTCTCCAGGAGAGGGGAAAGCTAGGTCAGCCATGAGGATCTGTGGCACCCCCAAGTAAGAGAAGAAAGAAGAGAGGAAAGACAGGTCCTTGCTTGTGATCTGCTACAAAACTGGGCATGAGACTGGAGACTTGGAATTGGAGGAAGGAGAGGAGAGTGAAAAATACCTCCCTGATTGCCACAGCCAGCAGGCTTTCAGGGAGAGAGTGCCTTGTGTATGGGTGCTGGGACAAGCTTGGTGGTGGTGGATGTGGTGGTGGTGGTGGTGGTGGTGGTGTTGGTGGTGGTGATGGAGGTGGAGGTGGAGGTGGTGGTGGTGGTGGTGGTGGTGGAGGAGGAGGAGGTGGTGGTGGTGGTGGTGGTGGTGGTGGTGGTGGTGGTGGTGGTGGTGGAGGTGGTAGTGGTGGTGATGGTTTGGTTTAGATTTGGTTTTTCAAGACAGGGCTTCTCTATGCAGCCCTGACTGTCCTGGAATTCACTGTGTAGAGGATGGCCTCGAACTCTCAAAAATCTGCCTCCCCCTACCTCCCCAGTGCCGAGATAAAAGGAGTGCTCCACCACCGACCCCACAGAGAAGTGTTTTAAGCGTACGTGTTGTGTTCTAAGGAAATAAAGTGAAAGCAAACACGGTTCCAGAAGAACCTGTTCACAGCACAGACTTTGTTGCAGCCTGAAAAGCAAGAGCAGCAGATTTGAGCTCTTCCTTTGAATGACAAAAGGGGATTTTTTTCCAAGAAGACAGCCCCACCTGCCCAATGCCCTGAATACTGCATGTAGCTGAGGAGCCAATCCTCGCCCCACTTTCTCGGAAGAGCATTCTCCTGAAGAATAAAAACTACCCAAATTATAACTCTTGGGAATTTAGATGGGAGAGAGGGAGGGAGGGAGAGGAGGGAGAGGGAGAGGGTCCACTTGCTGGGTTCTGAACCACCTTCAGCTTCCAATTTTCTATTTTATTTTATTTTATTTTTTTTAGAATAGGAAAGATATTATCAGATGTTTGGAATTTATGGCAAAGTAAAACTGCATAGAATAGTAACCGAATGTCTTAACAGTTAGGTTTATTTACTTCATTTTATGTAGATGAGCATTTTGCCCTAATGCATGTATGTGTGTCACATGCATGTCTGGTGCCTGTGGAGGTCAGAAGAAGTAATCAGAGCCCCTGGAACTGGAGTTGAGGATGGTTGGGAACCACAATAAACCAACCCCGGGTCACTTGCAAGAGCACCAAGTGCTTTTAACCACTGAACCATATCTCCAGCCACAGCACCTTATTTTCATCTCAGTATGAAGAAAGGTCGGGTATAAAGAAAGGTTGGAGAAAACGAGTAAGCTGTGGGGAAAATGAAAGTGTCACATTTCCATATTACACTATATATTACACATTCCAGGTGGGAGTATTTCATACGCACTTATACTGCATTTGTCATGAGACCTCAGACTGCTCTCGTCCCATCTGTAGATAATCATCAACAACCATAAACACTTAGGGCCTTCCCCTCTTTCCTGTCCTCTTCCTCCTCCCCTTCCTCCTCCTTTTTTGTTTTGTTTGTTTGTTTGTTTGTTTTTCCAAGACAGGGTTTCTTTCTTTTTAATTTTTAATTAATTAATTTTAATTAAGTTATTTGCTTCCTCTCCATCTGGATCACAGCTTCCCTCCCCTCCATCTATCCCTCCTCCCCTTCTCCTCAGAAAAGGGGAGGACTCCCATGGGTGTTGACCAGTATTGGCAGATCAAGTTGTAGTAGGTGCATCTTCTATCAAGGCTAGATGAGGCAGCCACGTTTGGGGGTCCAGGGTGCAAAGGCAGGCGAGGTAGTGAGAGACAGCTCCGAGAGGGGGTTCTCTGTGTAGCCCTAGCTGTCCTGGAACTCACTCAGTAGACCAGCCTGGCCTCCAGTTCACAGAGATCTGCCTGCCTCTGCCTCCTTTGTGCTGGGATTAAAAGCCTGCACCACCACCCCCACCTCACCTTCTTCCTGTTACTCACTTGTGTGTATACGGTGGGAGGACAAGCTTCAGACGTTGCTTCTTGCCTTCTGCCATGTGTGTTCCGGGATCTAATTCGGGCTTGACAGAAAATACCTTTATCTTTTGGACCCCTTGGCTCACTCTGTAGTCCTTTTTTCCCTTCAGTCAAATTTAGCATTTTTGCATACATGAGGGCAAATGCTCTACCATTCAGTTAGATTTCCCGCCAAAAGAATTTGTCTTAATTTCTAAATACACCAAATCTTGAAAATGTGATCATTATTGCTCTCAAAATGAATTACGCTTAAGAAAGTAATGGATGGGCGAGACTGGAGGGATGGCTCCAGGGTGCACTGTTCCTTCAAAGGGTCTGGGTTTGATTTCTAGCACCTACATGGTGGCTGATAACCGTCTATAACTATAGCTCCAAGGGGATCCAGTGCCCTCTCCCAGGTCTGTACATATATGGATGTGTGCACAGACATACAGGCAAAACACTCAAACACGAAGTGAAAATAATAAGTAAAACTCACAAAAAGAAGACAAGGCAAGCTTTGCATGATTTGTATGATGCTAGGGTATGGATTTTAGAGATTCAGGGAGGAAATCAGATGACCTACTATAATCGAAGAAAAGATTTAGAAAAAAAAAAACTGTGTTCTGAGCCAGCTCAAAAAAAAAAAAAAAATCAAGCAAGCAAACACACACACACACACACACACACACACACACACACACACACACGACTAGCACTTCAAACAGTACATCAGAGTGAGGAGAGCAAGTACACTGTAGTCCTCTAGTCCACAAAGTCTGGAGGCTACCATGATGTAAGTAACATAGGCAGGATTAAGCGTAAATTGTGGATTTAGAGAACATCTGTTCATTTTGGGAGAACAGCAGATACAAATGGCAAACTCTACTTCCCCCAAGACACATTCAATAACCAGCAATATTCCAGAGCCCTGCTCTCCCAGACCCTCCCTACTTTACGTCAAATGGTGGCATTTCTTCTCTGGTCCTTCAGTCTGAGTGGTTCATGACGGCTCCAACCAGGTGAATAAAGTGCTCCTCTGTGACTTCAGGACAATACCATTCAAAGATACATCTTCTGTGCTCTCCCTGTGACACTCCCCTTGGGAATCCTGCTGCCATGTCTCAGAGCTACCAAGGCACAGGAACAAGCCATGTGTAACTCCTCCAACTGACAGCCCAGCAAGAGTCTCAGCCAACAGAAGACTCTACTGCTACGGGTAAACGCGTGACGATGCCTTCAGATGACAACAGGTCTCAGACTCTGACCTTCCGGCTGAGGTACCAGATGTGAAAACCAAGAGCCAGCCCCAAGAAACCCTACCAAACTCCCAACCCATCACTTGTGCTACCTTCCAGAGAGTGCGACCAGACTAAAATCAAAGAGGTAAGCAAACATATGCCACTAAAATATACCAGGAAGTCATAGTAAAATAAGATGCGCTTAGGAAAAAGGTAACAGACCATAGCCATTCATTTGCTGTCTTGGAGTTAATCTTCATGATTATTAAGGACTATTGCCAAACTTCACTCATTTCACCTATGCAGTGAACTGAACATTGATAGTACCATGACATTATTTGATTCCTTAAATCTTATATCCGTTAACTATTTCCGAGTAACAGTTAACCCAAAACATCAATAGCTTGGTGCAGGCTAGTTTTAGGTCAACTTGACTAAGCTAGCTTGAGTTAAAGGAAAGGAGGGAACCTCAATTTTAAAAATGCCTCCATAAGATTGCTGCAGGACATTTTCTTAATTAGTGATTGATGGGGGGAGGGCCCAGCCCATTATGGGTGGTACCATCCCTGGGCTGGTGATCCTGAGTTCTGTAAGCAAGCAGGCTAAGCAAATTACATTGAGCAAACCAATACGTAGCACTCCTTCATGGCCTCTGCATCAGCTCCTGCCTCTATGTTCTTGCCTCAATTGAGTTCCTGTCCTGACTTCCTTCAGCGATGGACTACAGTGTGGAAGTGCAAGCCAAATAAATCCTTTCCTCCCCAACTTGCTTTGGTCATAGAATTTCATTACAGCAATATAGTAGGCCTCTACCTAGGACAAGCTTTAAAAACTTCCTTCCTTCCTTCCTTCCTTCCTTCCTTCCTTCCTTCCTTCCTTCCTTTTTCCCCTCTCCTTCCTTTCTTTTTTCTCTTTGTTTCTTTGTTTATTTTTTGCTTTCTTTCTTTCTTTCTTTCTTTCTTTCTTTCTTTTCTTCTTTCTTTCTTTCTTTCTGGTTCCTATGTCTGGGTCTATCAGGGATTGGTCTCTCCCATATGTCTAAGTTGGCTGGGAACTAACTATGCTAGGTTTAGCTGGGCATCGTAGCGAATAGAGACAAATTCAGTCCTTGAAGCCAGTGCTCTGTATGGAATAGGTTATTTCTGTGAGAAGGCAGAAGCACAAGAATAGGACTAGAGACACATAAGGCTTCTTGATACCTCTGCTGAAAAATGTCCCAGCACTTAGTCTGCCACTACTAGAGTCATGTGACCAGACCTAAATTAAAGAGGTAAAAAGACATATTTCACCTGCTCAGTGAACTACAAAGTCATAGGCAAAGAACTGACACACATGAAAGGGTAATAGGCTGGAGTCAGTAGCTTAATCGGTCACATGCTTCATAACCATCAGGTCAGTGTCCTTATTCCAACTCCATCCCTTTTGTCGGTAAATCAAGGCTCAGCACCTTTAGAAACACGAGCTTACTGACTTTTGGGAGAGGCTGATGAATGACACCATTCTTGGGACTTTCCACACCCGTGTTCACTGAAAACTACCTAAGACACCAACCCAAGCTTTAAGAAAACATTTCCTTTGGGTTTTTGTTTTTTTCTTTCTAGACAATAATGGACTACCAGCATGCTAGATTTTCCTATCTGATTCCTGACCTTGCTCTAACTGGCTCTCAGGAGTATCATACTGATGATCATAATGTAAACTATACAGGTAAACTGCCATGTGCTCTTTGAAGTCACCAAGAAGTCGGCTCTGATGGTGGGGTTGTCCTTCTACCCCCATTTCAGATCCAGTCATGCTTGTCACAATTGCCCTCCCAAAGTCCCTGTCCTGGGGCAGACTGTCCACTTAAGTCAGAACAGGGAGAAAGGAAAACAACTGACAGATAAGAGTGTTAAAAACATTGGGGCCTTGAGAACAGCTAGAATGTAAACCATTTCTAACTGATTTTACCATTCTTTATCCCATGATATAATAGTGCCTGCCCAGGGTCCAAACGCCGGGCATTTCTGTGGAGAAACAGCTCAATTGGGAACTGTAGTTTATCACTTCAACTTCCTTGATTGATTTCTGTTGGGTGTTATTGATCTCCAGTATGATGCTGTTATCTGTGTAGGGTGTTATTGATCCCCAATATTATCTCTATGGTATGTAGTCTTAGGAGTTCTTTGGGTAGATTCCCAGGAAAGGTATAGGCTAAGTCATATAATAGTTCTATTTTAGGTTTCTTTGATGCCTTTGTTGATGTTCTGAGGTCTCTCCACACAAATTTCTATAGTAGCTGCACCAATTCGCCTTCCCACCAGCAGTATCTTTACTGCTATGATAGCTAAGGTCATTGAATATGTCTTCAATTGCTTATTGATCATTTTGCTTCTGCTTTTGGAGATTGTCTATTAATATAGCAGTTTGAATGAAAATGGCTTGCATAGGCTCCCAACGAGTGGCCCTGTTGGAAAGGACTGGTACAAGTGGAGTAAGGACTTGTTGGAGGAAGTACGTCATTGAGAGTGAGCTTCGGGGTTTTAAAAGCTCAAGCCAAACCCAAGGTTTCTCTCTCTCCCCTCCTGCTGTTGCCTTCCAAATCCAGACGCAGAGCTCCTGGCTCCTTCTCCAGCCCATGTCTGCCTGCACGCTGCCGTGCTTCCTACCATGACAGTAATGGACAAAGCCTCTGAACCTGTAAGCCGACCCCAATTAAATGTTTTCCTTTGTAAGAGTTGCTGTGGTCATGGTGTCTCTTCATAGCAATAGAGCACTAAGACAATTAAGCCCATTAAAACATTTACTAATTGGATGACTTGATTTCCTTTTGGTGTTTATGTTTTTGGGTCCTTCATAGATAGAATTCCATCAGAGATAAAGTTAACAAATATTCGTTTTGTTTTGTTTTGTTTCTGTCCTGTAGGATGTCTCCTCAGTCTAGTAATTGCTTCCTTTGGGGTTGAGATATTTTTTGTTGTTGTTTTGTCTTTCACTGTTGGTGTTTCTTTTTTCAACTTAATTTTTTCATATTATACTTTTTTTTTGAGACATGATTTCTTTGTGTAATGGAGCCATGTCTGTCCTGGACTCCCTTATGTAGACCAGGCTGGCATTGAACTCACAGAGGTCAGTCTGTCTCTGACTCCCAAGTGCTGGGACTAAAGGTGGGCCCTACCACCATGCCTGGGGCAATACATTTCTTATCATGTTTTGTCCTCTCTCAACTCCTCTCAGATCCCCACCCCCATCTCCTTTTCCACCCAACTTTATGTTCTTTCCATCTCTCTTTTTAAAAAGCCACACAAAGAAAAAACTCAAATGAAAACGAACAAAATAACCCAGTAAGACAAAACATGTCAAACAAAGCACAGTGAGGCAAAAAACTTACCAAAGGAAAAACATGGAGTTTGCTTTGTGTCTTGGGCTTGGTGCCTGCACTGGAGCGTGGTTGATATATCCGGTGACACTCCACTGTAGAAAACTGATTTTCCAGGGTGGAGAGGTGGCTCAGTGGTTGGGAACACGAATTACTCTTCTAGAGGACCCAGGTTCAATTCCAGGGACCCATATGGCAGCTCACAACTGTCTGTAATTCCAAGATCTGACACCGTCACACAGACATACGTGCAGGCAAAACACTAATGCACATAAAAAGAAAGAAAGAGAGAGAAAGAAAGAAAGAGAGAGAGAGAGAGGAAGGAAGGAAGGAAGGAAGGAAGGAAGGAAGGAAGGAAGGAAGGAAGAAAGAAAACTGATTTTGATTTTCTGTTTGCTGTCTGGTAACAGTTTCAGATAGCTTCTCCATTAGTAGAACCCAAGTCCACCGCCCTGTCAGGCTTAGACCTGTGCGGGTCGAGTGCATGCTGTCACAGGCTCTGTAGGTTCATATGAGCACCACTCCTATTATGTCAGGAAACAAGACTGCTGCCTTAGAGTGGAGCCCAGAGAACTTTTGGTCACCAGTCTTTTTTTTTTTGTTAATTTTTTTTGTTTGTTTGCTTGTTTGTTTGTTAACATTTTGCAGGGGGGTGTAACAGGGCCCCCAGACCTTAGCCCAGCTGACTCCATGATAGAAGTACCATTCAGGTTGTAAAACTCAGCATGTAGACAGCAAGCACCACCTGCCAAAATGAAAACAAAGACCTAATCCATCAATGCCATAGTTCTAGGAAAGTCTCTAAATATACTGACCTTGCTTTTTACCGCCTGTAGATCTGCTTCTGACTAACTGTTCTTGTTAACTGAAGTGTGTCAACCCAGGACATGTTTTTTTGTGTTTAAAAGCTCACCCTGAGAAAGGCTCGGGGCTACACTGGGAACCTAGAACACCCAGAGTAGTATCTAGCTGACTAATAAAAACTTTCTATTGGCTTAAAACTAAACCCTAGCAGACATCCCTGATGACTATCCCACAACACTGGGGTGGGGGAACCAGTATGCCATGACATGCCTGTGGAAGTCAGACGACAACCTGTAGAAGTCAGTCTCTCCTCCCATCACGTGGGTTTCAGGGATCAAGCTAAGGCTGACAGCCTTTGCCAGTGAATGAGTGCCTTTACAATGGAGTCATTTTGCCCACCCACCGTTCTCTTGTTTTTTAAAAGATTATTTTATTTTCACTTTATGAGTATTTTGACTACACGTAGAACACACATTTGCATTCAGTGCTCACAGAAGCCAAAAGAAGACACTGGATCCCCTAGGACTGGAATTATAGGTGGTTGTGGGTCACCTTGTGGGTACTGGGAACCGAACTCTGGTCATCTGCAGAAGATTTCCTTGACATTCTTGATTGTCATGTTTTTGTTTTCTTCTTTACTTTAGATGCTCACTCTTCACACACAGGCACACACACGCACACACACACACACATGCACACACATGCACACACACACACACATGCACACACATGCACATACATACACACACATACACACATGCACACACATACACACGCGCACACACACATACACACACATGCACATACATACACACACATACACACACATACACACATGCACACACATACACACACACGCACATACATACACATGCACACACACACACACACGTGCACACACACATATAATTTTTATTTTTTTGAGACAGGCGCTCACTATATACCCGAATTGCCCTGTAATTTGATATCACTTGGCCTCCTGACAGTTAGCATTGCAGTTGTGAACCATCATGTCTGGGTTAAGTCCTGTCCTTGATCCAAGCATAACTCTCTGACTACCATCCTTATCTTTCAAAAGATCTTCTTTCAAATTATTCTTTGTTTACAATAAATGCGATGAGACTATTATTTTATTTCCCATCAGTCTGGGAGAATAAAAGCTCCCCACCCATTCCCCTGGGGCTAAATAGTTCACTAACATTAAGGAGGTCAGACAAGTGTCTTCTTTAGGAAGAAGAATGACTCAGGAGTTGTTAATCTCTCACCCCATTGCAGGGCAAGGGAAATACACAAATAGCTTGTGTGGGTGTGATGGTACACACCAGCAATCCGGACACTTGGTAGGCTAACTTTCCCCACCCCATCTCAACAAACAAAAGACCAAACTCCCTAAATACAGTCTCCTACTAGGCAAGACTCGGGCGCTCTGATTTGAATCTACAGAGTTCCAGGGCAGCCAAGGCTTCACAGAGAGACCCTATCTTGAAAAGCAGCAGCAGTAGCAGCAACAGCAACAACAACAACAAAGAAACAAATCTAATCACCATGGTAACAATGTTGTAAACTCGGGCTTTGGGGGTGTTAAGGTGTTTGTAAAGACAGGAATCTGACTTAATAAAAGAAATGAATTTTTTCATTTTTAATTTATTCTTTGAGACTATTATGTGTGTGTATAATGCATTTGACCTTATCCCTCCCTACTCCCCACCCCTAACTCCCCCAGACATTCCCACTAACCAGTCCTTTTTAAAACTCCCCTAAATCCATTAGTGCTACCTATGTAGCTACAGTGTGAGGTCATCTGGTGGGGGATGGTTCGCCTACCAGAAGCTACATCCTTTGATCGTGGAGGGAGGGGAATGCCTCTCCCTCCCATCAACTGCATAGGTCCTCAGCTTGGTGTAGGAGTGTACCCTGTCCCGCCGCTGCCCCATCCACTGTAGAAAGGTGACTGGTTTGACCTTGCAGGTGTTGCCATAGCTCTGTATGCTGTGTGGGTGTAATGGTGCTGTCAGGTCCAGAAAACAGTGGGGTTTTCTCCCCTAACAGTTCTCTCTGACCCTGGCTCTTACAGACATTTCTCTATCTCTTCCAAAATGTTCCATAAGTCTCATGGGGCTGGGGTGGGTCCAGTACATATTCACTTAAGGCTGAGGACTCCCCATTCACTTGCCCCGGCACTCTAACCAGTTGAGTCCTCTGCATTAAGCGCAACCGGCTACAAAAACACCAAAGACAGCCTCTGATGAGGTCGGAGAGCTTCACTTATCCACCGATATGAGGATAAATGCTTGAGGCCAGCCTGATGACTTCCGTTTGACAGCTGGAACGAAACGAGAATGGACTCCTGCAAGCTGTCCTGTAAACTCCTCTCACAGCCCCCCCAAAACCCTCCCCGCAGTAAATCACTGTAAATTTATTTATTTATTTAAGTTTAAAAGGTTAAGAAGTTAGAAGATATTTAATGCTATATTCATTTAGCAAAATAATAGTACTCAGGACAGCAGAGAGAGGGAAATAAACACTAGGTCTGGTGTGGGCTTTTGAAATCTTAACGCTTATGATGCTCTCAGCCAAGGGGAGGAATCTGGTTGATAAAACAAGGCTTACATTGCACCTTACGGATCCAGCCCTAAATCCAAGCGCAAAGTGCTTGGTCACTCACATAACATCAGTTTTGTACCAACAGAAGGATCTTTCCAGTCTGGTCATTATTTTTGGACGGATAATTGGATTAGCTTGTTGATTTTTCAACTACTCAGCGTCTTCTAGCTCTGTGAAAGCTAGCCAGAAGGGAGAGAGCTTCCTGGTCAGGTCTAGCTTGATTTCTCCATGTCCTGTGCCCAAAGTGCCAGTGCCTTCATGGTGGATATCACGTCCTGACAGTCAACCAAGCACAGTGGCAGTAGCCTGTATTGTTTCGAGCGACTCTGGGACCCTCTGAGCAACAGAGTTTGCCTATCTGTTTCTTGTACCGTGAGAGACACAGCTTCCCCCTGGAGAATGAAGTAGCAAGGTACCAGACTGGACTCTCACCAGATGCTGAACCTGCTGGTGCCTGGCTAGCTATCAGCACTGTAAGCCATACATTTCTGCTCTTTTTATTTATTTATTTATTTTTTCGGAGCTGGGGACCGAACCCAGGGCCTTGCGCTTGCTAGGCAAGCGCTCTACCACTGAGCTAAATCCCCAACTCCTCTGCTCTTTTTAAAACCGTTGTTCTATGTATAGGAGTGTTTTACCTGTATCTATGTATGTGTACCAAATGCATGCCTGGTGCCCACAGAAGTCAGAAGAAATCAGCATCAGATCCCCTGGAACTGGAATTACAGATGGTTGTGAGCCACGGTCTTAGATATCATTCTATTGCTATGAAGAGACGCCACGGGGAAGGCAACTCTTATAAAGAAAGCATTTAACTGGGAGGCTTGCTCACAGGTCCAAAAGGTTAGTACATTATCATCAGAGCATACAGGATGATGTTAGTGGGGAAGGCCTGCCCATGTCTGAGTTCCAGAGAAGTAGCTAAGCGCTTTGCATACTGATCCACAGGCAGCAAACAGAGACAGGCAGGCAGACACTAGGCCTGGTGAGGGCTTTTGAAATTTCAAAGCCTACCCCCAGCCACACACCTTCTCCAAGGCCCCACCTTCCCAAGCAGTTTTTCAACTGATGACTGAGCATGCAAATACATGAGCAAATATATTAGGGAAGGGGGTGTAATTCTCATTCTGACTACCACAACCATCAGGGGTGTTCTGGGAATCAAACCAGGGTCTGCCGTAAGAGCAACAAGTACTCTTAACCACGGAGCTATCTCTCCAACTCCACAAACATATATTCCTAAATGATCGAGCTGTCAAACAATACCACTAACGGACTAAAACAACGAGTTCAAACTCGAAGCATCCTATTATTAAAAAGAGATATAAATATTTGAAGACAATTGCTACCTGTGCGAGATTCATTAAGCCCAAACGCCCACCTACCTGCTCCAAGTCTTTTCCCCAGACAGCTGAAGACAGTGAGAGGCATGCAGAGAGGATGACTGTCACTTTTAACACAATGACCGCCTGCAGAGCGATCCTATCTAGACTGTGTCATTTCTCAGACCTCCAACCATCCCTTCCTATATACAATGGATCTTCAGATTATAGCTGATCTTTTGGGAAAAAAAGAAAAAGAAAACAAGAAAGCAGTACTTAGTCTCAACATCAACTCTGCTTTTCTCATTCTCCTTTTGTAGCAGGTAGACGATCCTAGCAACAGGCCCGAGGTGAGTAGCCCAGGTAAATCAATACCTCCTTTTATGCACGAGCCCATCTGTAGGCAACGGCACTGACAGGCTATGGCTATGGATTTTGGAGCACAATGAAAGCTTGCAACTTCAAGTGGAGGACTTAGATGGCAGACGGCTGTTACTTTTGGTCACTTTCAGGTCTTGGCACACGGACAGTCACCCAACTACCACTCAACCTTTTGGCAGACTGCCAGGCCCTCATTCCAGGAACAGCTTTCATGGAGCTGGTAGGAGCCAGAGTGGGTACAAAGGACACTGCCATCTAAGTATTTGGATCTGTGGCCAGTCGCTGACTGCAGTTTAAGCTGATCAGTTTTAGAACAGTCTTAGGCGCTCAGAGATTTCCCATGGACTCTTTGCCTCCACACCAAGGACAGCACAGTGAGGGTTACATTCGTTCGGTAGTGAAAGGCTGAAAGCTTTCCCTGTGAGATGAGGAATAGGGCAGAGCTGCCCACTTTCACCTTTCCTGCCCGTTATACTGCTGCGAGTTTTACTAGAAGCGACCAGGAAAGGAAAAGAAATAACAGACACCCCAATAGGGGAAACATTAGTAAAATGACCTCTTTCACAGATGAAGTGATCATGTGTATGCACATGTGTATTAAAGAGTCTATAAAGATTTGTCAAAATTTAAAAAAAAATCGAATTCAGCTCTGAAGAGATGACAGCTCAGGGGTTAAAAGTCTATACTCAGGCTGGAGAGATGGCTCAGTGGTTAAGAGCACTGACTGCTCTTCCAGAGTTCAACTCCCAGCAACCACATGGTGGCTTCCAACCATCTGTAATGAGATCTGATGCCCTCTTCTGGTGTGTCTGAAGACAGCTACAGTGTACTCATATAAATAAAATAAATAAATCAGTTCTCAGCACCCACAATGGGGGTGGGGAGGCAACTCATAGCCACTAGCTCCGAGGTATCAGGAACCTCTGACCTTGGCCAGCACCTGGAAACACATGGGCATAACCCCCACATGGACAACACACACACACACACACACACACACATGATTAAAAATTAAAAATAAATCTTAAACAAAAATTACTAATGTCAACATCGAATCAACGCATAAAAACTAGTTAGAACTTCATCCTAATATTCAACAATCTGAAAAGGAAATTGACAAAGAAATTCTGTTTATAACAGCAACAAAATAATCAGATGCTAAGGAATTAATTTAGGCAAAGAGGTTAAAAGAATTGGCTGCTTTTCCAGGGGACAGAGGTTTGATTGATTCCCAGCACCCACATATAAACTCACAACCGTCTATGACTCCAGTTTCAGGGGAGTGGGAATCCCACACCCTCTTCCGGCCTCCACTGGCACCACGCATGAAAGTGATGAGTTGGCAAAACACATATACACATAAAATAAATATCTCAAAGTAGTTCACAATAAACCCAAAACCTACCTAAAACTCTTAGAAATAACTACAGAACAAAAACTTTGTAGTTAGATTTAGTGATGATTTCTTTTATATGTCCCCAAAGATACAAGCAACAAAAGAAAAATAAAATAGACAAATTGGTCTTAATGGAAAATAAACTTCAGTGTGGTAGAATATGATCTTAGGATACCTGGGAACACAAGTTCAATCCTAGCACCCTCCACCCACTACCCGCCCCCAGCAAGGTGTGTGGAGAAGACACTGGCCATTGGAGAATGAAACAGAGTAAAATGCCCACCCATATAATGGGAAACAAATTTGTAAGTCATGCATTTGACAGGGCTTTAAGACCCATAACACGGAGAGAACTCTTTTTTTTTTTCTTTTTTTTTCTTTTTTTCGGAGCTGGGGACCGAACCCAGGGCCTTGCGCTCGCTAGGCAAGCGCTCTACCGCTGAGCTAAACCCAACCCCACCGAGAGAACTCTTAAATTTCAACAGAACAACTCAGTTCAGAAAGGAGCAAAGAGACTTTCCCAAAGATGTGGATGGGCAATTACAGATGGAAAATGGCTAACATAAGTAGACATTAGGGAGAGAAGGACTGAACATAAGGCGACATCACTTTATAGCCATTAGGTGCTTGAAAAAAAATCCAGAAAATATACATTGGTAGAGATGTAGAGAATTTGGAATGTGTGTGGAGTGTCAATGGCTATATAAAATAATACGATTACCATGGAGAACACTGTGGCATTTCCCCATAAAATTAAAAGTGTAATTACCATGTGATCCACCAATTAATACCACTTCTGGATCTCTACTCAGAATAATCGAAGACAGGGTTTCAAACTTCTGTCAATATGAAGGCAAACCAGTGTCCATTGCCAGATAAAATGAACAAGCAAAAGGTTGAAAATACCTATGATGGACAAGCCTAAACGGCTCATGACACGTGACAACATATAGGAAGCATCCGGGAAAGATTCGGGAAGAAATAAGCCAGATTCCGAAGACCAAGTATGGCAACAGCTCTTCTTATATAAGGGGATGAGTCAAAATCATAGAGACAGAAGGCAGAATCATGGTGGATAGGGACAAGAGGAGTGGGAATTCTTTATCAGGTGTAAGCTTTTCAGATTTGGAAAACACAAAGAGTTCCAGAGGTAGCTGTTGGTATTGACTGTACAGCAATATAAATGCATTTAACACGACTAAACTCTATGCTTAAGATGATAGGACAGTGTAGTTCACATTGCATACGCTTTACTATAATATAAAGAGAGAAATCATTTGATACCGTGTCCTCTACCCCAACCAAATACAACTCCATCTGAGGACTCTCACAGGCAAGCTTCTCCAGATCTTCTCCCTCTTCACTACCCTCTGAATTCACTGTAGTTTATCATTCATTTCTACGATCACAACAGATCTTCCGACAGGACAGATCTAAGGTCCGACTGTCAGTGCTTGACACATTTCACGCTTCTCTTCCTGACACAGTTCCCTTTCCTTGTGGTCTGACCACTTCCCCCAGCCCTCCTCCTGACTTCCTTCCTTTCCACTGGAAGGAGATTTTTTTCTCTTCTGGGGTTCATAATCTACAACTGAGAAAGCCTCTACTGTCCCCCCCCCCTTCCAGTCATCACCTGAACCTTTTGGCGGGAGTAAATATATTCTAAAGACTCTCCTCTGCCCTTCTCTTTGGCTGTTAGATTATTGAGAGACAATGGTCCTTCAGGAATTGGAATTTCTCCAGGACTCTCATGCAGGGAGAAAGAAAAGACCAGAGCCCTGGCTGATAGCAGCCTGAGGAGAAAGGGATGGCACACAGTTCCAACAACTGTCACATCCCTCATAGGAGAGACTGGAGCTGAAATAGTAATGAGTGGAATAGTACCACGTGCTGAATGGAAACCTCGCACCTTCCGTTATCTGCTTACCTGTTCAGCTGCTACCTTCCCTAACCCGAGAGGCCAAGTCAGGATCTGAGAGTTCAGTGCTGAAAAGAATTCCAGGGCTGGTTGATAGAGTGAAGCAGACTTAGAAACTGTATTAAAGATATTTTACTTTAGGCATGAACACTAGGGTTAAGAGAAAGAGATGTGCGCGCAGGAAAGTAAGGTACGCCCAAGTGGGCTATGCGCTTCCCTGGTGCGACTGGAGGGTGGGGTGGGGGGATGGGTTCCTCAAGAGAGAGGAAGCCATTAATTTCCTTAGCAGTAGCATGGTAGTTCTGAGGCTACCTCTAAAGGTCACTAAGAACTCTTCCCTCCCAGCTCTCTCTATCTCCTTGAACAAAATTATGATCTTACAAGGTAAAACTGAAAGCCACTAGGGTTGTACAAGGAGTTAGTACATGTCCTTTCCTTAGAAATAGGTTTTTCTGGCGAGATTCCTAGAAACTGCGGGTTTCTAGCTGGGAAGAGAAAAAGGGCCTTTAACCAGTGGTAATTGTGCTGGGGTTCTTGCTGCTTGCAAAGGCTTTAGGCAGATTCCAGACTGAGGGGATATCCTTTCCCTATTCAAGTCTCCCGAATTCCCCCTGGCTTTCAGTGCTACTTCAGTAATGGGAGTCGTAATTAGAATTTCTTCAGGAAATTCCACACTGCGGGCAAGGTTAGGCCTAAACCCGGTCTTCCAGGAAGACTGCCATAGTTCTGAGGACTTAGCACGCAGCCAAATCGATGCGCGCGCAGCATTTCCTGGCATTTGTTCCATCCTTGCTGTGAATTCTAACAGCGCCGCAAGGCAGAGAGAAGCTGAGAATATTACTTCCTCAGTTCTAGACAGAACTGTAAATAAATCTGGTTCCTTTCACCAAGCAGTTACCATTTTCCTGGCTTTCAGTAGACTGAGCAGTGTACCTGGAATTCTGAGTCCATCGTGGCTTAAATAGAATTTTCAAAACTTTCCCCACTTTCTAGGCCTTTCACCTAAGCGGGTGTGGAGAAGTTGGGGCTGGAGTTTTGAGACAAGGGCTTCTTTTATAACTCTGGCTGTTGAGGAATTTGTTAGGTAGTTCAGGCTGGCCTCCAACCAACAAGAATCTACTACCTGCGTCTGCTTCCCAGGTGCTGGGATTAAAGGCACGTGCCACGATATCCGCAAGAACATTTTATTCTGTTTTAAATTGTGTGCGTGTTTATGCCTGTCCATGGAGGGTAGAAGAGGGCAGAACTGTGGCATCCCTTCCCCCTGAGGGACCAGCCGAACGAAGGTATAGTATAGAGTGAGTTTATTCAGAGCATGGGGAGGGGAGTCAAGAGAGTAGTAGAATCAGAGAAAGGGGGACAGAGAGAGAGAGAGAGAGAGAGAGAGAGAGAGAGAGAGAGAGAGAGAGAGAGAGAGAGAGAGAGAGAGGAAGAAGAAGGAGGAGGAGGAAGAGGAGGAGGAGGAGGAGGAGGAGGAGGAGGAGGAGGAGGAGGAGGAGGAGGAGGAGGGGGAGAGGCTGGCCATGAGCATGTGGAGAGAGAGGGGGAAGGGAAGAAAGTCGGGGCTGGAAGACAAGAGCAAGAGAGAAGTGGGGGACAAGCAGCCCCTTTTACAGTGTCAGGCATACCTGGCTGTTGCCAGGTAACTATGTGACAGAGCTTAGACAGAATGCTACCAGTGAGTGTTAGAAATTGAACTCTGGGGGCTGGGGATTTAGCTCAGTGGTAGAGCGCTTACCTAGGAAGCGCAAGGCCCTGGGTTCGGTCCCCAGCTCCGAAAAAAAGAACCAAAAAAAAAAAAAAAAAAAAAAAAGAAATTGAACTCTGGTCCATTGGAAGAACAGCAAACACAGTTAACTGCTGAGCTCTCCCTTTAGTTCCACACCTGAAAATTTTTTGTTTCCCCAGGCATAAAGGCATATAAAATAGGTATATAGGGCTGGACATATAGCACAGGGGGTAGAGTGCTCCCTTAGCAAAGCTTCCGGGTTTGCATCTCAGCGTAACATAAACTGGCCTAGCAGCACACATCTAATATGAACAATCTGGAGGTGGAGGTAGGAGAACCAGAAGTTTATCCTCTCCTCAATTATACAGTGAAGCCAAGGGCAGCCTTGCTTGAGTACCAATGAAGGAACAGTGCACAGTGCAGATGCAAAATACACACTGTGTGTTCAGAACCAAGCCTGAGGCAAAAATCACATGCTGTAACACACTCGAGTGCTACTAGAGACAGACACCCAGAGTCCTAACAGAATTGATTTTTAATTAATTCTTGGTCATTATGCATTCTGCATCTTTTTATTTTTGGCCAAATATTTCATGATACCTCAAATATGTGTGTAACCTCAAACTGGTTCACAGCCCACAGTTTAAGATGCTGGGGTCTACAACAGAGACCGATGCTCAATAAATACTTGTCGAACGAAACAACAGACACAGTGCCTGAAATCCTAGCACTCTGAAGAGGCAGGGGCAAAAGGATCAAGGTTCAAAGTTACCTGTGGCTACACAGTGAGTTCAAAGCTAGCCTGGGTTCCAAGAGATCTGTCTCCAAAAATTTATAATTTGTTTTATTGAATGAATATAAAAATAATTTAATGATAAATTATATAGACATTATATGGACATAAGATATATTCAAAAGATTTATTTTAAAACAGGAATAAATACCAAGTTTAAAAAAGGATGTATTTCCAGGTATTTTTGAAGTTGGGGCAGCTTTAGTCTTTGTCTTGGATGAAAGAAAGACAAACACAAGATTAAAAATACTATGAACACATTCACCTTAATTTTCCTTTGACTATATGTGTCTAAGCAAAATATACAGCAATTATGCCAAATACCATCACTTTCTAAATGTTTAAAACTGAGAACAAAGGAGTTGGAGAGACAGAAGCGAGGGGAGGTGAAAGTCAGTGGAGGAGAAAGGAAAGAGAGTTAGGAAGAAGAGATTTAGGCCTGACTGTCTTTGGCAGAAATTAGAGAGAATTTAGAAGCAACTATGTGCGGAATTCTACACTTGGAAAATGAAGCCATTGTTATCAACACATTTCACCATGGAGACTAGAAACAGGAAATGTCTCCAGACATTGTGCTTTCAGGGCACCGTGGTGTTTTTTTCTGGGTTGAGGCATATTTTGCCATCCTGTGGCCATGTGACAGTACTGAACGGCCTTTACTTCACAATATACCTGAAGTCTGGGGGAGAAACCCATCATTTTCATCTAACATTTGTTGAGGAAGAGCAGAAATACATTTTACACTTGAAAACTGAGCCAATGATAGAACGGATCTAGTTTTAAACAAGCTGATTCATTCCAGAAAAAGTGATCTTTTTCAACTGATAGAGAAACAACGAGATCAGTTACTCAGATGATTTAGCTCAAAAAAGCTGGTGGAAAATATACAAAGAGTGAGATCAATGTTTAATTTCAAACGTGCAATTGTATTCTGACTCTCATTTTACAAGTGGAAAAATGCATGTGCTTGGAAGATAGATATGTGTGTCTCATTGATAGACTGGGTTACAACCATGCCCTAATTTCCCAGAGTTTGTTCTACTTAAACCCTCAATAAGATCTAGGCAGAAACATTGGAGAATTCATCCTTTGTAGTCTATGTTGTCAATTGTCAGCAACGTTTACTGAAAATCTACCATGTGCCAAGGGCTACCAAGGGGTTTTGTGAGTTCAAGGACAGCCTGGTCTACATAATGAATTCCAGCCTAACCCAGGCTACATAGTAAGTGAGATTCCCATCTCAAAAACCAACCAACCAACCAACCAACCAAACAAACAAAACCTTTGTTAAATTAAAAGGTAGCTTTAATTCTCAAGCAACTTTCTAAAGTAATATCACTGAATGCCATTTTATACCTGAAGTACTTTTCCCACAGGGAGGACAATGCTTGAACCCATTTGACTCTAGAGCACAGGCTCCTGGGAACTTGCAAGAGCGGGATCTTTTCCAATGTACACTTTCTCTTCTAATTACTGAACAGCCACATTAACACAATTTATTTCTGTTTCCATAGTGGGAGGTACACCATTGACCCATTAAGAAAAATAAAAAGGAATTCTCTTAATTTTCTACCACTAAAAAAATGAACATGCTTCATTTTTCTTGTTTTATGGAAGCATTAGCAATTTAGAGTTAGAAAGCAGTATTTTCCATCAGAGAGAATCTCACTAGAGTATGACTACCTTTCGCCAAATTCAGTAATTGAGAAATTGCTTTTCAAACCAGGAGAGTAAGATTTTTGACTGATATAAAAGCAGAGGAAATCAGTTATTCAAATGATTTAACAAAGGTTTTTTTGTTTGTTTGTTTGTTTGGTTGGTTGGTTGGTTGGTTTTTGAGATGGGAATCTCACTTACTATGTAGCCTGGGTTAGCCTGGAATTCATTATGTGGACCAGCTGTCCTTGAACTCACAGAGATCCAGGTGCCAGAGATTAAAGACATACATCATTATGCTCTCAATAACAGATATTTTGGGATGAGTAGGACAACTATATTTAATTGGGGTCACTGTTTTAAGCCTCAATTTTCTTTACTACGTAAGTTTCTCTTTTTCCAAATTTATATAATTTGTAAAATTAATCTGTAATTAATTAAAAATGACAGTTTTGGAAGAATAAGATGTTCCAATGCAAACACCTTACTTGAGTGCTCCTGTTTTAATTTTTTTTTTAATAGAGTCTTCCCCCCCCTCACCCGGAGCTGGGGACCGAACCCAGGGCCTTGCGCTTGCTAGGCAAGTGCTCTACCACTGAGCTAAATCCCCAACCCTCACTTGAGTGTTCCTGAACAGTTCCATATGTTAAAACAGGTGTAAAAAGCCTTGAACTTGTACCTCTAATGTTTCACCAATGACGTTATCGCTTAAGATGGGATCAGTTTCCTACCTACAATACAGGAATAGACCGTTTTTCTAACTCATTGGACTATTTGTATTACCTTTCTGCTGCTCTAACAGAATACCTGGAAAAAACAACTTGAAAAAAAGTATCTATTGTGGCTGGCATACGTGTTTCACAGGTTGCAGTCCACAGTGGCACGTGCCCCTTACTTTAGGCCTCAGATGAAACCGAACATCATGGTGGTGGTAACTTAGGGTTTGGAGGCTGCTTCCCTGGTAATATACAGATGAAACGATTAGAGGCCAGAGTTAGGACAATAGACCCTTTGAAGGCAGGGACCTACCTCTGCTAACGAGTCTGTCCAGCAATGGTCTCCACAGTGAATTAGCCCATTGATATTAATGATCACACCAAGTATTCATTTCTGTGCAGCATACCAGCTGGAAACAAGTACTCAAACCATTAAACCCTCAGGGAGCAACCTCCTATTGATCCGAGATACTGTGATAGGTCCAAAAGAGATAAATATGTGATTGAAGTTTTTAAAAACGTGGTTGGAGAGATGCTCAGTATCTAGGAGCAAATGCTCTTAGAGAGGACCCAGGTTCAATTCCCAGCACCCACATAATGGTTTACAAACACCCACAACTCAAGTTTTCAGGGGATCCCAGTGCCTTCTTCCAACCTTCGCCAACACCAAGCATAACACGTGATGGACATACACGCAATCAGACAAAACTCACACATACAATAAAAAAAATATATTCTTAAAAGAAGAAAAAGATTCCTTAAAAAAAAGTTTTGTTTAAAATGCTAAGCATAGCTGTATACATTCCCACTGTATTGTCAATTTGACAGAGTATACAAGGTCATAAAATATTCATTCTTACTTGTAAGGTCCTTTGTGATGTTAAACTGCCAAAACAACCTTGCACATTAGGTCTCGGTTTTCAAGAAAACATTTGAATGGCACCCTTCGGTTTTTGTTGAGGTTTGTTTGTTTGTTTGTTTGATTTTGTGTGTGTGTGTGTGTTTTTGTTTTGTTTTGCCTCCCCCACCTTTCCTGCTATAGGAGGACAGTCTTAATATTTATGCAGATATATTACTTTCTTTTATTTTTTAAGTGTAATTTAATTTAATTTTAATCAATGTTTTACTGTGTAGTCCTGGCTGTCTTGGAACTCACTATATAGACCAAGCGGGTGACGAATTTGAAAAGATCCTGTCACTGCCTCCTATGTGGTCTGGCGATGGGATGCTTTCTTTTAGACCGGATCTACGATAATAACCCTTCTGCCTTTGTTTTTAAACTCTTCATCACCTTTATTTAGAACTGTAACTTTCACAGGAAAGCAAATTTCGGAGAACAGTCACCTACACGTGCTGGCTAATCACTTGGCTGGATTCGGAGTCACCTTGGAAATATACCCTGGAGGTGTTCCCAGCTAGGTTTAATTGGGGGACATACTCCCTGATAGTGTGGGTGACACTACCTGTGGATGAGATCTACACTGAATAAAAGTTAAAAAGGAGGAGGCCACATTCATTTCTGTGCTACGGTGGCCACAGTGGGACAGATTGCCTCACGCTCCTTCTACCAAGCATTTTCCACAGTAACAGGTTGTGACCCTCAAACTGTAGCCAAAATAAAAAAAAAAAAAAAAAAAAAGCCCTTTGTCTTAGTCAATGTTTTATTGCTGTGAAGAGACACTATGACCTCGCAACTCTTACAAAGGAAAGCATTCTGTTGGATCTTGCTTCCAGTTTCAGAGGTTTAGTCTGTTGTCAGAATGGCGGGGAGCAGGCTGGCATGTAGTTCTACATCAGGATCTCCAGTCGGGAAGCAGGAAGAGACAGCCACTGGGCCTGACTTGGGCGTTTAAAAATCTCAAAGCCCACCCCAATGACACACTCCTTCCAACAAGGCACAGTCTTCATCCTTTCAAATAGAGCCACACCCTAAGCATTTAAACCTCTGAACCTAATGTGGGTCATTCTTATTCAAACCACCATGCCCTTCTTTCCTTAAGCTACTTTTCTCGAGTGTTTTTTACCAACGAGAAAAGCAACTAATACATCCTATTTCCAACTTTAGTGCAGCCTGACCATTCCTAATGTAAAAATCTGAAGGCTCTCTGGGCTCCCATGGTAAATGTCTATAATCCTAACACATAAGTCTGACATAGGAGGATTCTGAATTTTATACCAGTTTGGGCATGCTATAAGACTAAGTTTTATAACACCAAGGCCATGTGCATATATTAATTAATTAATTAACTAGTTATTATTAATTAATTAATTAAAATGGAAATGATCCAAATTAAAAGTCTTTTGAGTGTTGAAATGATGGCGCTGGGAGAAATTTCTATGCCTGAATTTACCTGAAGGACCACCCTCAAAGTGTAGGCACGCTAGAAATACTGTATGAAATTACCTTCAGGCTGTGTGAACAGGTATATATGAAACATAAGTGAATTTTGTGTTTAGACTTGGGTCCTATCCTTTAGAAGGTTCATTCTATAAATCAAGAAAAATCCAAAACACTTCTGGCCTAAAGCATCTTGGATAACGGATACCCAAGCTATAATAATTAGTAATTTTTCTAAGATCTAGTCTGTATATTATACATTTCACTTCATTACTATGATGTACTTTATTAAAAAATTGAATATTAGAATGGTGGTGCACACCTTTAAACTCAGCATTCAGGAATCAGAGGCAGGCAGCAGATCTCTGAGTTCGAGAACAGCCTGGTCTACAGAGAGTGTTTCAGGACAGCCAGGGCTACACAGAGAACCTTTCTTGAAAAACAAAAACAAACAAAATAAAACCAAAGTTGAGTATGTAACCTGGGCATGGGAATGCTTGTGCGGGGCCTCAATATTTGGAAGGCAGAGGCAGAATAGTCAAACATTCTAAATTAGCTCTGGCTAAGTAGTGAAAAGAAAAGGTTTGAAATAGTGTACTGAAACCCAGCAGATCCTGAATTTACTTAACAATGCTCAAGAATGGTCAAGCTTGTTTCATTTATACTTAACCTCGGTGCTGCCTTTGTATTATTTTCAAAACAAATTCAGAGCTCACACCAATTCATTCTCAAATATTTTAGTATGATTCTGGCTGTATCATTCTACCTTCTACTCCTCCTCTTCTGTTTGCTCTCTTTCAGATTTGTATTTATTTTTATTTATATGTAGGGGTGTGTCTTAGAGTTTTCCTGCTATGAACTGACACCATGACCAAGGCAACTCTTTTTTTTTTTTTTTTTTTTTTTTGTTCTTTTTTTCCGGAGCTGGGGACCGAACCCAGGGCCTTGCGCTTCCTAGGCAAGCTCTCTACCACTGAGCTAAATCCCCCACCCCTCAAGGCAACTCTTATAAGCACCACATTTAATTGGGGCTGGCTTACAGGTTTAGAGGTTCAGTCTATTATCATCAAGGTGGGAGCATGGCAGCGTCCAGGCAGGTGTGGTATAGGCAGAGCTGAGAGCTCTGCATCTTTATCTGAAGGCTGCTAGTGGAAGATTCACTTCCAGGCAGCTTTGACTAGGGCATTATTGTCCATGCCCACACAGGCACACCTACTCAAACAAGGCCACACCACATAATAAGTGCCACTCCCTTGTCCAAGCATATGCAAACCATCACAGTGTGTGTGTGTGTGTGTGTGTGTGTGTGTGTGTGTGTGTGTGTGTGTGTGACTATGGGGGGATTGTGGGGGTGTGGGGGGCAGAGTGCATGTTGTTTAATGTGCTCCCGGGAGCTGAAGTTACTGGTAGTTGTGAGCTCTCCAACATGGGTTCAGGGATCTAAACTTGGGTCCTCTGGAAGCTGCTCTTAACTGCTCAGCCATTGCTCCAGCCCTGTCGTGTGTCTCTTTTAAGGACACACTTTTTATTAGATTGAGGTCCTACCTAGTTAACGTGACAATTCAACCCAAGTGGTGCTCTTATCAAAACAGAAATTGGGACACAAAGACAGACAGGATGGTTTGTAGAAACAGAGGCATTGGCAAGGCAGCTCACATCTCCAGTGTCAGCACTCACAAGGCAGAGGCAGGAGGATTTCCATGAGTTCAAACACAGTCTGGGCTACATAGTGAGTACAAACAATATAGAAACTAGGGAACACTAAGGAAATCATGGCTTTTGATGCTGGGAATAAGCGAGGAAGAGATTTCATTTGCAGACACACGTGGAGAATAGGCTGTCCTCATTATTGAGACTGAGAAATCCAGTGACCAGCCACCTACACACTAAAGACCTGGGAAATTCCAATCTCGGGAGCCAGTGGTATAAGACCAGGTCTAAATCTGTAGGATGGAGAACTAAAGTAAGAGGCAGAAACTTGCCTAGCAAGTGCAAGGCCCTGGGTTCGGTCCCCAGCTCCGAAAAAAAAGAAAAGGAAAAAAAAAAAAAAAGGCAGAAACTTAAGGGCATCCAGCACGTTCTAAGTTCCCAGTTCTATCTCCAAACCCCAACACCAGAACTGCTGAAATTCTAAGAAGACAGATGCTTCAGCTGGAAAGCACAGAAGTGAATTCACCTCCGTTCTTTCTTTTTGTTCCCCTCTGGCCATCGATAGATAGGATACGAATCCGCATTCATGATTGTAACCTTCAGTATTTTGTTTACTTATGTAGATGCTAATCGCTACTGAAAATACTTATATTAGTGACTTTCAAATATTTGGGACTAAAATACCCGAGGGAACAATTTAAAGTTGAGGGAAGATTTATTTTAATTCATAGTTTTAGACTCTCACGGGAGGGAGGGTAAAGCAGAACAGACTGGCTCACGTCACAGTGGGACAGCAGAGGAAGCAGGATTATACAAAGGGCCTAGGCCAAGAACCAACCCTTAAGGGAATGGCTCTAGTGACCTATTTCCTAAGTAGGCCCCATTTCCTACTTTTCATCAGCCCCCAATAATACAATGCCATCATATTATTACTTTATTAAGAGAATAATCTGTTTATTAGACCAGAGTCTCAAGAATCTAATCACTTAGTAAAACTCCATCCACTGGCAGCCAAACAACCAATGCATATGCAAACCACAATACACCTTTACAGGCATACTCATAAATAATATTTTATTACGTACGGACACTCATCAGCACAGGACAAATTAACACAAGACAGTTAATCATTGCAGGATTCTATCCAGTGTCTGTGACTACATGGACCTGCTTAAGTAGTTTAAATGCTAGCTTCCAGAGTCAAGGAAAAATACTTGCTTAAACCACTTAAAGGGGTACTTTGTTAAAATAGTATTTAAATTCTTCCCCTTGGTTATGTGTAGGAAAAGATATTCCTCATTTGGTTTGGATGAGTAATACTTGAGGTTTTGTTGTTTTGTTTTTGTTTTTGTTGAGACAAGGTTTCATGTAACTCAGGCTGGATATGAATTTATGGCCAATGTTGAGCTTTTGATACTCTTGCTACTGCCTCAGTGGTTGAGTTACAGGCTGGTAGCACTGTGACCAGTTTTAGGCAGCGCTGGGGACAGAACCCTGAGCTTCGTGTGTACTATATAATCTACTGAGTAATGTACATGCTGTGTCCCTAAAGAAATATTTTTCTTGTAGCGTTTATGGAGTTGTTGTAAGGTACCCACCAGAGAAGACTATTCATACCAGGGTTTAAGCCAATAGTCTTCAGCTGGCAAGTAGTGGGTGTTTAGGATTCCAGTGTAGCCCCGAGCCTTTTCTCAGGGTGTGCTTTTAAGCTCAAAAACCGTATCTTGGTTTGTCATACTTCAGTTAACAAGAACAGTTAGCTAAAAATGGAACTACAGAAGCTAAAAAACAAGGTTAGTACTGTAGAGACTTTTTCTATGGACGTTGACGGATTAGGTCTTTGTTTTGGCTGGTGGTGCTGTTATGTGTTGAGTTTTATGGTCTCGATGGTACTTTCATCATGGAGTCAGTTGTGCTAAGATCTGGGGGCCTGTTACAGCCTCAGTACTATCTCCAAGCAACTTTGATTGCTCTTAGTGAGAAATAGTTCAAGATCATAACCCAGAAATTAAGTGTTACTTCAAGTTACTGGATTGGTCAGTTTTGAGGCTCTTCTAGGTATTTTATAAAATAAAAAATTCAGGTTTTGTTCGTGTTTTAAGGAAGGCTTTTCCTGCTTGTGGCTTAGAATTCGAAAACAGAAACGTCTCAAAAGCAACGGACCTGAAATAACACACACAACCTAGGTACTACGTGTACTTGTTGCTGCTAGGTTCACTTCAGTCAGCTCATCGTGATTCTTAAGACACAAAACTGGAGAATTTTGTTTCTACTCTATTTTCTTAAATATGGATCTCTTCTCTCCCATGTTGACAAGAGTTGAGCATTTCAATCTGTAGACTAGGTAAGGATCATTTTAACCATTTGGGCATCATCATGGAGGTGTTGGTCTCCAGAATATACAGGGCTTTTTTGTTGCTCTTCCTTTTGAGACAGGATCTCTCTACGTACTTTTGGCCATCCTGGAACTCACAGAGATCCTCTTGCCTCTGCCGGAGATCAAAGGTGTGCCTACCATCCCTGGCTTATACAGATATTTTTATCTGCCTATATAAAAGATTTTGAAGTTAGAGAAAGATACTCATTACAAAAAAAAAGGCACTATTATGTGTCTACATACATTAAAACTATAAACTCAAAATTGGAAATCCAGTATGTTTCATACAAAGAGCTATTAAAATTATAAGTCATTCAAGCTTTAGAAGGAAGGAGGGTCGGTTAAAAATAATGTAAGTATGATGCAGTTTTGTTTGTTTTCTGGACAACCTTGTCTTGGAAGCTAAACATTAAGTTTTTCAGAATTTTGATACAAGAGCAGAAAATATCTGAAGCTGGTTTGTGACTGAAGGGGTACTACAGCTAATTGAAGAAGTAGGAACAATGCACTGTAACGGAGTCCATGGTGGTTTCTTAGAGGCGGGTGGGCACTGGACAGGGGAACAGTATGTGTGAGGCATTGCTGCAATCTAGACATTAAAGATATGGAAAGAGCCTCCAGTAGTCTGATTGGATTATTTTTCCAGTTGTGTATATATGTGTATATCCCGGCACTCGTGTGTTCAAGTTCTTCATGAGCTGGGCCGTGCTGCTTGAGTCTCCTGAAGTGATGTTCTCAGGAAGAGCAGCAATCACTTCTAACTGCTGAGCCATCTCTTAAGCTCCTCAAGGAATTCTTTTAAAAAAATCCAATTAACAACACCCATTTCACAAGTCGGACCTAACAACAAAGATCCAATCAATCCCCTCTGAAGATTAATTCTGTAGAGAGGAAAGTTTATAGATTCTTCTGAGTTCTGTCTTCAGTGGTCTTTAACTGATGGCAGAAACACCTGATCCTCGTTTCTCACGACAATTGTAAGCTAAGTATTAAAAAAAAAAGTTAAAAATGTAGACTGGATCACAATTTCAAATACTTATGCCCTGTGAGTTATTTTCTAGTGCTCCAGACCAGACACACCTGTGCAGGGTGTATTTAGTGGTTCAGAGGTAGTGTGGCACAAGCCTTTATTCCCAGCACCAGAGGGCAGAGGGAGGCAGATCTCTGTGAGTTCAAGGCCAGCTAGGTCTACAGGGTTTCTATGCAGTCCTGAAATTTACAGAACCCGACTCAAAGAAACAAAAAAGAGAAAATTAAAAAAAGAAGTTAAAGAAGAGAATGAAGCTAATGTTGAAGAAATCCTAGAGGCAAGTGAGGTGGCGTGCACTGTGAAAGCAGAGGTGGGCAGATCTCGGAGTTACAGGAAAGCAAGGGATACACAGAGAAATCCTGTGCTAAAAACAAAACAAAAAAACCTCTCAAGAATGGTATTATGCCCAGCTTCTCAGCATGCACGGCCCCTGTCTTCTCTGATCCCTTCCCTGAGGTGATAGCAGTCTGTAATCTTTCCTTGCCCTACTGGTCTTTGATATTCCATTATTACTTGGCTTCATTGGCACAGAATGACGTTGTTTGGTTGCCTTTTGAATATAAAATTCCCACGTCCACATTACACTTTATTTGTCCCCAAATTCCTAGGACCAGGAAAAGTGGCAGTGTTAAATTCTGCCAACCGAACAGGAGTCTGTTTCCTGAAATATTGATACAAAGGCGGGATTTGCTTGGACGTCACAGGTCAAATTCCCAATGAATTGCATTCTAAGACACCGACGAACTCTGCCTGATCTCTTGTGACAGGCCTGGCAAGTTGGTGAGTCATGGGCCTAAGTTTCAGATATGGTTAGTCACTGTGTGCAATCACAGCACTTTGGTAACATTAAAAAACAAAAGCAGTAATTAGTGTATCCCAATCTGGTAGTTGTATCCAAGTTTTTTTCTTCTCCACCCTAAGAAGTCATTTAAAGGTTCTGTGAGTTGGTAGAGGCTGATTCTTCGGGGGTATTTTAGCCAAACCACCTTGTAGTCTAAATCTGTAGAGACAAACAGCTGAGAACACAGGCTTTCCTAATTCTGTAAGGTACATACAGCGAGCACAAAGCTTTCCTCTCCTCTCCTCTCCTTTAGACTTATACACAACTTCACGAGGTCTATCCTTTGCAAAAGGCGCGAACTTCCTCCTCGCCCGACCTAAGCTCTACGAATCAAAAGATGACTCCGCATTTAAAACTGTCCCAAGCCCCAGCGCGCGGGAGCCGGAAGCCGCGCCACGTGACGCGCCGTCCGTACGCAGCCATCCTCCGGAGAGCCCGTAGCCTCCACCGCTACTCCACTTCTCCGCTCCACCCGATGCCCTGCTAGGTAGCCACGAACTCTGGGTTCCCTAAATAAACCAGCCTCGTCCAGTGACGCCTCCTGGCCAACCCGCCAACGCGCCGGGACCACCGCCGCGAAACGCTTCCGCTAGGGCTCCCCCGCCCCCGACCACGTGATCACGCGAGACTTGGAAAAGGCGGCGGCGCGCCTTCTTTTACTCCAGCTCCGCGGCCCCGCCCACCCAGGGCCTGGCGACGCCCCGGCGCGCGTGCGCACGCGGTTCTCGCGGTGTCTCGCGCTCGGCCCCGCCCCCCGCTGCCCCCGCCCTTTCCGCCCCTCCCTCCCTCCGCCCTGTCTCTCGGCGGCAGCGACGGCGGCGGCTCGCGCAGCTTGTTGGCTCGCTATATAAAGGGGAGAAGCAGGCGGACCGGACGGCTGGAGCTGCAGCCGGTGGCGGCAGCGGTGGCGCGGGGAGCGGTGACCGGTGTTGGTTTCCCTCCTCGGCGCCGAGTGGGGGAGCGGGTGACGCCCCCTAACCCCCTAAGGGGTCGTGGCTTATTTTTTTTTCCCTTTTTTTTCCTTTAGGCGATTCTCGAGGTTTTTAGCTGCGGGAGGAGTGCCCCCCTCCTCCTGGTCTCCCGCCTCTTACTCCTTCTGGATCGGTTTTGTTGAGAAATTTTTGCCCCACTCTTGCGGGTGACTTGGGTCACCCTCCGGGTCTCAGTTTTTTTTTCTTTTTCTTTTTCTTTTTTTTTTTTTAATATCTCGTTCTCTCTTGTTTGTGTTGTGTGTGGAAATGGCGAACTCGGCAAACACAAACACCGTGGTAAGGACGTGGTGCGGTGGCCGGCGGGGGCTGCGAAAGGTTCCGGCGGCAGGCAACGGCCGGGGCGGGCGGGGGCGGGCCCGGGCGAGGCGGCGCTCCCGACCCGGTCCCCTCCGCCCTCCACCACCGCTGCCCGCCGCGGGCCTGGCCGGGCGGGGGGGCGCCGCGGGCTGGCGGGCGGAGGGCGGCGAGGCCGGGAGCGCCGCGGGGCGGGCCACGCAGGCCGTTGGGCCCTGGCTGCCGACCCCGGGGCGCAGGCAGGAGGGTGGCGGCCCCACGCGGGACCCGGACCCGGCCAGCCTCCCGAGCGTCCGCGGGTCGAGCCCCGCGTTTGGGGAGCCTCTTGGACGTCGCCAAGGCCGGGCGTGCCTTCGGGGGCTCTCTGGAGGTGGTGCTTTGGGAAGCCTCCGCTGGGGCCGATTTTACTAATCCTCCGAAAGGAAAAAAAAAAAAAGAGACAAAAAAGATGAAGGTTGGAAAGCACTTATCTCGGTTCCTCCCCAGTGGATAAAATGGCGAAGGGGAAGCAAAACCCCCGCGGTATCCTCGACTAGCAAAAGCACCAGAACAAACAAAGCCTACAGTGAGTGGCCCAAGAGTCCCCCGCTTTCGCCTTGATATTTGCCTACTTCCCGCTGCTCCCTTTTTTGGTTACTTGCGATCACGTAGGTTTGCAAAAAGCAGTCACATAAAAATAACCTTTTAAAAAGAGTCACCAACGCAATGTGATCACTAGGCCACCCCAACTCTTGATCCTTTTTTTTTTATTGTTACAATAAAACACATTTTTTTGTTTTGTTTTTTTGTTTGTTTTCTTGGGTTTTTTGCCCGGTCCCAAACGCCGCAGAACAGCCTGCGGCCGCCCGACACTGTACCGTTGGCGACTCGGGTCGATCCATCATGGCTGCGGCCGCTTACCCTGCTTTTCAGTGCCTGCGCCTTGTGGTCCTCCTCCCTTTGGCTGCCCTGTTTATATAGAGCCATTGCCGCTCTCTAATATAGACTCTGCCAGGATGGGAAGGTGCTTTTCAGGCCTACGTCACCGCCTCTCCATTTAAACACCAGATCCGGCTTTAAATAGTGAGAGCTGCAGAGCGCGGGGCTGGGAGGTGCGTGCTCCCGAGGCGAGAGGCGCCGGCGTGCGGAGTTCAGTTTATTTCTACGCTCCCTTCACGCCGAAATTTCGCTCCGGAGCCAGGAGGCTGTTGTCACGGACCCGAGTGTGTTTTTGCTGTGGCAGCTAGAGTGTACTGCCTTTGTTTGTAGTGGGAAGTAGGCCAGAATTGCAGCCTCGTTTTGTTCTTTTTTCCTTCCCTTTATACAGTTTAATTTTAAATCGTTTTAGATCAGATAGGATGATTTTCTTTTTCTTGGAAGAGATACTGTCAACATTCTCGGCTTTAAAAAAAATGGCGTTGTACGTTAAATGTTTCCCCAAAGAGGACTTGAGTTTGGTAGTGTTTTCTTAATACTCAAGGCATGAAGCTTTTCGCGGTGACTGAAGCTTCTGTGCTCACAATCCATTGATGTGTATGTAGAGTTAAGTGAAGAAAGAGGTACAGCCTAAACTGAATTTTAAGAATTAAAGATTAAGTAATGGTTTTAATTTTACCAGAAGCTAACATGGTCAAACCCACCCAGGTTACCAAATATTGTGCCAAAAAATTAGCAACCTCTAAAAGGAACCTTCCAATAATGCTACATGCAGTCTCCAATTTGCCAGTTTCAAAGTTTGGAAAATGTGTTTTAAAAGGACAGATTTATTAAATGACCTTGTATTCAATAAAGACAAAAGCCACTTCGAGTGAAGTTTAGCATTTTCCTTTTTCCTTCAGTAATAGTGCTTCTGAATTGGTTAAGTTATTGGCTAGTTGCTGAATGATTGAATAGTAGCAAGAGAACGAAATTTTGTGTCTCAGTGTTGGAATTTCTTTTATGGTGACTGATTTAAAAAATATTGAAACTTCTGGTCTGCTGGAAATTTATCCTACCAATTTAAAATTACATGACCAATGTAGAGTTTGGTGATATAGCTTGAAGGTACAGACCAGGACAGGGAAAAAACTGAGGTCATTTTTGTATGATCACATTTGGATAAGACTGCTGGGTATGACCAGAAGATGACTAGTGAACAAAGAGTTCCCCAAATATAAGAACTGGAAAGGCTGTGAGATGGGACGAGGGTTAAATCAAACATGGATAGTAGGAACCAGGCGTAACCATAAACTTATTAATTATGATGTTAGAAATTTTAGTCACAATCAAGGAAATTAGAACTGGAATTTGTGTATCCTGTCTGCATAAAGAACTTTGTTTTATGAACTACATTGCCCGGCCTTACACTTTTATAAAATATGTCACTGTAAAATTTAATTTAGTAAGGACAAAATATGTGTTTTGTTTTGTTTCGAAGACAGGTTCTCTGTGTAGAGGTCAGGCTGCCCTGGAACTCTGATATCCTCTTGTCTCTGCCTCAAGAGTGCTAAGCCTGACTTAGGATTGCAGTATCTTTAAAGTCGCAATTTAAAATAGATTTAGATAATTGACCCAGTGACTTGTATTTAAGGATTAGATATTTTATTAAGGATTTCTCAAAGCCTGTTAAAATTTTGAAATCAGTCTTTTATTGAATCTTATTTTTCCTTTAAAGCCTAAATTGTATAGATCTGTGATTGAAGATGTTATTAATGATGTCCGAGACATTTTTCTGGATGATGGAGTGGATGAACAGGTCCTGATGGAACTAAAAACTGTGAGTTTGTCTCTTTTTAAAAGAATATTTTAGTATTAATAACTTTTCTATGAAGATGTCGAATGATGAATGTTTGACTTTAAGGAGAGACAGTATATAGTGTAGTGAAAGGTATTGGCTTAAACTTCAGCTCTGCCGTCTCTACGTCCTCTACTTGGGTAGCTAGGTACCTTGTATTCAGCTTCCTTCCCTGTGAGATTGGAGGTGGTAGTGCAGACTCCTGGGTGGTGGTTCTCAGGATGAAGTGCAGTAAGCATAGAGAATGCCTGCCTATCACAATGGCTTATAATAGCTTTTCTTGTTCACATGTGATTTTTATGGTTGTTTTACTTGACATGTCAGTAATAGTATTTACTTTTTTTGTATTTTTATTGTATTTGTATTTTAAAATTTGTTTATGTTGAAGGAGGGATTGAACAAATGCTCAATAAAAAAGTGTAGGTACTAGAGTAAAATCCTTGGTGTAGACTAAATGCTCCTTTTATTGTGTATTATACACTGAGAACTAGTTTTTCCTCTTAGGTTTATTATGCAGACATACTTAAAGATTTTTTTTTTTAAATGGCATTTGTGTGGGCACTGAAGAGATAGCTCAGTGCTTGAGAGCTCTGGCTGATTGTCCAGAGGAACTGGGATTGATTCACAGCACCCACATGGTGGCTCACAATAGACTATAAGTACAGTCCCAGGAGGTGCCCTCTTTTGGCCTCCATGGGCATTAATCAGCACACAAATGGTGCACAGACATTCATGTGGGCAAAGCACACATACACATGGCAGCATGTGTGTTTTCTGGTGGTAGAATGAGGTGAAAGTGTGGAGTATTTTTGTACTAGTTAGACTAAGTACCCAATTTGAAAATTTCATAGTTTATTATTCTTTCATTTAAAAGTTGCATCTTGTATGGTTGGGAAAATGACTCAACGAGTAAGAGTGCTTGTTCTGAAGTTAAGAGGACCTGAGTTCACATCTCCTGCACCACATAAAAAAAGGCAGGTATGAGACCCACATGTGCCTGTCACCCCAGTGTCTGGGGGATTGAGACTGTGGATCCCAGGCGTTATTGACCAGCCTCTAAGCAAGGGCGGAGAGAGATAGAGGAAGTCATTTTAATATCCTTCTGAAGGTTCCACATGTACACATACAAAAATTGTCCACTGAGAAAAGTCAGTACCTCAGTTCAGCAGCCTAAGTGCACAGCACTTACCATGCCTTTCTGTTAGATTCTGTTCCTGTGCAGCAGCGCTGCGTTAGGTGTATATTTACTGTGCGGAGACTGTTCTAAAAATGTGTGCTCTGCTGTTTAGTCAAATGTGTAAACATTCGGAAGGTTTCATAACTTATAATGATTGTCGGAAGATCATTCAAAGAACAAGATATATTAATAGATTTTACTCTTAGTAATGAAAAGTTCATTGGTATGCAGATTGAGATTATATATTGTTGAACTTTAATATTTTAAAATATCTTTTGCTTTCTCAGTTGTGTAACTATATGAGAATTTTTTCTTTCTACCCTTCGATCAAAACAACATTGAAATGGAGAGGCAGATGGGAAATCCAGCTTCTTTATGCCATTTTTATCAGCTTTTTTTCCCAGTTAATTCTGGAAAAGTTGGCATCATTTATACAAACCCAGGCTTTTCATTTTAAAATTTTAACACTAAAAGTATCCCAATTTTTTTGAAGTGCTCAGTCATTTTTGGAAAGAGATAGAGGAACAGAAGCTGATTTTCTAAAGTTGTCCTTTGACTTGTGCTTTGGCATGTGCACAACCCCCACCTCAAAAAACTTGAAATAATAAATTAAAAAGAGAGAAATGGACCTGAGGTCAGAAGCAGTAACTGTTGGTTTAGAAAGCGGGAGCAGCTTCTTTAGAGCTGTGCTCAAGTCATCACAGCCAATACGTCCTTAGGGCATAGCTGTGGTCTTTTCCTTTCAGATGTGGAAGCTAGAATTTAGCACTCATTTAAAATGAAGTCTGAGCTTTATTGTGGTGATGAAATATGTCTTAATATGTTTAAGCACCTGTGGACAACTTCTAGAATATTGCCAATGTAAGAAAGGGAAAAAAATGTTAAGTTTTAGTGAAATGAGTAGTACTTACCTGGAGGGAAATAAGTTATTTTTTAATACTCAAGGATACAAGTGTTAGAATTCCTCTTATGAAATAGGAGTTGGAAGATCGTGGAACAGCATAGAGTATTTATAGTACATTAAGAATAAGGAAATAAACTATTCCCTACAGGGAGAGAAATGGAGTGCCTAAAGATAAAGGTGTAGAATGCCTCCTTTGGGATTTGGAACAGCATAGATGTCTAAATTATACGAAGATTAAATAGACAAGCTTACCTTCGTCCTTGTGCACTGGGGAATGTTTTACATTTTGCTGGACTCCGTAATTGTCTTCTCTGTAACATTATGTAAAGAATAAAGTTTTTTTAGAGATATAGAAATGGTATGGGTCAATCTGGGATCTTTATTTTCTCTTGCTTTGTCGGTTGACAGTTTGGAGAATTCTGTCTTTTGACTGGTCCCTATAGCTGTTCAAAGACATTAAATTGTCTTGGAAAAATCAAGTGTCTTCACTTGTGTGTTTCTGACATTTGAAAGTAACTCGTTCAGCATTTAATCTTCAGTTTCTACCATAATACTTGGCCTATGTAGCTGGCACTCAGTTAAATATTTAGCTGAACTGCTTAATTTCGGATGTGGCTTCTGAATCTTACTAATGCTATTTTTGTTATTGTTAAGTGGGGCACACACTTGGGTTGTAATAAGAGTTAAAGCTGTTAGACCAGAATGAACTTAATTCTCTGCACTAAATTTCAGGACCTCATTAGAATTTTCAGAATGTGCCCTAGATTTAACAGGTAGACCCTAGCCTTGCCCAGGACTGTCTGCAGTGACCGAAGTGTGTGTCTGTCATCTGCGCAGCCACATGTGGCTGTGCAGCATCTGGGATGTGATTGGAAGAACTGAGGAATACATTTTTGTTAATTTTATTTAATTTAAATTTAAATCACTACATGTGGTTAGTGATTATTACCACATTGAGCTATTCAGATTTTCTTGCTCACAAGGTTAGCATCCATTGTGTGTTTTATGATTTATAATGGGCTTTGTGAGTGAGCTCCTTTTTTAACTGTTTCACAGATTATCAAGGTTGCTGAGGCTATCAGATACAGTGGTAATTAGATTATGAACTGAGATGCACAGTGAGGCAGCATATAATTTAAAGATTAATTAGATATTGTCAGAAATGTCATTTAAAAACTAAAACAAACCTAGCCAATTATTTAAGTCAGTTCCTGACGTGTTAAGAACTCACTTAAGGCGTGTTTAAACTATGGGAGCTGGGGGGAAGGCATAAATATTGTCCATATTTAATTGGAATGTGTATTGGCAAGGAACTGGATGGGAATGACACTTTAGAAATTCTCTTCAAAGTAAATAATGAGCAAATAAGGAAGGGAAGGTAGGAGAAATGGTACTGTGTAAGGGCTACGTAGTGAAGTTGTCTCAGAAAACCAAAAACCCAAAACACTGTAAAAGCAAAACTCAAAGTGAATGATAAAACCAACCTGTCAGGCCTACCTATATATCTAAATAGCAAATATATAAACTGCGTGATTCCGAACCTCCATTCTCCCCCTCACTCACACACACTCACACACACCCACACCCACACTACATTGCTCTTCATCAGACTGGGAGCCTTGTACAAGCTAGGCCAATGCTATGCCAGTGAGCCACATCCTTAACCCTTTGCGTTCATGCTGATAAAATGGATTCCTCAGTTAGAGAGGAATCTGAAAATTGAGGTTCTATGCCTCTAGTTTAGTCCCTCAGCTGTGGTGCATTTGACGTTGGACTGATTTTGACAGCTGTATATCTAATGTTAGCAACTGACTGACTTCTGCCAGTTCTGACTTACACCCATTAGTTGTGTTCAGAGATGGCTTTATTGCCCATCTCCCTAAGGAAGAAGTAGCAAAATCACCACATGTTGAGAACCACTTTTCTAAATACACCCTAATTATACATAGATACTTAATACATTGATATAAATACCTAAACTATAAATTGAATAATTACCTGCTTCTGTCCTTTGACAAGAGTGTTTAGCTAGTAGGTAGTGGCAATATGAGAGCCTGTGTGCGCCATGAGATAAAAGACCTACATTCACATTTCTACCATCTTTTAGTTAAGTGTCCTTGACAAAGGATGGTCAGCATTTACCTTGTACTCAAACTGTGAAGTGCCCATTCTCCAGCAGTGTTGGATTAGAGATTTTGAATGGTTCCTGTTTCTGCAAAGTACCTAGCTTCTGGATAAAGTGTACACTGATTTTATTTCAGAGCTTCCAAAAGATGTTAGGGAACTTAGCTTCTCCAAAGAGTAAGTGAAACAGAAAGTAGAGGAAGGAACTGGTGAAATGAGAAGGGCGAGGCAAGGGCAGTACCAGGCATGGTGCTCAGAGACACAGAGTTAGTCTTCAGCCATGTAATTATCCTGCTTTTGCCTTCTGTTATTTGCTCGTCTTGGAGAACTTGCTTAACTACTCGTTTTTCAGGTTCCTTTTCTCTAAAGAAGGAGGTGATAATGTCTACATGTGTGCTTATTTCAATAGAATTAAATAAAATGTAGTTACCAGATCATCTCACATACAGTCTCAGACTTTTGGGGAACAGAAGCTAAATTTTTGTCATGTCAATTTTAGATACCTAGGCAAAAATTGCTGAAGTGTGAATGTGCCAGAATTAATATTTTACTTGTGGGAAAGGGAGTAAATAAAATTAAAAGAGCTCTTCCAGTTTTTTTAAGCAAAGAAATGCTTAACAATTCTATATCCCTAGTTCAGCATTACCAGCACAATTACTATTGCCAAAGCAGAGTAGCATTTTAACAGCTGATATTTAGGACCTAGAACTTTCTGATCAAGTTAAAATTGTGCAGAAGTGAAATTGAAGAGCTGAAGAGATGCTTGAGCAGTTAAGAGCGCTTGCTGCTCTTACAGAGGACCTGTCCTCAGTTCTTAGTACCCACGTGGAGGCTCACAACCATCCATAATTCATTTGCAGGGAATCTGATGCCTTCGGACCTCTGTGCGCATTAGACATACATACACGCCAGCATAGCAGTTAGATGCACGAACCTTTTTTAATAAATGAAAGTAAAAGATAAATATTGAGTGGGTAAATCCAGCTTTATTTGAAGGTATAAGCTTGGTGCTTAGTTATATGGTATTATTTCTGTGTTCATTAAGTTACTAGAACGTTTACGAAGCTGAGTTCTGATTCTTTTTTTTTTTCGGAGCTGGGGACCGAACCCAGGGCCTTGCGCTTGCTAGGCAAGTGCTCTACCGCTGAGCTAAATCCCCAACCCCTGAGTTCTGATTCTTGATGGACGGCCCAACCCCTGCCAAGCTTTTGGCAGGATGTGGACATGTTCATGTGTCAGGAGTGGCCAACACCTTTGTCGTTTAGTAGGCAAGGACTAGGAATGTTGCGTTTCCTGTGGGACCATCCCGTATGATACAGATATCCTCAGCCTAAAATGCCAGTAGTATCCTATACTGAAAACAGAATTCTAATAAACATTATTTTTTACAATCTTTCTTTAAATTTAATACTAAATAGCTTATAAATTCCTAGTTACCTGTTAAGTCCCAAGTAAAATAATGTCTTCATGAAGGAATTCATTCAAAAGTAGAACTATCTCTAACAGCACATGGGGTAACACCCTCCCACCCCCAACACCCCCTACCCTCGAATGGGTGGCCTTGGAAACAGACACACTGGCCTTTGCCCCTCTCCTGTGTCTGCACTGAAGACATGGCTCAGCATGCCCAGTCTAAGAGACTGCCTTTCTCTGGGCTTACGGAACTTTGATATGGTTCATTTTAGAAACTGCACATTAAGAGCAATGGAGTAGCCTAAGGTTATTTAGCAGAAAGTAGCTCAGTATTGTAACAAATACAGTACCCGTTGCAGTGGCAGCTAGTCTTTGCAAACAAGCCATACTAAGCCTCTGCTCAGGAGTCTGACTAACTGGGGCAATAGATGGGACTAAGCTGCTGTTCTTAAAAATAGTTGCTAGTTTCCCCTTATCTACAGTCTTTCTTTTTTTAAAAAGATTTGTTTATTCATGTATGTAAGTACACTGTCACTGTCTTCAGACACACCAGAAGAGGGCATCAGATCCCATTACAGATGGTTGGGAGCCACCATGTGGTTGCTGGGAATTGAACTCAGGACCTCTGGAAGAAACAGCCAGTGCTCTTAACCTCTGAGCCATCTCTCCTGCCCCTTTACAGTCTTTCTTTAAAAAGGAAATGTGTGTGGGTGTTTTGCTTGTAGGTACCATGGCTGTGCTCAGTGCTTGTGGAGGCCAGGGGATGGCATTGGATTTCTTGGAACTGGGGTTACAGACTATTGAGAGGTGTCATGAGAGAACTGGGAACTGAACCTGCGACCTCTGAAAGAGCAGCAAGTGCTCTTAACTACTAAGTCATTCTCTCCAGATTCCTTATCTTATTTTTTGAGGTTTTGATTACCCTTAGTCAGCTTTGTTAGGAAAATATTAAGTGAAATAATCCAGAAATCAGTAATTTGTGAGTTGTAGGTTGTGTGCATGCTGACCAGAATGATAAAATCTTTCTCCAGTCAGCTGTGTAGTATCTAGTTGTGAGTCATTTCTCTGTCCAGCTTATCCACTCTGCATATGCAACTCATCCATTAATCATTTAATGTCCACCCAGGTGCCGAAATACCTGTGCAGTGTCATAGTGTGTTTGTTTAGATAACCTAACAAGTGTCTGTACTTCACCTAAATCTTACCACATAGATATTGGATTTCATATCCCCACGAGAAGCTGCAGACATTCAATAAAGTACTTTGAGAAAGAGACAATCACATAGCTTGTTATCCCAGAATATTCTTATAGGTGTTCTCTTTTATTGCACTGTTTATAGTTTGCTAATTAAACTTTTATCATGGGTATGTATGTAGGGGGAAAAAATCATAATTGAGGTGAGAATGGTTTTAGACTTCCAGTTGGGATGCGGGCTATTTTTACAGATATAAAGGTGATTATATTATAGGTTATATACATATATATCATAATGTTCAGATTATGCAGATTAATATAATTAACATAATCTATAATATAGTCTACAGATTATTACAGTTCAGCAGATGTGTTTGTAAACTTTAGAAAGTTAATCCATTAACTAACAGTGCAGAAAACAATGTTTCTTAAGCTTTTATGTATACTGTATAACCCAATAAAAACATAGAATGAATGAAAATATATATATATATATATATATATATATATATATATAAAATCCCCCCCCAAAAGAAAAGCATTGGTTTAGATTTTAATACAACTATTCTTACTTTTGCAAACATCACAAAATAACCTTGGCAATTTATTATAATGGCTTGTGGCTCACTTCTTAATCTGACGATAGCCTAAGTCTGGGATTTCACCTCAGAATCAGCTCTCCTCCTCTTGTGTAGCAGCCAGCTCCTCTTCTTTCCTTTCCTTTCCTTTCCTTCCCTTCCCTTCCCTTCCCTTCCCTTCCCTTCCCTTCCCTTCCCTTCCCTTCCCTTCCCTTCCCTTCCCTTCCCTTCCCTTCCCTTCCCTCCCCTCCCCTCTCCTCTCCTCTCCTCTCCTCTCCTCTCCTCTCCCCTCCCCTCCCCTCCCCTCCCCTCCCCTCCCCTCCCCTCCCCTCTCCTTTCCTTTCCTTCTTCCTTTTATTTTCTTATGGTTCTGGATTTGTGGTTCTCATTTCATGCTAACCGGGAAAGCACTCTTACTACTGAAATACACTGTAAACCTTCTCAGTTCTGAATTTTGATTGCTAGGTCCTTGACAGAAGAAAGTAGGGGAGTAGACTATGTACTTAGCTGCTCATTACATGTAGCCAATATTCATTGGAATGATGGGCTCACAACCAACTGATGGTAATAACAATACAACACTGAATTTAGGGAAGTAAAGAGGGGCTATAGAGAGATGGCTCAGTCATCTGAGCACAGAACGTAAGAGCTCTGTTCCTAGAACCCACTTCCTAGAACCTATAGCCAGCTCAACTGCGTGTAACTCCAGTTCCAGGGGGATTCTACCTACACCCTTTTCTGTTAGTGAGGACAGCCCACAAGCAAGTGATATGTCTTCACATACACACAAATAATTCTTAGAAGGGGGAACAAAAATATTCATAGGAGATAGGGAGACAAAGTTTGGAGCAGAGACTGAAGGACTGCCCCACCTGGGGATCTAGCCCATATACATACAGCCACCAAACCCAGACAATATTGATGAAGTCAAGAAGTGCATGCTGACAGGAACCTGATAGAGCTGTCTCCTTAGAGGCTCTGCCAGAGCATGACAAATACAGAGGTGAATGCTTGCAGCCACCCATTGAACTGACAATGAGGTCCCCATTGGAGGAGTTAGAGAACGAACTGAAGGAGCTGAAGGGGCTTGCAACCCCATAAAAACAACAATACCAACCAACCAGAGCTCCCAGGAACTAAACCACCATCCAAAGAGTACACATGGACGGACCCATGACTCCAGCTGCATATGTAGCAGAGGATGGCCTTGTTGGGCACCAATGGGAGGAGAAGCCTTTGGTACTGCCAAGGCTGGACTCCCCAGTGTAGGGGAATGTCAGGGTGGGAGATGGGAAAGGGTGGGTGGTTGGGTTGGGGAACACCCTTAAAGAAAAAGGGGAAGAGGCGATGGATGGGATAAGGGTTTATGAAGGGGAAACTGGAAAAAGGGAATAACATTTGAAATGTAAGTAAAAAAAAAAATCCAATAAAAAAAAACCGAAAAAGTATAATGGGTTGGATATTGGACATTGTTAGAAAATGTACTTTAAGAACTAGTTTGGATTGTCTTCATCACCTCCTCAGTTAGAAAATTATTCTGTAAAACTTCTTCCCCCTCTTGGGGGAGGATCTTTGGAACTTACTATGTAGGCTAGGCTGGCCTTGAACTCAGACATCCACTTGCCTCTGTTTCCCAAGTGCTGTGAGTAAAGGTGTGTGACTGGCTTAAAAAAGTTTCTTAAACACTGACTATTCTTTTACTTTATATTTTGATTTTGATTTTAAGAAAAAAATGTATTTTGTCTGTGTGTTTGCACACACATGTGTATATACCACCATGTGCATGTGGAGGTTAGGTGATAATTTGTGGGAGTTGCTCCCCCCCCCCCCCCCTCCGCAGAGTTCAGCCAGATAAAATTTGGACTCTTAGGAAGTACTACTTTGTTGCTCTAGGAAGTTGTTTTTAGTGTGAAGTTTGTAAAAGCCTCTATTGGCTAGAAGTTTAACAATAATCTAAATGAATTCCCTTTAGTTTTAGATGAGGAAATGTGTAAGAATGTTACACGATTGAGTCACATTAGTAGACAAACCAGGATTAACTGGTTTTCCAGCCTCTGATGTAATGCTGTTACCTAATTAAAGCCACTATTGGATTAGTAATAACAGCGAGCGCTCAGTGACCACTCACTTTAAGCTCCCATAGCCATGAGTGAGTGGAGGTTAGTACTGTTTTAAGTACAGATTTCAGGCCTTTAAGCATCGGGTTTGCTAGGGAAGTAGTTCTGTTGTGAACCTGACTTACTTCATTCTTCAGAACACTGCTGGAAAGACACTGGGACTGTTGGAGCAGGTTGTCATAAATCTAGGTCATGTAGAGAGGGAAAGGCGAGGGGAATTTTGCTTTGTTTTGAGTCTGTGAGTACAGGAGCCTCTGAAAGGATCCTGAGGAAACAGAGCTCTGAGTTAGCAAAGCAGTATCTCAAGAGCGGATCCTGGACTTAAAAACAGAATGCATACACGGATGGACTAGTGTAAAACTGACCAAATTGTTTCTTTGCATTTTAGAGGCACAATTTTACTTTCTTAGATAATTTCTTATAGGAGTGAAACTCTAAACAATAAACATAGGAGAAAGCAAATATGTTATGGGAATGTTTTCATTTCCTTTCTTTTGGGTGGTTCTTCCTCCCCTTTCCTCCCATTATGAATTTACCGTGTGGTGAAATAAGAAAGTACAAATTGGGTATCCCTAACCTGAAAGGAATCAGCAACCCAGGAATGTTGTCTTTCTGCATTTTTTTCAGACTTTGAAATACTTGCATATAATAAGCAGTAAAAGTTCTCTTATGTTTCACATACACCTTTTTATACATTGTTAGAAGTTAATTTTGCATAGTATTTTAATGGTTTTTGTACATAAAGTAAAGTTTCATCAGGTAGAATTTTCCTGTAGTGACATCCTGTCAGGAGTCAAAAAGGTACAGATTTTAGAACATTGCAGATTTTGAGTTTTTAGACTAAATATGTTCAACCTATAGAAGTGACTAAGCAGAAAGTGAATGTCAGTCGTCCATATTGGGAGAAAGGACATTTCAGGAGGTGTAGAGAGAGGATTGGGATGACCATTTCAGCATCACTTTCTTTAACATCAAGGTTAGACAAACAGAAGGAAGTTGACCTGTCTTAATTTAGAATGCCTTTATTTCTCATTATTCTCATTAAGGACAAATGGGTGAATAGTTCTCATGTTGACTCCTATTGAAGAGATAGGAAATTTGTATTGAGCAAAGTTCCATAAAAGCAATTACGTAATGATTTTGAAATAAAAAGTAAAAAGATAAGCTGTGATTATTCAGGGATTGACTCTGGGAACTCTGTTAACAATACCTGACAACTGAGGTGAGGAATTACTCTAGAAAGTTTCTTGGAATGTAAAAAAAATTTCTTCAGCATAATAAACATGAGGTCTGATTAAGGTTTATTTTCCTTATATAAAACTTGGGTAAGAAAGGTTAATTCATGTGTGTGTGTGTGGGATTGTATTATTTCTTAGAATGGAAGAAATTTACAAACACGTAATAAATTAATGTTTTGCCTATATATCCAGAGTTTTCTTGAAGTCACTGAGAAGTCTTTATTGTTCTTTGTCTTAGTTGTGGGAGAATAAACTAATGCAGTCTAGGGCAGTAGATGGATTTCATTCAGAAGAACAGCAGCTTTTGTTGCAAGTTCAGCAGCAGCACCAGCCCCAGCAGCAGCAGCATCACCACCACCACCACCACCAGCAGGCGCAACCTCAGCAAACGGTACCTCAGCAAGCACAGACCCAGCAGGTTCTTATTCCTGCGTCACAGCAAGGTGAGGAGGCTAGAGCTCCCTGTCGTGGCTAGCAAATTGCACTTGTTTTTCAAAAGTATTCCTTTGACTTGAATTTCATGGATCCATCATCTTTTTTAAATAGACGCTGGGATCGGGTGATCTATGTGATCTTTTTCTTCTCTGTTGGCTGGTAGAGTGCTCGCCTAGCATATATGAAGCCCTGGGTTCATACATGAACCCACCACTGCATAAGCTGGGTATTGTGGAGCACGTCTATAATGCTAGCATTCAGGAAGACGCAGGGTGAGATATTAAGGTCATCTTTAGTTATTTCTGTAGAGAGTGAGTTGGAACCAGCTTTGACTACTTGAGACTTTGCCTCCAAACCAGCAAAACAAAATAACAAAGGGAAAAGTTAAGAAGAGCATCCCTGGGAGGGGAGCTACAATATGTGAATGAGCTGAGCTAGGGACCAGGTAGAGAGACTTGGAGTCCCAAGAGCATAAAGGCAGAAGACCCCTGTGGGGAGATAGGTAGTATAGACAGAGTCCCAGAAGGTTTTGAGCCAGCGAATCTGTTAAATATATCAGAAACATTACAAAGAAACCTTGTGCCACATAGGTTGGAGGTAAGGATCCATATTCCACACTTTGTATATATTGTATAAGAAAAAAAGAAAATGGGGATCCCCACCTATACAGACTTATTTATAAAGGGATTCATCATTTAATATAAGGTAGTTTTTCTTTATGAAACATGTTCTTTCAAAGACATGTTTGTTTTGTTTTGTTCTTGTATCTTCAATACTGAAGAAATTTTGTAACTTTGGTAGTCTGAAAATTTAGTCCACCTTTTAATGCTTGATTTAAAGAAAGAAAAAAGTCATTTATTGACTCTGCCATAGTTTGCAAAAGTCAAATCATGTTATAGGTCCTGTTCTGTTAACTTTTATTGGGGTGTTTGCAGAATAGCTATTAGCTCAATCTCACAGTTGAAGAAAATCTGGAAAGATTAAGAATCTGCCATACCATTCAATTCAGCACTCAGGAGGAAGAGGCAGGCAGATCTCTGATTTCAAGGCCAGCCTGGACTACAGAATAATATCCGGGACAGCTAGGGCTACATGGAGAAAACTTGTCTCAAAAAACCCCAAAAACAAAAAAGGATCTCAGTACATAAAAAGGATCTCCGCCATACATAGTTTTTTTTTAATATGACAAAAATCTATTGAGTTACAACATTTCCTGAATCTTATAGTTAGATGAACTTGACTGGCAAGGAAACTTCAGGTGAATGAAAGCGTAGTTTAAGGTGGTGACTGTCCGTGACTCATTTGCTTCTTCTGTGAGTATGTGAAATGCACAGGGAATAGTTACATGGAGCAGAAAACCTATACAATTTGGTTTACCATTTACAGCTAATAGATTCTGAGGATCTTTTTTTTTTTTAAAGTTTTGTATATTGTGTGTGTGTGTGTGTGTGTGTGTGTGTGTGTGTGTGTGTGTGTGTGTGTAGGAGCGATAGTCCGTGGCTTGGTGGCAACTACCTTTGCCTACTGAACCATCTCACCAGCTCTTCATGCCTATATTAAGTCTATACCATAAAGTAGACATCCTTTTCATCTTTGATGACTGTTCCTCCTATTGCCTATAGGCATGGCACTAGGATTTTAGGTCATCATAAATTAAAATTGATTTTTTTCACTCAGAGAATATCAAGATAATGGGATTATCTGTGTATTCTCTGAAATTTGCGGGGTCAAACAATTACTTCCGCTTTTTAATTAACATTGCCATTGTTCCTTGTGTGTGTGATGTTGTGCGCACATGCAGATGTAGGTGCTCATGTACTGTGGTGCATGTATGGAAGTCAGAATACAACTTTAGGTGTTGATCCTTGCTTTCCACTTGGTCTGAGACAGCATCTGTGTGTTTTCTGCTGTATGCACTAGGCTACCCACCCTCAAGCTCCCCTCAAGCTTAGCGCTCTTCTGTCTCTGGCCCACCCTCCTGGTAGCTCCATACAACAGTGGTATTAGGGTGCTCATGCTATTATGGCTTTTATGTGTGTTCTGGAGATTCAAAGCAGGTCCTCCTGCTTGTATAGCAAGCATTTTTACCCACTGACTTGTATTTTTCAAATAGTTAATTAAAATGCCTTGACTGTGGTAGCAGTCAGGTTGCTAGAAAAGGTTGTAGGGTTTTCGTTTGTTTTTAGAACACTGCTTTACTATGTAGACCTGGCTGGCCTTGAACTCAGAGTTCTATCTGCCTCTGTTTCCTGAGTGCTGGTGTTAAAGGCATGCACTGCAATGCTGGCTAAGGTATTGTCATTTTATTAATATTTTTCAATATAAAATAAATGTATTCTAGCTGTTGATTTCCATAGAAAATTTTTTAAAAGTCTAAAATAGCAAATACTTTGAGAGTATTTTCAAGTAGGAAATGTAACAAAATCATGAAAAAGGTTTTGACATTTTATAACATTCCTGCAGCTCTGTACCCTTGTTTGTAAATGGACCTTTTATTCTTTTTTTTCTTCTATTTTTGTAGCTACAGCACCACAAGTTATTGTTCCTGATTCTAAGTTGATACAACATATGAATGCATCAAGTATTACGGTGAGACTTGAACATGGCACTTTCATCGGCTTTATTTATTTCATCTAAAATGACAGTTATTTCTTTGGGTATAATTTAACAACTTGAGGTTTATGGAAGATTTCAGCAAAATAGCTGTTAATGACAAATCTAAAGTGTAGTTTAATCTTAGACATTAAGGTTTGTAAAATAATGTAATTTTCTTCTTAAGAAAATACCAAGATACTCTTTGTGGGGGTTAGTTCATAGCTGTAAGGAGCCAGCCAAGCTTGTACATCTGCAGATCTCTGTTTGAGGCCAGCCTGGTCTGAAACCTGTCTCAGAACAACAAAACATAAAAGGAAGTAGCTTCCTTGAAAGCTTCAGTAGCCGACAACATACTCAAATGTACATGGTTAGCACGAGATTTAATGGTTCAAAAAGAAACAAGGTCCAAGCTGGGGTTAGTGGGTAGAAAAGAAGGGGTGCAAGAAGGGGTACATCTGGGAAGAGTTGGGGTAGGGGTGGCATGATTAAGATGTATAGCATATATTTCTCAAATAACTAGTAATTTTTTAAAAAAAGAAATAGCTATCTTGAATAGTCCAAAACAGTTAATTTTCAATGTTTATAAACCTAGCATTCCTGTACTTACGTTTAGCTGACCTCCTGACACAGAAGTGCCAGTGTCGGTATATGTTTGAGAAGTAAATGATCTCAACCACCTTTTGCTCCTGAACTGCACAAAAGTCATTTTTATTGCTTTCGTTAGTTTCTCTAAAGCATATACACTTATTTTCTTAAACTCAAGGTAAATGTTGGTCTCCTAAAATTTTATAAATTAAAAAAATAGTTAATGGTTGTATGTTTTAAGGAATATCTAAACGTAATGGAATAAAAGCTACCTAAATGAAGTTACAGTGAGATGCATAACAATGTTTAAAAGTACAAAATTAAGCTAACAGAATGATAGAAACCTTTTGGGGCAAGCAAGAAGAATATAAGAAGTCTTTGGAAGAACTAAATGGAGTCCACTAGAGCTGTCATAGGGCACTGTGTAATCCCTTCTCTCAGGAAGCAAAGATAGGAGGATTACCAGTTAAGCCAGCCTAGACTAGAGTAGGGCCCCATCTTAAAGAAAAAAAAAAAGACCAATAGTGTTGGTACACACTTCTGATCCCTGTACTTGGGAGGCACAGGCTTCAAGTTGAAGACCAAGTTGTCTGGGCAGTGAATTCCAGACAAGAGAGGATTACATGCAAGATTTACTTTAAGAAAAAAGGGAAAAAGAGTTCGCGCGCGCACGCGCGTGCGTGCGCTCTCTCTCTCTCTCTCTCTCTCTCTCTCTCTCTCTCTCTCTCTCTGTGTATACACAAGTATTTCTTAATTTAGGAAAAATATCTGGAGTTGAATAATTCTGGCTTCGGTGTTTGGGCTAAGAAATGCTTAACCTATTGCATATAGTATCTGGGTTACTGTGTCAATGTGCTCCTGTTCCTTTTAGAGAATATGGTGTCTTAGAATTGCCAGTTACAGAAACCAAAGAATTCTGAGGTAATATTGTGTGGAGACCTGTTGATTCTGGTAGTAATGTAGAAAACCAGGAAACAAGGATGATTTGATTTTGGTCTTCAGTGATGTGTATAAAATTGTGTGTAAGCAACTAAAAAATGGTTCCCAGTACACGGTCCAGCAATAATGGAATGGTGGTCTGATATGGTACAACATGGCTCTTAGAGCATATATTTCTAAAAGCATACGGGTTAGACTCAGACTGTGAGAGCTTGAATCAGGAATAAAAAAACGCTTCCGTATAAGGTTACTTAGAATAAATTCTCTAAGGGAACTAAACAATTGGACCGTCCTTTCTTGAAGTACTTCAGTATGTTATTTAGGCTGTGCTGTCTGTTTTGTGCCACATTGAACTTAATCTTGTTGCTAGAATGCTATCATAATAAACTCCTTCCTGTACTGCTGTGCTGGCACTGCCAGGAAACTAAGATTTTGTTGCGTGCACATGCAAATATGACTTTCTTCCTTTGTTTTTTATTATTCCAGAGTGCTGCTGCTACAGCTGCTACCTTGGCGCTCCCTGCAGGCGTGACTCCTGTTCAGCAGATACTAACAAATTCAGGTAACTAGAAACGGGGGGCAGCTTTAAATGTTGTTCAGAAGTTAGCATCAAGGAACTCTAATGGTTATTGTCACTGAAGAAGGAGGACAATACTGACACTTGTTTGAGCTTTTGTTTAGATTGTTTAAATGATTTAAGTGTTATAAAATAGAGAGCTGTAATCTTTCTTGAGGCTACAGTTGAGAAAATGGAAGTTATAGCCGGGTTTGGTAGCATATAATCCCAGCAGTTTGGAGTTGGAGGCAGGGGGTCAGAAGTTCAATCTCAGTCTACTTTTATAGAAAGTGTGAGACTAGCAGAGACACTGCTTTAAGAAGAAAAGGGGATAGAGCTTTTGTTCTTGGATGGAACCCTGCTGAAGAGGCATGATTATGTAGAAATGGTTATGTACTGGGATTTTACTAAGCATCTGTCTTGCCAAATGACTTAAGTGAGATATTGTGATGACCAAGTTGAACATTTCACAGGCCTGAATAGCTAATACCTGTCATTTTATTTTTGTTAATTTCTAAATTTGAGGAACCAGTTAGGGCTTTGTCTTGCTGCATGTTTTTGCTCACTCTTAAGGATTCTGTTATATCTAAAGGAACATACACGAGAGTATTGTATATATTATGTTATTTGGTCATAATTTCGGCATTCTAATTGACTCACAGCAAATTTTCATTGCATATTGAAAATTTTAAGCAAACCTTGTGCTTTGGTTTAAGATATAAATGAGATATTATACCTTTGTGCCTTTAAAGTTTAATAACAACCATTGAAATATCTGATCCTATTTACTGCATTTCCTTGACTGCTACCATATGACGAAAAGTAATTAAGGCTATCAGAAAGTATTATTTATTTATATATATATATATGTAAATATATTTTTTCCAGTTTTAAATTCTGTATATATGGGTATTTTGCCTGCTTGTATGTGTGTGCACCACATGCTTGCAGTTCCTTGGAATACCAAAAGAGACCATTGGATTCCCTAGGACTGGAGTTAGAAATACTGTGACTTCCCATTTGAGTGGTGGGAGTGAAACCCTAGACCTCTGGACTAGCAGCCAGTGTAACCGCTGAGCAATTTGGATATAGAAGAAAACTGGGAACAGTAATAGAGTGTAAGGCGTATAGTTGATAGTCCTCTGTAAAATGCTTACTCTTCTAACTTGGTAGGTTCTTTGGCTTGAAAGCAATATAAATTTCTTTGTGTTTTAATTGCTGCTTAACTAGTAACTTGGACTATATTCTTTTTTGCCATAGGCCAGCTGCTTCAGGTAGTCAGAGCAGCCAATGGTGCCCAATATATCTTTCAGCCTCAGCAGTCAGTTGTTCTACAACAACAAGTTATACCACAAATGCAGCCTGGTGGAGTACAAGCGCCTGTTATCCAGCAGGTAATGCAGTTTTACCTACCATCCCCTTGATATTCATTTTCTTTGGCTTCTGCCTCTGCTGTATGACTTTGTGTGCTTCCCCGCTCTTTTCCTGGACAGGTTAATAGGTGTACAGCAGTCAAGAACAACCTTATTCTGAGTTAAGATGATATGCCTTCAAGCACATTTCTCATGTTTAAATTATTATTAGTTTGATTTTGATTTTGGATCCCTGTAACCAGTTTGTAATAGGTGGTTTTGTTTGCCCTAGGTCCTAGCCCCACTTCCTGGAGGGATTTCACCACAGACCGGTGTCATCATCCAGCCACAGCAAATCTTATTTACAGGGAATAAGACTCAGGTCATTCCTACGACAGTGGCAGCGCCCACACCAGCACAAGCACAGATCCCTGCAGCTGGACAGCAGCAGCCACAGGCCCAGCCTGCTCAGCAGCAGGCTCCATTGGTGCTGCAAGTTGACGGAACAGGGGACACATCTTCTGAGGAAGATGAAGACGAAGAAGAAGACTATGATGATGATGAAGAGGAAGATAAAGAGAAAGATGGAGCCGAAGATGGGCAGGTGGAAGAAGTAAGTTTCTACAAAAGCCTTGAAAAGAAAAGGCGCTCACCATTCACTATTGTATTTGGTGCTAAGCAGACAAATTATACACTATTTTTTCAGAGGGAGAGAGAGGTGGGTGCTTGCACTGTTGATTGTACTATAATTCGATTATCCGTTTTTGGATCTATTGATTATTTTGGTGGCTTGTGTTCTGGAGCTCCTGCATTTCTCTTTATGGACATGAACTTGCCAACCTAACTGTATGAGTCTATCTTGCCATTTTGTCTGTAATTCGTAAACATCAGTGTGTTATCACTTCATGATAGAGCAGACTGTTAAAAATTTTCCAGTCTGAAAACCAGTCTCTCGGTTTGGTTTTAGTTTGAACTTCTGTGAGTACTTAGAAGCTTCAGTTGCTTCCGTGTGTTTACTGTTATTTATTTTTTACTATGTTGAAATGGCAGGTAGCATTATTTCCAACCGTTTCCCACAGTTTTAGTCCTTCCTTAAGTGACATTTACATGGTATTTCTTCAGATTGCTTGTGTAATAGACATGTATAGAATTTTTAAAACTCATCGTTGAGCCAGCCTGATGTGTTTATAATAATGTGTTTGTTGACGCTTTTGTTTTTTATATAGAAGTTTTTTTTATAATGGTCTATTGTTTGTTATTGTTGTTGTCATCGTGGTTTTTTTCATTTCCTTGTACATGTCTTTTGGGGCTAAGTGAGTTGATTGCTTTTGTAATTAACCAAGTACTTTGCTTTTTTTTTTAATTACTAGGAAATGTATTTTATTATTAAATGCCTTTCTGCAACTCTTAGTCACAGTATCACATTTATAGCCTGCTATTTATGAATTTTATTGAGTGGTCCTACTTTGTAAACCAGTATTGAGTTTTCATTATGGCACAGCTTGGTCATTATGTATTATCCTCTCTAACTGCCGGACCCACATGGACAGAAGTTTTAGATCAGTGTTTATGAATGCGTTTGTAATTTCTTTTCTCTCAATCTTCTCACCAGTTCTCATGTTGATAGTATCCTTATGAAAGAATTTGTAATTTTTTTAGAAACATGACATAATCTCTTCTGTGATTTTTTTTTTTTTTTTTTTTTTTTTTTGGGTTCTTTTTTTCGGAGCTGGGGACCGAACCCAGGGCCTTGCGCTTCCTAGGCAAGTGCTCTACCACTGAGCTAAATTTTTTTTTTTTTTAATTGTTTTAAAGACAGGGTCTCATTAAGTAGCCCTGGCTGGCCTGGAGCTCAGTGCCTCCTATGTTCTAGAATCAAAGGTGTGTCCCACTGTCTGTGCCTGGCTAAATTGGGGCGGGGTGGGATGTGTTTTGCTTTTTGTTTTTGTTGTTTGTTTTTTTGAGGCAGGTTCTTTTTTTTTTTTTTTTTTTTTTTTTTTTTGGTTCTTTTTTTTTTCCGGAGCTGGGGACCGAACCCAGGGCCTTGTGCTTCCTAGGTAAGCGCTCTACCACTGAGCTAAATCCCCAGCCCCTTGAGGCAGGTTCTTACTATATAGCACTGGCTGTCCTAGAACTGGGTATGTAGATCTTCCTGTCTCTGCCTCCCGGGTGATGGGGTTAAAGGCTTGTGACAACCATGGATAGCATCTGGGTATTTGCTTCTTGTTGTTGTATTTACCATTGAACGACCTATCCCTCAGCTCAAGAGCATCTATGAAAGTTTCAGTCTTACAACTGTAAGCAATTCAGTTCTGCCAGCCCACCTGAATGAGCTTGGAAAAGACTCAAAGGTTTAGGTGACAATATGGTATCTTGTGATGCCATAAATTTTAACCTATGTGAGACTGAATAGGGAAATTTTCTATATTATGCTATGCTTATACTTTTGAGCCTCAGGAACTATAATAACAGATGTGGTTTTCTTTTCTTAAGCATTTTTAGTCATTAGGGAAATGGAAATCTAAACCACAATTGGGAGGTCGTCATACCTACTAGGAAAACTATCATTAAAAAAAATTATGTGTCTGGTGGTTTTGTCTGCATGTATTTCCATGTATCATGTGTATTCATTGCCTATAGAGGCAGAAGACAGGGTGTCAGATCCCTGGGATTAAAGTTAGAAATCGTTGTGAGCTGCCATGTGGGTGCTGGAATTGAACCCAGGCTCTCTGGAAAAGCAGCTAGTACTCTTAATTGCTCAGCCATTTCTCCAACCCACACTGCTGTATTTCTTTTTAAAAAGAAAGTTTATTGATGATGATGAGGATTAGGAAAAATCGGAACCCTTGTGTATTTCCAGTGTGAATAAGAACCAAAACAGCTTTCACAGAAAACAGGGCTTTGAACACAGAATTAAGCAGAGTTAGCCATGTGCTGCTAAGTTTCACTTGCAAATGAACATAGGAAAGAATTGAAAACAGGAGTTCAGACAAAACCATGTACATGAGTGCTTACAGCAATACTCTTGTCACTTTCCAAACAATACAGACATCCTGAATGTCTGTCAATAACTAGTGAATGGCAAAGAAAAAGTGGCCTATCCAGACAACAGGACAGCATTTGACCGGACTGTAAGGAAGCATGAAGTGCTGTGCGTGCTGCTACATGAGCATACACGAACACCCAAGCACAGCACAGACACCCACAAATTGTATTGCTTTATTTATGTATACAGAACAGGCACATTTATGAAGTCATAACGCGGATTGGTGGTTGCCAGGACACAAGAGGGAATAGAGAGTGATTGCTTATGTAAAGGTTAGTGGAGTGCTCTGGAGCTGTGGAGACAGGAAGTGTATGTTCTAAATGGTTTTATCGTTTTTTTCCCTAACATAGACATTTCTGTTCAAAGAGTATATTTGTCACACACCCCTATGTATGAGTGGCATACACCAAGGCTTTAATATCCTCAATTATTTTCCTTTCTACCTCTGTTTTGTCTTGTCTTTCCCCTCGTCATTTAAATCTGAGTTAAAGCTTCTGTCTTACACCACAAATGAAGTTTAACCTTATTTTATCAAACCCTTCTTTGGTTTTACTTTTGCCTCTGAGGCGGTTCATCCTCTACGTTTAAGAGTAATTTAAATCTTAATGATTTTTTTCCACCATGTCATCATGTTGATAAACAGTACTGATTGGCTTTTAGAATCTTAGTTTTTAGTACAGCCCTGAGGCCACACTTTGTTTTCTTCTTCAATGCCATTTTTTTTCCTTTTAAACTGTTGCTGGTACATAATACTATGACCTCATGAGGCCGTCATATCTTCTCAGGTTTATTCCTAGGCTTATGAAACAGGGAAATTTGTCTTGAGTACTTATTAACGAGTAAAGAACAATTTAAAAATGATGTGCATGATCGATTTTGCCTACATGTGTGTTTGTTTACTGTATGAGTGCCTGGTACCCAGGGAGGTCTGAAGAGGGCATCTGAGATTGGAGTTAGAAATGGTTGTGAGCTGCCATTGTGAGTGCTGGGCGTTGAACCCAGGTCTTCTATGGGAGCAGACAATGCTTTTTAATGAGTTCCAAAGGAAATAAATGTTAACCTTTTGAGTCTTGTGAGTTCCCTAGCTTAACTTTCCTTAATTTCTTGCTGAAGTAACATGAGCAGACCTTAAGCGTTGACAGCTCTGCATTCAGTGTGTCCAGATACACACCTGACGTCCTCAGAACATCCCAGCTACAGGAGCTCTCAGTAAGAGTTACAGGAAACTTTATAGCAAGCGGTGCATGAGATCTGTGTCTCCTTTTGTTTGCAGGAGCCCCTCAACAGCGAAGATGATGTAAGTGATGAGGAAGGGCAGGAACTCTTTGACACAGAAAATGTTGTTGTATGCCAGTATGATAAGGTAAGGACTTCACATTCGGTCGTGAACGTTGTTTTTATTGTAGTCTCTCTAAACCATCTTTTCAGCCTCACTGAAACATTTAGGCAGAAGATGACTGCCTGTATTTCTGTTTTTCTTTTACTCCTGAGACCAGGTTTTATTTAACAACTCAGGATGGCCAGGAACTCCCATGTGTAGCGAGCTAGCTAGTCTAGGATGACTTTGTATTCAACTGTACTCCTGCTTCAATCTGGGCTTATAGGCACATGCTGCCTACCACGTCTGGCTTCCTGACTTGTTATAGCCAGTGTGAAGGGACGCATTGTGACTGCTTCACGGTTGTTTGAGTAGAATGAGTAGAACTTGACTCCTTAACATTGCCTTGAAGAAAGTAATGGTAAGATGGTGAGAGATGATCATTTTCATATTCATCCACCTTGTAACAGCCCCCCTGCCTTCCAGGGACAGAACTAAGGTAATAATTTTTTCTTTCCTAAACTTCAGCTCTCTTGAGTCTGAAAAGACCTTATTGATGAGTTTTATGAGCTTTCTTAAAATTTTACGGATTTTGCTGTTCAAGGAAGTTTTAAACCAAACTATTTGGGAATTGATCATTGAGTTTTGTAGGCCCCCTTAGTTTATAAGGTTTTGGTTTTTTGGTTTTTTTCTTCCCTCCACTTTTAAGTGTATGATATGAGTGCTTTGCTTGCATGTGTGTATGTCTGTGCACCATGTTTGTGCCTAGTGCCTGCCTGCAAAGGCGAATGGAGGTTGCTCAGATGCCCTGGAGCTGGAGTTACAGGGCAGTTGTGAGCTACCATGCATGCTGGGAACCTAGCCTTGGTCGTGTGGAAGAGCAGCCAGTGCTCTTTATGGCCTGGTATTGCAGTTGATTTAGTTTTCTGTAGTTATTTGTTAATAGCTGTCAGTGCAGCGGTTCCCAGCCTTTCTAATGCTGTGACCCCTTAATACAGTTCCTCATGTGTGGTGACCCCAGTACCCCACCACCACTAATTTATTTTTGTTATGCTTCATAACTGCAACTTTGCTATTGTCATGAGTCTTAATGAAACATGTTTTGTTTTTTAAACTATGGTCTCAGTTTGTGTGCCAGGCTGGCTTTAGCAGCAACTCTCCTGCCTCAGCCTTTCATGGGAACGACTATATTCAACTTTTTTTTTTTTTTTTTTTTTTAAAAGAGGGTCACATCTTTGGCTGGTGACAGAAGTGGCCTTAGAGATTCTTCTAGAGCCAGTGCCTTCGATCTACATTTTTTGTTCTGGAAAAGTAAAAGGCCAAGGAGAACTTCTAGGCCACACTAGACCTTCAGCCAAGGTCTGAAACATCTGTTTTCTAATGGTCTTAGGCTATCCTGTGGAAAGGTTGGTCAGCCTCCAAGGGTTGAGAACTGCAGTGTTAGTGTTCTTCTTGGGATTTTTATAGTTATGTCATTAATCAATAAGTGCTTATCAGTCATGAAATTGATTGTAAATTCACATATTATTGATTCTTTTTGTACCCATGTGATTCTTTTCTTAAACAAATGTTTAATGAGTAGCAGTCAGTACTAAGTACTCAGTGAGTAGGATTTGGTTATGAACATGTAGTATTTGTACCCTGCATGAAATTCCTTCAGATTAAAGAGATCTTACTTTTTTGTTGTTACAGTGAGTATAAGTAGCTATGCCTAGTCAAACAGGTCTTTAGGGGGACTGCCAATACAGTGTATCGTCTTAATTAGAAAAAGGGTAAAATCAGGTCTGTTATATGATTGATCTGTTTTTGTGCATTGTGACTTCAGATGAATGCTTTTAATAACCTGTGTCACAAACTCTACAGCAGACGGTATTTTTTGTCAGCTGCATAAAGAGTATGAGGTTAAAACAGCAACTAGTCTGAAGAGACCTACTTGCAGCCAAGTACCCAAACATAGTTTCATAATGGCAGGTTACAGACAAGAGCTTGACTGAAGACTATTCCTCAAAGTGCTTTCTTATTTTAAGAAGATAGTGTATTCTCCTTTGTTGAGCTGTATTCAGGTTTTACGTGTTAATTAAAGTTGGTTTGTCTGGCTCTCAGATGCATTCATATTTTAAACTAATAAAATGTGAGTAGGTTTATATAGCCTCGTGAAAGACAGTTTTAGAGTTTTCAGAATTCTATTTGAAGAATTAGAAAGACCGAAAGAATAGAATGTGCTTCAGCAAGTTATAAATGGTGAGGAAGCCTGAGTTTTTTTAAAATGAGGAATGAATGTGGCTTGAGGCAATTTGGGTTTTTAGTAGTTTTGTTTTGAAGTCTAAGCTTTGTATTTCAACTGTGAGTCAATTTAAAGAAAAGAACAGAAGGAATAATGAAGTTGTTGCCTGACAAGTAAGTCGTGGCTTAGTTTAAATGCTAACATAATAACAAGTTTCGGGTAATTGAAGAACTGTTGGGCATTGGTGAAAACAGTATAGTGTGAGGCTTCACCATTGTTAGAAGATAATTTTACTTGAAGGGCTTAGGCTAATAAAGGAATGCTTTTAAATTTGTACTTTGTACTCCTTTACAAATACAAATATTACTCAATATGAGTTCAACTTTGAGTTTCTGGACTTCCCTCCGAATGTGAGTCTCTGTTCTACCTTTATTCTAACATTAGTCTCTGTTCTGTTTTAATGAGGGAAGTTTGAGCCTAGAGCAAGAACACTCAGTGATTTCCAAATGCACAAAACAATGTTTACATCAAAAACAGTGAGTGCTAGGGTCAGTAAGTGAAAGTGCGAGGACATAGGTTTCAGGGCAGGTAAAGTCTAGACAAATTTCTAATTATAATCAGATAGACATTGAATAGCCATTTGTCATAGATATGCAGAGGGTGTCTGTGCTAAGAGGACAGGTCCTAGGGTTTGAGGATTGAGATCTCAGAGATGGGCATCCTGTGAGCGTTTTATGTGCATGTGTGAAAGGTCCATAGTAGGTTTGGAGAGCACTGCTATTCGAGTTTATTTTAGTAAAAGATGTAAGGCCACAATTGTATTGTTTGCAGATAACTCATAACTGTTTTATTTGAATACAAATTACTGAGAGCTGTTAATGAATTATTAAAAAAATTAAATCTACACCCTGTTTTTTTTTGGCCAAACATTAAGAAAATTTCAAATTTCTTTTATGAATAGTAATTATATAAGATGAAGCTTGTGGTTTTATTATGAATGAGGTTTTGTTGTGTTTTCCTATTACATCTTTTGCATTTTTAATTTTTGTTTAGATACACAGAAGTAAAAATAAATGGAAATTTCATCTCAAGGATGGCATTATGAATCTTAATGGAAGAGATTATATATTTTCCAAAGCCATTGGAGATGCAGAGTGGTGAAGAGTCGCTTCTTTCCTTTTATAAATAAGACAAAAGAAACTTAAAACGTTAACATGGACGGTTTGAAACTTGGGACATATTTCAGCCAAACCTTCACTTCTGCATGTCAGAACAGCGCAGTAGAAGCAAAGCTACGGGAACAAAGCTAGGCCTTGACCACATAGACACTACTTCAGACTGGCGAGCCATGGAACTGTAGCACCTGGGGCTGCTGGGCGGGGGGAGGGGTTTGTGTAGGACAACTGTAACTGTCAATTTTAAATACAGGAACCTGCCATTGGTAATTAGCATGTAAAGCTTTGTCTATATTCGTTTCCAAGTTGAGCTCAATCAGAAGATACGTGTTGGAATGACCTGAAGAAATTACCCTTTTGATAGATTGAACTGAAACTGCTTATTGTATGTGGTTATATTTGGTAAAAATTGCGTGTGAGCTTTTTACAGAAGGGCAAGAATTATGGTGTTGAATTTTAATTCATTTGTATAAGAAAATTTAAAACTCATAATAGGTCTTAAACATTTTTACTTGTTACTCTCCCTCAGTAAAATATACCTCTTGCTTCTCTGCTGTATGAACATCTACTTAAGATTTACAGAAAAAGATCAATGGCCACAGTTTGAGACAAAGTTGACCCAGGAGTAGATGCTTGGTTTAATTAGGTTTTTATACTTGTTAAATGTGATTGAAAGACTTGGGTCTTACCTGTGTTATCTAGAATTAGAGGGACAGTTTAATTTCCTTACAGAAAAACTGCTCAGTCCCAGGCTATGAGGAAACCCCAGATTGGCTCCTCAGGAATGTGTCTTTATTTCACAGAGGCACCACTGAGCTGAAACTGTATAGTACACGTGCTACGCGAAGGTCTTTCTTGCCGGACTACAGTGTGTGCTTACCTGTGCATTAGTCTCTGTAAACCCTGGGATGGCACTCTGTACATTGATCTAAGAAGCTTAAGGGCAAGGCATGAGGACTGGGTTTTTATTAAACAATTTAGTAATTATAAAAGTTTCTTGTGTTTACTAGTAAAGAATTTTAGAAATTATTTTAATTGAACAAAATTTTTAAAAAAACTTTGTAATTGGAGGGAAAAGTTTGAGGGTGGAGGGGGTAGAGGAAAGTGGGCCACAAAATACAAATTTACCTCTTTCATTGGGTGGCTCTTCAGGCCATTGATGAGATACATAGACTTGCACATTGGAGAGAAAATACAGAGATTAGACTTGTATATTAAACCTGCAGACACGGCCGTGTGCTGAGATGTGTAGCTCTGCTCCCGTATGGGGCTCTGCAGAACAAAGAGGTGCTGCAGTGAGCAGCTTCCTGGGACCTGCAGGGACACTCACTCTCCGTCACCTCTGTTCTAGTGACTAACAAAATTTGTGTTCAAGGTAACTTGCCTGTTGACTTTTTTTTTTTTTTTTTGGTCTTCCATTTTTGTCTTCCTTTAATTTGACTTTATGTAGTTCTGGAAGTAACAGATAAACTATAGTACAAAAGAAAAACTGTGAGCTATATAGTGCTTTTTTAAGTACATATTTTAAAGTTTCTTAAAGCAGTTGATTTCTCCTCTCCACTTCCCCCTACTGAACCAATTTCTGTTATGAAATTTGCTATCAGTGGTGGGGTCTTAACGTGATAGGAGTTAGATTTTGTATTCCATAACTGGTAATACAGGTTTTTTGTTTGTTCTTTTTTATTAATGTAGCTTCTTGAGGGGAAGTCTGTTTAATCTCCTATTCTCAAAGCACACCGCAGTTCTGGTTGAACTAAACCTTGGTGAACAGAGGGCACAGGATCCCGAGAGTTGTTGAGTGGTCCCTTGCTATAGTTTCTAGGTGTGTGTTTACTCAGTGAATCAGTAACCTGAACTACCTACAGCAGCACAGCAGTGTGGCCGCAGTGGGACTAGTGGGCTATGTTAGTGCCGCACATGCCCTGGCTTCTCTGTGTAGTCAGACATACTGAAGGTTAGCATTGAACACTGGCCTGTTTTCTAGCCAAAATGTTCAGACGTGAGCAACCACTTCTTTGAGAGTGAAGCAGGAACTGACCATTGATATTTGTATCTATGTGTACTGACTAATAATGCTGGCATCCTGGACAATACTGTGATCTGGGAAAGCTCTGAAAACTGGTTGCAGCCGCCCTGCACACCAGACTGTGCTTTTCCATGCTGTTATATTGTGCTCCTTTTAAATCAAGTAGCATGCTGCATTCCTCAGGATAGTAGCTTTTGCTGTGTAATGTCACTTGCTTTGAATTTTCAATCATGCTTTCGCCATTACATTTAACCAATGATGTCATTAAGTTCTATTAAAGTGTCATTCCTTTGGGAAGCAAGGGATTCCCACTTGCAGAATTTTAAGATGAAGGTAGCATGTTTTGTTCAGAAGGTGGAAATAGGGACTCGAACAGTGTCTTCAGAAGCTGATCTGTTGAGATTTGTGTGCACAGTGAAGGCACCTCTTACATGATGTGAGGCCAGTAGCGCTAAGGTAAATTTACACAGATGACTAAGGTGGGATGTGTGCCTTCCAGTCCATGAACTCTTGCCTGGTGGTCGTTTGTATTCTCACACCACCAAAATGCCCGTGAGCACATGGGATTTCCTAGAGTAATACAACTTTGTCATGTGCAGTTTCTAGAGTCAAACAGGATAGGAGGGGGTCTTTATATTAGGCTTTTATATCTGAAATGTTCACATGTCTATTAAATGTGTCACACTTACACTGTTGCCTTTTGAAAAGTCAGGCTGGCATCAAGATTCATGCAGTACATATAGTTATCAAAGTGTGTTATTGACAAGCATTCTGGCTTTAGAAGGCAATGTAAAAAAATACTAATTTTTATATAAAGGCTTTCTTTTGCTGTATTGAAAATCAGGTTTTTCTTTTGGTGACTTGTATGGATGAATGCAGAGTTGTCTCCCTCTGAGAATATTTTTTTTATTATCTTATAGCAATAATGTCACCATATTAGAGGGTAAGTATTCCTTGAATAAGAAAACACACATATCTCCTCTTAGCAGTTTTCCCTTTATAACAGCATTTTCTTCCACTTGAGAAGGCTCTTATATTTTCATATTACTTCATCTTGAACTTTTGAGCTTTTGTGCAATGTGCTATTTTATTGGATCTTTGTACGTTTTCATTTCATGTTTCCTCCCTACCTGTCTGAAGCTGCTATAGCTGATGTTGGGGTTTCGGTTAATGGTTATGTGTTTTCTCATCTTTATTAAAGTTAGGTTTATCTTTTAATTTGTTACCCTTATGGAAATTATTCTGGTTTATACTCTTCCCCCTGGAAGCCTGCCTTTGTCCATCTGTTATCTTACTTTCGTGCATGATTTAAGGAAGATTGCATCAAATTTAATATTTTTATTTTGAAGAAGAAAAGCTTCCTACCATTTGAGGGGAGAACAAAACAACATTGAATAAAGAATTGGTCGTTCAGTCAAACTTCCTTAAGTCAGTTCAGAATGCCTCGGTTACACCGATGGGGGCTCGTCCCTAGCTGGTCAGAGTTACTGTTGTCGACTGCTGTTGTACATACTGTTATGTGTAAGGGCGTAAATATATTTATTATGTTTGTAAAATTCATTCTGTACACTTGCAGATCAAGGTTGCTCTTCTGTGATATATCGGGTGTTACGTTTTAAAGACCATCTTGGAATACAACTAAAGAGCTTAGTATTTTGATGTACTAAGACTATTTTAAGTTTAATATTTTACCTTGCAAAAACTTTAATTAAAGATGTTATTTAAAAAAAGTAATGTGGCTTGCTTTGCTTACTAGTCAGTGACGCTGGTATATGGACAACTGAGAAAACTAAAACCATGCAGTTTAGACAGGAAGTTCAACAAAAACGGGGATATCGTTAAATTTTGTACCCTCGGTTAAATCTGTACCTGTAAGGTAGTGGGTTTGGGATGCCAGACTGAATTGTTAAACTGTGTTAGAATTCCTTAAGCGCTTTCAAAAGTTGTATTTTCCAGGCACAGAAGCATTTAGAATGGGTAAATTCACACCAAGTAAATGTAAATTAAGGTTAATATAATTAACATTGTATTAAATGAGTATTTCTGCTCACGAAGCTTAGATTCCACCAGATGAAGTTATTAAGGACATCGTTTCGTTTGTTTGGCTAAACTGTCTCTCAGTTCGGAGTTTGTAAATAATCGCTCACTAGGAGATTGGGTTATTGAGGTTTGTATTACATAGGAATATATTTTGTGTTACTTTACAAGATATTAAAATTACTAGCAGTATTTTGATTTTATAGTTAATTCAAATGGATCATTAAGAGCTTGCCTTTTTGTAATTTTTTATCCTGTTATAAACTACTTTATCTAAGGAAACATGCAGATTTTAACTATTAAATAATCATAATAAAGATATTTTATTTATTGCCAGCATTTCTTGTATTTTGCAGTTTAATTTAATCTCCCACGTATGATCTTAATCCTTGTGATCTGAGTTCCCATCTGTGAAATCACAATGGCAAGATTTTGAGTATTAAATAATTTTTGGATACTGTAAAATGATTGGTTTTAAAAAAAAAGTACAAATAGCAAAATGTGGTGTGATTGAGATCAGACGGTTTGGTCATAGACCTGCCCAGAAGGGAGAGTTGGTAAACCTGTGTGGTTAGCAAGAGCAGAGCAAGGGAGAGGACGAGAAGGAAGGCCGGCCACCACAGAGTGGGGATACCTACTGTTCACAATCACACAGCTGAGCTAGATTTATTTTTTCAAAATGGAAACTGATAGAACTATACTACTTTTCAATTCTATTTTTTACTTTATGTGTCTGAATGGTTTTTCCCTCTGCATGTGTGTATATGCAACATAACATTCAGTGCTCACAGGAGATCAGAAGGCGTTGGATTCCGTGGAACTGGAGTTAAGGATGGTTAGGAGCCAGCAAGTAGGTGCTGAGAATCAAACCCAGGTCTCTGACAAGAGCAACCAATGCTCTTGGTCACTGAGTCATCTCTAGCCTAGGAACTGTTTTTAGAAACAAATTTGCCAGTTAATGTATGGGTCACCTGCAGTGGCTGTAAACGGAAAGCTCTAAAGTGACAAGCACCAATCCTCGAGTGGCTGGTTAGCTCTTTTGGCCAAGAGCTCACTGATTTCATCTAACCCATGAAACTTCCATGCTCAGGATACCACAGCTAGTTCTCGTGGACAACCAGGAGCAATGGCTATATTGTGCATTTTGGTGGGCTGGGCCCCTCTGACCAACTCAGATATATAGCCTATATCTGGTACTGGTTTTTTTTTTTTTTAAGCCATGAGAAACTTGCCAAGAATATTCAATGTGAGGGAGAAAGGTAATGGAAAGAATATGATCAAAGTACATTCTGTATATGTGTGGGAAACAAAAAGAACAGAAAGGATGGCATAGCTACCAGGGCAGTGGGGGCAAGGCAGGCTGGCGGGCCTAGTAACAATGACATAGTCCTTCTTTGACTCAGTTTACAGGAGCAAACACTTCTGCCTGTCCTGTTAGCCAGAGGCTGTGGCCCTGTAGCCTGCTGGATTTTCTTTTCTGCAATCCTCACTGCCTCCATGTCTTTGAACAGACAGGAGAGCAAATAAATGTCCAGTGTATAGTCCATTTGCTTCACATGTCTACCATCAAGACCTAAATCGCCATGATGACTTACAGAACATATTGGCTGGCCGTCAGAGAACAAGGAGAACAAGGTAATGGTAATGAAACCATTTCTTTTTTTTTTTTCCCCCGGAGCTGGGGACCGAACCCAGGGCCTTGTGCTTGCTAGGCAAGCGCTCTACCACTGAGCCAAATCCCGAACCCTGAAACCATTTCTTTGTGGTAGTGTGTGTGTGGGGTCAGGATACCCATCCCACACCCCTAATTGAAGTCATCATGAGCCCTGCCTCAGCTGCAAGTCATCCACCCACTAAGGTAGCTTTAGTATAGGGGTGAGATGAGACTTCAGTACCCATGCTTCTCTGAGGAAGCCGGTTGACCTGCTCTTTCGCCAAACTGGATTTGGGCATAATCCCTCCTTCTGTCTGCCTGATCTCTATTGAATGAGGTGAGTAGATTTTTTTAACTGCCTTGACAAGAGGGAAGATATTCTAAAGAGATCCCTCTTTAGGGATGTGAGCCTCTTCCTTTGGCTATCAGATTATTGAAACAGTGGTCCGCCACAGAATAAGAATGCCCGTGAGCCTCCTGCTGGGAGAAGAAAAGGCTGAATCTTGGTACCAGTGGGAGAATGGGGGGCTTGCCTCCTGAAAAGAGATTTCAAAGTTTTGATAAGTCGTCATACTGCCTGGCAGAAGACACAGCGGAAATGATGAGTCGTTGATGGGTAGACCACACGTTGACCAGGACTTAGCGAATACCTTTAGGTCTCCATTTAAATCAAAACCACAAGTTAGGACCCCAGATGTGGGCTTCATCACTGGACCTCTTGATTTGTTGCCCTCTCCAGCGTGCCACACTGCATAGAGCTTTCACTAACGATGGTCTCCATGTGACTTGTGACTTGAGGACAGGTGGCTAAGCCTAGCGTGTTCCAGCTGCTGGGACCCAGGCTTTGACTCTAATGGCTGCTCTAACTGTCCCCCTGGGTAAAGTTACACAGTCTGGGAGCTTGAGGGCAAATTCGCTGCTGCTCGCACAGGAGTCAGCCAAGTGTACAGTTGAAGCGTTCACACCTCACATAATAAGATAGGGTTCGAGGAAAAGTTTTTTTGGGTGAGGGAGGTATTTATTTTGTTTCCCCTAACCATTTTTACACTATGTGATGGAAGGTTAATCAAAGAATGTAGATTTGTCTTCGGTCAGCCGATGTTTGAGGGTGTTCCACTGCTATTAAAGTGATCCAGGCTCCTAAAGCAGTGTGTAGCTCAATGTTTAGGTTACTACTATGATCTGGACGTTTTGTGTCTCTCTCAAATTCATATATTGAAATCCTAGTCCTCAAAGTAATCATATTTGAAGTTGAGGCTCTGAGAAGTGAGTTGGTCATGAGAGTGCCCCACTCATAAAGACTCTAGGTTCCTGCTAGCTCCAGGATGAGCACAAGGTCATGTGATACTTCTGAGTTAGCCAACCTCTCTCCAGTGAGCTGGAGGCCAAGGATGCTCTCTTCAAAGATGCCGAGTGTGCCAGCATCCTGACCTGGGGCTTCCCAGCTTCTAGAATAGTGACACACGATTACTTGTCAGTTTTCCAGTTCATACTATCTGTGATTTAACAGCTCTAACAAACTAAGATTAAACACCCCAATCTTCAAAGTTAAATATGTGAGCGTGGTAGCTCCTGCCGCCTGGATGGCTGCCACGGGCAGCCGTGAAATCCTGTCTCACTTGGCATGGTTAGCAGCAGAGTTGGTCAGTGGTGTGGGGTGTGGTTTGTCTTGTGAGCAGACAAGGAGGGGATAGAGCACGTTTAAACGATAAAAGTGCTAGTTTAAAGTCAGTGTGCTTTTTTATGACTGATGCCTATGGATAGCCGTAAATAAGAAATAGTTGTTTGGGGGTCGGGGATTTAGCTCAGTGGTAGAGCGCTTGCCTGCTTAGCAAGCGCAAGGCCCTGGGTTCGGTCCCCAGCTTCCAAAAAAAAAAAAAAAAAAAAAAAAAAAGAAATAGTTGTTTGTTCCAACTGCTCTAGTTGGCTTGGGGTAATGGAACTTTAGAGCAATTTAGCAGCTTCAGCGTGCTTGGCTCAGCCACCTGTCCCGGTACACCAATTAACCAGCCACGGGAAAAGGCGGTGCATGACCACGTTGGGAAGATGAATGCAGAGATCCAGTGACTGCCATGACATGAGCTTTCTGTTTAAATAAACAACTGAGGCAAAGGGCAGAAGTTGCCAGGGTTTGGTCAAGGTGTGTTCTGGCTGATTGTCATCTGGGCACTTATTCTAGCAGGTGATTGGAAGCCCAGTGCTGTCTCTGCTAGAGGTGGTCAGTCTGGTTCCCAACAAGGTCATGCTCCTGCTCCAGGGTGTAACTTCTTCACTACTGATAGTGTTTTCAGTGTTGAGGTGGTAGTCCGGAAGGTGTCTCTTCCTGGAATCCAAGGTGTCTGCCGTAGGTATCAAGCTTTTAGCTTGCCTTTCTTTTACTTTTAATTAAAAAAGTGTGTGTGTGTGTGTGTGTGTGTGTGTGTGTGTGTGTGTGTGTGTGTGTGTGTGTGTGTTGTTTTTGAGAGTGTTTTAAAAGCCTGAAGCTTGAAAACATTGATGAGGCTAGGCTGGCTGGCCAGCGAGTTTCAGGGATCTGTCAGTCTGTCATCCCCATGCCCTACAACTCACAGCAGGGCTAGACTTAGGAGCAGGGTACCAGCTCTGGCACAGCTCCGGAAATCTGCATTCAGACAGTAGTGCATTGACAGCAGGTACTTTGCCAACCAAGCCATCCCCTCAGTCCCAGAGCTTTGTATTTTTAAATGGTTGGGAAAATAAAGAGATAGACTCTGGAAGCGTGTGGACCACGACATTTAAATGCCAGCACTCACGGAAGCCAGCCAATTGCTCATTTTCTTACTGTGTACAGGTAGTCTTGTGCTGCAGTAGCTGAGGGAGACAGCTGTGGCAGAAGCTGTGTGGCCCCACAGTGTCATGGCTACTCTCTACTCTCTTGAATGGTTTTACAATCAATGCCTTCTCAATAGCTCGGCCAGGGCATTTCTGTTGACACTCATGTTACTCAAGCCCATTCTTCTGCACAAAGCCTCTGAGTGGCTCTCCAGTTCTCTAACATCAGACAACTCTTAAATAAGGTCTGTAGGATGGTATCAATTGCCTCTTAATTTTCACCTCATAAATCCCTTCCTTGCTGGCTTCATTCTACTTGCTCTGCCTTCCTCCTAGTCCCATACTCAGAGTATGGTTCGTTGGTTCGTTGTTGCCTAGGATGCCTTTTTCCCTTTAGCTGGGTAAGTCCCTCTGTTCCATTAAACACTGGCCCAAACTTCCTTGACTCCTCTTGCTTCACCTTCTTGAGCGCTACATTTTTTCTATTACACTATCATTACCTAACAGACGCTGTATCAAATACAAGCCCTACAAGACAGATAATTTGGTTGACTTTATTCATTGGTGCTTACCAAGAGCCTACAACAAACCGCAGCCCACAGTGCATGCTCCATAATTTTTGCTTGATTTGAATTGAATATTGAATATCGCACTGTTGGAGTTTATAATGTATTTAATTGATGGGGAAAACTTACAAATACAACCTCCCAACTATTATCATAGTTCTGGCACAGTAGACATGTTTAACTTGACCCTGGGCTAGAGAGATAGCTCAGTGGTTAAGAATACTGGCTGTACTTCTGGAGAAATAGGGTTCAATTTCCTAGCCATCCACATGGTGAGTCTCAACTGTCTGTAACTATAGTTCCAGGGGATCCGATGCCCTCTTCTAGCCATGGGCACTAGTTGTCTAAGTAGGTCTCACACACACACACACACACACACACACACACACACACACACACACACACCAAACAAATGTGCTTGGCTATTATCTGCCTTATGATATCAATAATTGGGCATCTTTGTGGTTGAAAATAGAGTTGGTCTTATATAAATTCCTAAAAACTATGAGGAAAGATTTTTGCCTTGTACTATCTCTTCTGGAGGAAAAAAAAGACTCTATTTATTAGGTCAACAGTCTTAAAGTTAGGAAGCATCATGACTACAGTCTGAAAAATTCAGTAGCTCCCAAAACTTCAGCCACAATTTTCCTATTTATTTATTTATTTATTCATTTATTTACTTTACATCCCTCCCTTCTCCCAGCCCCCCAGTCCCTCCTCCCATTTCTCCTCCCCTTCTGAGAGTGTACCACCACCACCACTCCCACCATAACCCCCCCCACCCCCACACACATCAGGTCTCTGCAGGGCTAGGCAGCACATCCTCTCCCACTGAGGCCAGACAAGGCAGACCAGTTAGGGAAACGGGATCCACAGACAGGGAACAGCTTTAGGGACAGCCTTCCTCCCTGTTCTATTGTTGGGGCAGCTACATGCAGACCGACTTGCACATTCACTACTTATGTTGGGGCGCCTAGGCCCAGCCCATGCATGCTCTTTGGTTGGCAGTTCAGTCTCTGAGAGCCTCCAAGGGTCCAGGTTGTTGGCTCTTGGTTTTTCTGTGGAGTTACTATTTCTCCTGGTGCCCTCAATCCTTCCCCCAACTCGTCCATAAGACTCCCTAGCTCCATTCAGTGTTTGTCTGTGGGCCTGCATCTGTTTCAGTCAGCTGTTGGGTGGAGCCTCTCAGAGGACAGTTATTGTTAAGCTCATGTCTATCAGCAAAACAGTGTCATTAATAGTGTCAGTTCTTGCCCATGGGATGGGTCTCAAGTCGGGCCAGTTATTGGCCATCCCCTTAGCCTCTGTTTCATTTTGCCCTTGCATTTCTTATAGACAGGACAAGTTTTGGGTTGAAAGTTTTGTGAGTGAGTTGGTGTCCTTATCTCTCCACTAGGAGTCCTGCCTGGCTACAGGAAGTGGCCATTTCAGGCTCCATAGCCCTCACTGCTAGGAGTCTCAGTTAAGTCACCCGCCATAGACTCCTGGGAGCCTCCTCCATCCCAGGTCTCTGAGACTTCCTAGAGAGTCCCCCACCCCCAACAGCTGCTGATTTCCATTCATTCTTCTGACCCTCTGGTCCTCCCGCCTGTCTCTCCTCACACTTGATCCTGATCCCCCCCTCCCATTCCTCTTCGCAGTTCCCTCCCTCCATCTGCCTCCTATGACTATTTTATTTCCCTTTCTCAGTGAGATTCAAGCATCCTTGCTTGGGCCTTCCCTCTTGTTTGGCTTCTTTGGGTCTGTGGAGGGTAGCGTGAACAGCCTGTACCTTTTTGACTAACATCCAATTACAAGTGAGTCCATACCATGCATGTCCTTTTGGGTCTGGGTTACCTCACTCAGAATGATATTTTCTAGTTCACAGCTTTCCTCTTAGAAGCACAAAGATTGTCTCATCTACATCTAAGAAAGAATTGATTAAACTTTTTTTTTTGTTTGATTCAGCTCTTTCTTCAGCCTACAGGAAGTCTGCCTCCTTTAGCTGGGCACCTACATAGCTTTCCTGCAGGCATCCTGTCCTTGGGTTTTTCAGTCAGGATGTTCACTGTCCAGTTCTGTTGGATGGCTCTTACTCTACAGCTTATCCCACTGGGAAATATCTAGTGTCATGGTTCCTTTCCAGTGTCTAATGTTATCATGGACTCTCAGGATCTATCTATCTCTGTGATATCAAAGATCTCAGGGACATTTGACCACTCTCGATGATCTATCTTCTTGAGTCATCTACTTTTAACTTCTGAAACTTAGCTACTAATAACTAGACTCAACCTATTAATACTACTTACATAACACACAGTATGTACTCTAGTATCTGAACCAACCCCTCGCCTTCAAAAATCGACAATAGAAAAACATATTGGGGATTACGGGACCACCTCAGTTGGTAAAGTGGTTGATTTGTGAGCATGAGGTTCTGAGTTCAATCCTCAGAACCCCCACCTCAAGACAGGCGTGATATTATGTATTTGGGATCCTGGTACTGGGGGGAGAGAGACAGATGAGGAGTTCCGGGGCTCACTGGCCAGCCAGTCTAGTCTACTAGGCAGGTTCTAGGGCAATGAGAATCCTTGTCTCAAAAAAAAAGGGGGTTGTGGAAATTTGAGATGATATACCCACATGTATGGCACAAAATATAATAACCACAGTCTATTTAATTCAGGGATAAATAAGTATAGTTCCCCCCACCCCCAGAAATAACACCTTTGAAGTTGAGAATCTCTGCATGCTCCTTGGCCAAGTTCAAGTTGAACTAACTTTTCTTGGCAATCAATAGAAAATCCTACTTTCTCCTTTGTGTAGAGCAAGCATGAGAGGCTGCCCATCAATAAAATATGTGCTTTCGCTCTGGGATTGGTGAGCCCCTCAATTTGTCACAGGTTATGCGATAACTTCTAAGTTCTCACACGTGTCTCAGACAAATCAGTTGTAGGAAAACCGAGCTCTGCTATGGTATCTCAAAAGAACTTCAAAGTCAAAATAAAATGTTGCCAGTGATGAACTTTTCTCCCTACGTGGACAAGGTTAGCGTGGCCTTAAATGATAATTCCTTTGTTCTTTGCCGGATACAGATGGCTCTTCTGCAAAGGACCTTGGCAGGGAACTCAAAAAGAGAGCCTTATTGAAATATGTCAGTAGATGCTTATTCAAGACACTTACTCAGCAACTTATCAGGTCAATGAATGAGGTCAAGAGCTAAGCCACCCTGAAGGATTCTTGTTAACCAGTGGAACAGAAAGAGGAGAGTGGAGTAGAAAGTTAAGTAGTTCTGATCTGAGAGGTGAGATGCAGCCTTCCAAGAGCTGCCTGAAAACACATCTTTCTCTACTTTTCTCTTGCCAAAAAAACGAAGCTTCTGTTGGGTTATTCACAGTTGACTGATGCTACCCACCAAGTCCTTGCTTGCCTAGAATCCCCTCTTCCTGCTACAGCAGCCTAAGAGAAGCATGAGAAAGCTCTCCCTGTGGTCCTGTGTACAGCGTACTTGTCTCCTGGATCTCTTACCTTTGGGTGTCACTCTCTTAGCCAGCCTAATCTTTCTGCTGTTGATTGACAGACTAGAGATTGAAATCACAGCGAGGCCTGCGTGAGTCTGAAATGGTCTGTAACCCAGGTTAGGAGTTAGGTACCCTTGGGTGGTTATGTCTCCTACAGACTCCCAAAACGTTAAATCGGAGCAGGGAAGATGAAGGATCAGTCGATAGATAAGCTGCTGTGCAAACAGGAGAGCCTGAGTTCAGATCCCTCCCACATGTAAATGTGTGTGTGTGTGTGTGTGTGTGTGTGTGTGTGAGAGAGAGAGAGAGAGAGAGAGACAGAGACAGAGACAGAGACAGAGAGACAGAGAGAGACAGAGAGAGAGACAGACAGAGACAGAGACAGAGACAGAGAAAGACAGACAGACAGACAGACACACACACACACACACACAGAGAGAGAGAGAGAGAGAGAGAGAGAGAGAGAGAGAGAGAGAGAGAGAGAGATCCCAGCACTGGGGAAGCATAGGCAGGCAGATCACTGGGGCTGGCTGGTCAGTCATTCTAAGTTAATTGGTTCAATGAAGGACTGTTTTGTTTTTTAAAGGAAAAGGGGCTAGAAAGATGGTTCTGTGGTAAAGGACACTGGCTGTTTTCCAGCAGACCCTCATATAATTCCCAACACCCACACGGTGGCTCACAACACTGTAACTCTAGGTCCTGAGGATCTGAGATTGTCTTCGGGACTCCTCAGGTATTAGGTGTGTATTTGGGTAACTTAGGAGACATCGAAATATATGGAGCCCGTAACCGATGAGAGACCTCTTAGAAGCAGGTAACTGACGCCTTGTTTATAAGACAAGTCCCAAAGAATAGGCAGATGTCCACGCTGATAAGAAATGTGATATTCTGAAATGGCACAGATGAGAGAGAGAGATGGTGACCTCAAGGGCCAAGTAAGGCTTCTCCCAGAACAAAAAGATCTCTACATAAAGATAAAATAGACTTGCCAAGGTTGTCATTGCCCACGGGGTAGGGAACACCTTCTTATCATATATGGGCAGTTCCTGGTGAGAATTCTAGGAAATTACAGGTTTGTAGCTGTAAAAGGAGAAAGTCTTTAGCAAATGTCCATAAATGAGTGGGTTGAAATTCTTGCTTCTCGGCTGGCAAGAGGCATCAATCAGAGGGAGGGTTCCTCTCCTTTTCTATGTGTATCATTTCCCCATCTCTCTCTTCTGCCTTACTTTGTGAAGGACAAGACAGAGAACTGCTTCTGCAAATAAATGAGCTACACGTTTCTGGGCAGTTCTTCCAACCTTTAGTTGGGTGGTCAACTTATTAAAAAGTTAAAGTATTGTTCTCTGGAAATGGGTAACTGCTATAGGAGTCAGCCAAATGTCTTAGCTTCCTAATCCTGCGTTCTCCTTTCCTCTACCTCCGGTGATAGGGAACAACAGCCATGGCTTCTCTATCGTGTGTGTCCTTCACATCTTCAGTTGCTGTGAAAAATACACTGAAAAAAAAATGAAACTTGGGAAAAAGCATACATTCATTATTAAGAGTAGAGAAAGAATCATGGATTCTTGCTTGCTTACTTTGTCCTCTTCTATACTGTTTCGGATATCATAACCAATGTCAACACCATTACCAACACTCCATCCCATCTGCCTAGGGAATGGTGTTGCCCGTGTGGGCTGGGCTTTCCTACATCAGTTAACAAGACATCTCCCTAAAGACATGCCTACAGGCCAAACTGCTCTAAATAATTCCTCATTACGACTCTTTTCTAAGTGATTCTAAGCTGTGTCAAGTTGACATTTAAAACTAGCTGATGTATAATTAAGGTCCCTAAGGCTGAACTCTTCCTATGACACAATTACTATACACACCTTCTATCTGCTTCTATTGCCATCTAGAGTGATTCTTAGAAAGTTTCCTAATATACTCTAGATACAGCATCTACCAATGTGGGTCCCTTTTCCAGTTTTGATGGTGGTACTGGGAGCAAGAAGGTCCAGTACTCCCACTAGAAAGACACAAGGACAGGGACATAATGGAATAGGTTGGCGAGGATTATCTAGACTTATTACTTTGGGAGGATTAGTATAGTATGCTCATTTTCCATGGTTAACATAGGATATGGCCATATGGTGAGTGAGTAGGCTAGAAGAGAATGATTGCTCTCTAGATTGGATGGGCAAACAGTTAAAGAAACAGAGAGAAACTCTTGGATTTCAAGTATTGCTCCCATTAGTGGCTCCACTGTAGTAATTCAAATGAAGCCAAGTGGCAGTGTGGATGTCTGGAAAGACTTACGAGTGTCACAGATGTGCTCACTTTTTCCATTTCACTACTGTGAGCGCCCAGACGGTGAAGACAGGTATGATGTCAGCCATCTTCCCTTTCTTCTGGACCATGGTGTTGATTGGCAGGGTATCCCTTTTCTCTGACATTTGTGGAAGCTATTAATGCTTCCCCTGGTGCCTCTTCTGTCAGAGTGCTTAAGGAACTCTTTGAGAAAGCACAAAGGAATCTCAGAGTAAACAGAAGGTAATCATGGGAGTTCCGTCTTTCCACAGACCTATGGGCCATTTCTCAATGTCTACTTTGGGTTTCGAATAATAACCTCTCTCATTCTACAGCCCTGTCCACTTGCTGTCAGGGGAACTGGGATAGAACGGAGAAGGACATTGGATTTGGAAACTGACTTATGCCTTTCAACTCTTATGTGTATATGTTCATGTGCACATGCGTAGAGGCCAGAGACGAATGTTCAGACTCTTTCTCTATTACTTCCCACCTTATTGTTTTGAGACAGATCTCTTATAGAACCAGGAGCTCATCACTTCTGCTAGATTGCTTGCCCAGGGAACTCCAGGGATCTGCCTGTATCTGCTTCCCTCCATGTGAGTACACGGTAGCTGTCTTCAGACACACCAGAAGAGGGCATCGGATCCCATTGCAGATGGTTGTGAGCCCCCATGTGGTTGCTGGGAATTAAACTCAGGATCCATCTGTCGAGCCATCTCCCCAGCTCCCACAGCTCACATTTTATTAATTCAGCATTCTAGACGATTTCCTCAATTTAACTTCTCCCTCTGTGAAAACTCTCGATTTAGCAATATAATTTTAAAATTTCCAGACATCTAGTTTTTGGATTTTTTTTCCTTTTGAAGGTAGCTGTTTTGATGAGATTCAGTAGTTTCAGATTACTCTGTTGTTATTACTTGAAAATTTAATGCTAATATTCTGGTTTTAAATTAGCTGGGTTTTTTTCCTGAGAAAATGTTTTGTTTTGTTTTGTTTTTTGTCCATTTATTATATCTCAAGTGCGTGACAATCTTTTTGGCCCATTTATGTTTTTGAAGAAAGGAAGGGAGAAGATGGTTAATATCTTTGAACAGCATGACATTATTTCTCTCCAGAAGCCTGTCTCTGACTTGGAGCTGGAGAAACTCTAATTATGATGCTCAAAGCAGACTTCCCTTTGTGTTGCCAAAGCAGGAAGTAGGTAATAAAACAGGTTTTCCTGCCTACTCTGGTCATTCTCTGCCTCTCTCTCTCTCTCTCTCTCTCTCTCTCTCTCTCTCTCTCTCTCTACTCTCTCTCTCTCTGAGCTTCGTTTTGTTTTTGTGGTGTTTTAAGATAAGATCTTTCTCAGTTCTGGGGTTATAGGTGTGAACCACCATGCTTGGCTTTCTTTAAGATCTTGATTTCATGTGGGGGCAAACACTGACTATATTGTTCTTCTAGCTGGCAATAGAAGGGATGAGCCGAAAGGACCAAATGATAGAGAGTTTTGACTGATTGCCTGCACTATCCCCTCAGCTCTGTGTCCTTCAGGCTCTGAGTTATCTCTGGGACTCTGAAGGAAAGCAAGTGGCCTTCCATAGCCACATCTTCTCCCAGGAGTACATCTGAGGGAGGCTGCTAGATGCAGGGACTCAGTTTATCACTTTGGGCTGGAGTTTGTATAACTTTAAAAAGTGCAGGGCTAAGAAGATGGGTCAGTCAGTGACATTGCTTGAACACAAACAGGAGGATCTGAGTTCAAATCCCCAGCACCAAAAAAAAAAAAAAGGCTAGGCTTGACCACAGAGGATCTGAGTTCAAATCCCCAGCACCAAATAAAAAGCTAGGCTTGACCACACGTGCACCTCTGTGGTGATTTGAATAAGAAGAGCCCTCATAGGCTCATGTGTTTGACTACTTGATCCTCAGTTGGTGGAACTGTTTTGAAAGGATTAGGAGGTGTGGCCTTGTTGGAGATGTGTCACTAAGGAAAAGCTCTGATGTTTCAAAAGGCTTGTGACATTCTGAGTCCTTCATTCACTCTGGATCAAGATGTAAACTCTTAGCTATTGCTCCAGCACCATACTGTCTGTCTGCTGCCACACTCTCTCCACCATGATGACCATGGACCCAGACCCTTTGAAACTGTAAGTCCCAAATAAACTCTTTTATAAGTTGCCTTAGTCATGATGTCTTATCACAGCAATAAGGAAGTAACTAGTAGAGCCTATAAGTCTAGTGTTATAAGATAAAGGAGACAGGAAGATTGCTAGTATTACTGGACATGGGCCTAGCTCCAGGCCCAGTGAGTGACCAGGCAGTGGCAAAACAAAACATCCCATGCTGGTCTCCCTGTGAGCAGAGACTGCACACACACGCATGCACGCACGCACACACAACACCAGCTAGCAGCATTCCCTTCTTATTTCTTTGATATTTAGAGGGAACAGTCCCCTCTCAAGCAAGCTAGAAGTAGGACAAGATATTTGTTCTCAAACTGACAGCGTTTTTTAAAATGTATATTTTTCTTTTATCCTATTATATCTTTGCCAGGCTCATGGTGCTGCCCTATATACATTTTGCTCTTTTAAGTGATAAATTATGTTGCATGGTACACTATCCAGGAAGCAAGAGTCAATGAATGTGGGGTTTTGAAGATACTGCTTTGAACAATATCTTTGAACATTTAAGACATGAATTTTATGAAATCTAGCCTATGGGTAGCTTTGTTTATTTAATTTTGATATGTGCATGTGTGTTTGTGTATATGTCTGTGTGTGTGTGTGTGTGTGTGTGTGTGTGTGTACGTATTCTTAGAGGTCAGATTAGGGGTCAGGCCCCTTGGAGCTGGAGTGATAGGAAATTGTGAGCTACATGATGTGGGTGCTGAGGACCAAATTCTAGTCCTTTGCCAGAGCAGCCAGGGCTCTTTAGCTGCTGAGCCATTCAATTTCCAATATAAATGTCCAAAATTTGTACGATACATTCTGTTTTACTCCCTTTCTACTCTTAGCCATAGATGCTATTAATGAATCCTACTCAACTTTATAGGAATTATTAATAAAACAGTTTCAATCAATATAGTTATCTTAGCTATTACATAGAATTTCCCCTCTTTGATTTTTTAAAAAATTTTTATTGATTCTTTGTGAACTTTACATCCTGTACCCCAATCCCACTCATCTTCCCCCCTCATATCCATCCTCCACGCATGCAACCTGTCCCCAACAGAGGGACAAAACCTCACTGCAGATGCTGTAGTGTGTCCAGTATACCCTTTTGTCCACACTTCTTTTGCTTGCAAATGTTCATTGCAGCGAGTCCTTGTTCTGGTATAAGCCCTCTGCCTTCTGCTCCACCATCAATGCTGGAACCTCACCAGGGCTCTTCTTGGATATCCTGTTGTTGTCGTGCATCATGGAGATCCTGTGTGTAGTTTTGGATCTGTAGGACTGCCCGCTTCATGTACTCCAGTAGTTCACTGATGGGTAGATGTTAGAGTGAGCCAATTTAAAGCCCTGGATCTGGGGCTGAGTGGTATCTGAGCTGGTCAGTCCACTGGTTCTCCTGCCTTCAGAACTGGCTCACCAGTGACTCCCATAACCAGGGCCAGCTCTACCCTGCTGCCCAGGCAAGGTGTAGGGCCTGCTCTCCAGAGTGTTGCAGATAGTGAGGGACAGGGCCATACCCCTGCTCTCATGTCTTTGGGGACAGCTCTCCTGCCTGCCATAGGTGACAAGTAATAAGAGAGGGGAGAAGGACATCTTTCCCTAGTCTATGCCACTGCATGCACAGAAGGCAAAGGGCAGGGCCCGCTCTTCTGAATTCATGTCCTCCGGGCCAGCTCACCTGCAACTCCCACATCCGGGGTCAGATCTATTGTATGACCAAGGGGAGGGGCAGGGCCTACTCTCCTGAGTGCCACAGCAGATGTTCCCTTTTTGCTTTTAACACATGCACATACAAGGTTAACCTCAAAAGAAATTGACAAATTTAAAAAAAAATACTATATATCTCACTACAGGAGGAAACTTTACTTCATGCTGTCAAGTTGAATTTTACTAGCAATTTTGTCGAAGTCACTCTTCTAGGACTTGGTTTTCAAAGCATTAGATCGGCTACTCGAGATGAAATATTTTATCTGTCCAGATGTGACATTCCAAAAGTGACGTAAGAGAGAAACGGATGCCTCAGGGCACCACATTTATTTATTTCAGTAGTTACAAGCGAGCACCTGGGAAAGCCTACACTTACGTGACTGTGACAGAGTTCCAGGCCAGTCAGATAGGAGCCATGTCAGGTGACCCATAAACCCTACTTCACAGACTTAAGGTGGCAAAACCCTTATCTTTCCTGTTTGGTTCATGAGTACTGAGAAGCAAATGGCAGATCTGCTTGGGGGGACACCGTAACAATATGGTAAGGAGCTAACCAGACAGGCAACCTAGAAGGAACACCTGTAGGTACAGTTCCTGTTGGAAGCAAGGCTACTATCGGGGCACACATGTCTCATGTGACTGGCAGGGATAGAAGGAACTGGCAATGTCGGGTGAAACGACTTCTCTCTTGACAGTGTTAGTGTGGTGTGAGCCCAGAGAGCTATAAAAAAAAGTAAAAGAAAAAGATGTTTTGAAGTGAGCCTACACAGTCACGTGTTAACTCCATTATTAGTCTATTTTGTTTTGTTTTCTTTGAAACAGAGTTTCTCTGTGTAGACCTGGCTGTCTTGGACCAGGCTGGCCTCAAATTCAGCCTCTGCCTCCCCAGTGCTGAGATTAAAGGCGTACACTACCAAGCCAGGCTGTATTAGTAACAGATTCTCTAAGTTCTGTTATGTTTTGGACTTGAGAGCAGTACAGATATAATAATTAGATGAATAATTAAGATCTGGCTCCGTATAGCCACTCAATAGTATTGGCTCAGACGCAATGATCAAAATGAAATAAAGAAAAAGTGTTTTCGGTCACATGTCCCGGTTCCAAAAAGAAGCAGCCAGCAGCCTCACAAGGTAGAAAAAAAAATTAGATTCCACTTAAGTAATACTTTTTTCTCTTTGTCACAGACACATATCTTTTGAGGGAGAGATATACTGAGGGTTTTTTTTAAGTAGGAGAGGGCATCAAGTCTCCCCATTTCTACAGAATTTAGAGGTCCAGGGACTTGCTCAAAGCCTGACGGTTAACTGGGGTATAGTTGTCTTATTCAACAGGTGACTAAGTGCGCCCTGTCCTCACCATATGCTCCTTAGAAATCTCTCCCAGGGCTCATGTCTTGTCCGAGAAGATAATTCTTAGTTCGCTCAGCCACAAAAGCTGAAATCTTAGCAGTTTCTCTAGCCAATGTGTAACAGCTGGGTTACATCGAGCTCATCGAGCCCGGTGAAGAGATAACTGTTTCAGAGTCAAAGGAAAAAAAGAACTCTCAAAACTAGACTTTCTCTTTTTTCAGTTTAATAAAAGCAATTATGTGACATCAAGTTATGTTTGGCGTTTCAGGGTTCTTTTGGTCTCTTGAGATGGAGAAGGACTCTGCCTTGCGTCCTGGGGGATCTTTTGGATCTGAATACCAGTGCTATTGTTGGAGCATAGGTTGGCTTGGAATTTTCTGGGTAGTTAAGTATGAACTGGGTCCCCCTGCCTCCACCTCCCAAGTATGGCATTTTATTTTTAAGGAACAAAGACTTTCTTTGGTTACCTCAGGGGAGCTAATGTGGAGCTGCTCGCGTAAATGAACACTGGCCACTTGCTGAATCTTTCATATAAAACACTCCGTAGAATGGAGTAGAGAGCTGTGGGAACAGTCCAGCTGGTTATCAGTGGAGCGCGTTGCCCGGCATCACAGGCAAGCATCGAGCAAATCTTCCAGAGAGATTGGACGACTTTTAGATCACCTAGGACTCAGTCACGCCGATAGCTTCTCTCCCTTCTTGGAGGCAATACTCCCTAGAGATGAACTCTGACCCCGTGGACCTAGGCATTCACGTGTCCTGGAACTGGAGTGCATGTTCTAGAAACCAGCCTTTTGTAAGTCCCACCATGACTAGCGTAGCCTTCCTTTACAGGGCTGTTTGCGTGTACTCTTCTGAGATCCGTCCCTGTAGTTTCGGAGTCAGGTGGGAGCTTCCAAGCGGTTCATAGGTATCTTGCACATTGGGGAGACTCTGCCTTGCGTCCTGGGGGATCTTTTGGATCTGAATACCAGTGTTGTTGTTGGGACAGACTCTCTGGGCCTGATAGGCTTGGGCCTGGTGTTTGCAGAGGCCAAACTTGCTGAGTAGGATGAACACATCCCTCTGGAAGGCCTTGGTGAAAATGGCATAGAGAAATGGGTTAGCACAGGAGTTGAGTGGGTAGAAGAGAACCAACAAGATTTTGGAGTTAGTGACGGTGATCAGAGGCTTGTTCATAAGCGCTGACAGGGCATAGAAGGAGATGGGCGCCATGCACATGAAGTCAGTGAAGATCAACACGGCCATCCTCTTGGCAATCTTGGTGTCTTTATCTCGAGGGTTGTACTGGGGATTTCGGACGGTGATGTAAATCTTCACATAGCAGGAGCAGACAATAACAAAGGCGACAACGTTGAGCAGGAGAACGAGGGCGATGTACGCCAGGGCAAGAGGGGTGTCTGTGTCCATCGGCAGGCAGATGCTGACCTTGGCGTAGCTGCTTATTCCCACCATTGGGAGCAAGGCGAGAAGGAAGCAGGAAACCCACCCCCCCGCCATGATGGTATAAGCGTGCCTGAGGCGGATCTTCCTATCCAGGTGCATGGCGAAGGTGATGGCGTACCATCGCTCCAGGGTGATGACCGTCAGTGTGTACACTGATAACTCGCTGGCAAAAACAGTGAAGAAACCAGCCGTGTTGCATCCAGGGCCCGTCTGCCAGTCAATGGCGTGGTTGTAGTACTCAGTGTGTGTGTACAGGTCTACGGAGGCAATGAGAAGCAGGTAAACCCCCATGCAGAAATCTGCAAAGGCCAGGTTGCACATCAGGAAGCGTGGCACGGTCAGTTTGTAGTGGCTAGTAAGCAGGACGAACAGGACAAAGACGTTGCCCAGGAGAGCCATCAGACTGACAAACCATACCACGATTCTCAGGAACTTGTAGCCCATGATATCTTCACAGGGGTTAAACTCGTCTGACTTGGGGGTACACACCATGTCCTCGTTGTCCCCACACACAGTGTAGTCATAGTGGCTGTCGAAGGCTTGGAGAGTCTCTTCCTGAGGATTTTTGAGCTCTTGGCCGAAACCGATGATCTCGTCCTCTTGTTCTTCAAAGAAGACGTAATAGTGAGAGTTGCTCGGGCCCTCCTGGAACTTGGAGTTTTGTTTGTACCCAACATGGTTGTCACCCAGACCTTCTTCATATTCCTGGTAGACGGGACCCCTCATGACGTTCACTGACTTTCTTTGACGCAGGTTCCGGATACTACTCTCATTACACATCAAAGACTCTAGGATTCTGCAAGGCAACGGAGATGAGTCACCACTTGCTTACAGTTCACCCTCGATCCCCTTGACCCTTGGGAAGATATGCAAGTTCCTTATTCTGACATCCATGGTGCTATGGATTCTGCAGGGTCTGGTCGGACCAGAACTTCTGCTACACCATTCAAACCTTTACTCAATTTATTTTGTGTGCATGCACCAGTGCCGCGTGAGGATCAGCACGGCAGAAGTGAACTTTCCTAATCAGAAGTCGCTCCGGGTGCTTTGAAACTGAATGAGAACCCCTCAGGAAGAGCGTACATCCAAATTCCAGCTAAGCCCGTCGGATTCCAGCCACAAACGGAAATCCTCTACAGCCTGCTCGATCTGTAACAGGGTCGTCTTATTCATGCTTTCACATGCAGGTGGCCTTTTAGGCTCCCATGCCAAGTTACGTTGTCCGAGCAATTAGGTGGGCTTCAGGGCAACAAAACAAAGCTGGAGTCTTTTGGTTATATTTTAGACTACACCGAGCAACACAGATACTGCTCACTGCTTAACAAACAGCTTGGCTGTCTTATCAGGTGACAGCCAAGGCCATTTTCTCTCTGCTTTTTCTGATGAGAAGGCGAGAGCTCTTTCTGAGTGAGTTCTAAAGGAATGCATCCTTGGTGGCTCTGAATTCTAATTCATCTTATAAACACAACTCCACACTTCTTTATCTTACACGTTCTAGAAACGTTTAGTTAGCGTGTAACTTATCTGAGGTTCTGAGGCAGGGCTTTGTCAGGCAGATTCTATTTCTGTGTAACTTAGTATTTTCTAAGTGCACAGTGGTAAATCCCCCACAGCACTTGTTTATCATTTTTAATTTCAAAAAGACAACTTGTGAGAGTCAGCTCTGTTTTTCTACAGTGGGTGCTGGGGGTGGTTCTCAGACCGTCAGATTTGGCAGCAAGCTTCTCTTTGAGCCATCTTCCTACCTCTGTTTATAAGACCTCACCTCTCTTCCTGTGACCAGCGACACCAATCTTATTTCTCCTCATCTTGAGCCACTTCGAGAAGAGTCATGATAAGAAGCATGGACACTAGAACCAACTTAGAACATGGCTCCTTTGGGTACTGACGGTGCCATGTTGGACAAGTCCGTGAAACTTGTTCATTTGTGAATGGAACAAGAGTGTTGAATGAATGGGCGTGTACCTTTGCCAAGCTGTTACAACAGTACTGAAAACAAGGACTGTGCTATCTGTGTATTCGTGATTGCTGTTAACACCATTCCTATTCTGAGTTCCAGAATTCCACCTCTAGATATTATTCAATTGTAAACATGTGCTACCTTTTTCTCCATAGGAGACTTTCCTGGTCTCCTTGAATAAACCACCTCTCCTGGGGCTTCGTCCCCTCACAGTCCTGACTGAGATTTCTTTGTTGACTTCTTCCAGTAGACTTAAGCTCCATGCAAAAAGCCACCTCATACGTCCACCCGGAGCTGGTATAGTGCCAGCATGTTCATCAAATAATTTGCTAGCCAAGGCCTAAATGGCCACAGCACACAGGTATACTCATAGAGATAGGATTTTGCCTTTTCCATTTATTTTTCGAGATTATGATATAATTATATCGTTCCTCCCTATTCCAAACTCCCATGTACCCTCCTCACACACCTTTAAATCCATAACTCTTTTTTTTCAATAATTGTTGTTGGTAGCAGTGTGTGTGTGTGTGTGTGTGTGTGTGTGTGTGTGTGTGTGTGTGTGTGTCTGTGCATGTGGGTGTACGTGTATTCCTAAATACATACACACAACCTGCTCAGTCTACATAGTGTTCTTTGTATGTATTACGTATTTCAGGGATGACACTTGGCATTGGACAACAAATTGGTGTTTTCTTCCCTGGGAAGACTTCTTCTCCAACTCTCAGCATTGTTTTTCCTTGTGTAGGGCTGAGGCCTATTGGCTTTCTCCACACAAACATTAGCATGTCCATTGTTGTTCTTGTTCATCTCATGTTTAGTCATGTTGGCGAGACTCCTTGGATGTCGCTTTTGACATTCCTGGGAGACACAGTGTCACGGTAGCCTCTCTGTTCCTCTGACTCTTATGTATAACCTTTCTACCCCTTCTTCCTCGGTGATCCCTGAACCTCAGGTGCAGGGTTCTGTTGTAGCTACATCAGGTGGGAATGGGAAGGTGTGTGTCTTTTCCCTTCTCACCAGAGTCACACCCATCAGTGCGGTCCATTCTATCTACTCTTTTATCCCCATCCTTCCTACTCAGTGTCATGTGGCATTAGTACAGCACCTGATAGATGGCAGCATTGTGTCCTAGCATGGCCAAGATGCTTCCTGTCGCCTAGCTCTGCAACCTTCCGACTTGCATCTGTTGCTATGACTAGGTCCTGATTTTTTTGTTTCTGGTTAAAATTATGAGTGTTTGAGAGTCATCTAGTGGATACTTGTGTAGAAACTAAAGGAGACAGAAATAGAAAATGAAGTCGGGGTTAAAACAGAGGTGGCACAAGACAGAAAAGAGGAAATTGGTCAGAGCAAGAATCAGTGGCAGCTTCGAGTATAGAGTGTAAAAGGAGGGGTCTTTCCTCAGCATTCTTGTAGGCAGTGAAATAATAAATGTCATAGTTAATACATTTTACTTGTTACATTCCAGCCATTCAATTCCAAGTGTTTAGTATTCAACTTCTTCATCTTCTTGACCCCCACCCCGACCACAAAGATGACAATGTGGTGATCTTGATTCTTAGAAGTTCAATAAGTAGGCTGAGATAACCGGGATAGAAGCAGATAGGGTTCAAGCCAAACCTGTTTCAACATCTGTACACACTGGACAAGTGAGCCCTGTCTCCATGATGTCATATCTTATTGTCCCTTCTTCCCCACAGCAATCCGATAATGTTGGCCCTGTTTCTCATCTGCAATCACTTTGCTCCCACAGCCATTAGGCCCATAGGTTTCCCACTCTGGTGGATGCTTCCAGCTCTTTCCCTCCTGGGTTTTAAATCACATTTCCCCGCCTCAATTCTACAAATGAATCCGTCTCCCATCGTGGCCTCTCCTTGCTTATCCCAGGTGCCCGCTGCTTACCCCCTGATTTTCTTCTGGTTCTTAAAAGCACAGCAGTGACTTGGGTAAGAGAGGTCAGCCCGAGTGAGGTGGAGGAAGCTCAAGGACAGGGGGAGCTTTTTGAGAGTCCAGGTGTTCTTCGCGATCAGCTCTTTGAGGTGCTCCAGGCCTTTGGAAGGAAGAGCAGTAACGCTGGTGGAAGACACGTCTCTGGGGCGTAGAGAAGAGAACAACACAGGCAGGAAGTGAGCGGCCAGGCCTTTCTTGTCCTTGTCCTCTCTCCCCCAATCAGTTCTGAGATTAATGGGGAGGTGGAAAGTTCTTTTCTGCTACTAACTATGCAATCTGAGTTTACTATCTACAACCAGGGGTCTACATCGGATGAGTTTCTAAGTCGAGGTTGCAAGGAACTGCTGTTCTTAAAACTTTACTAAGTCATCACTGTGTGTATGTAGTGTGTGTGTGTGTTTGGGGGGGGGTGTCTAGTATACACACACCGTGGAAGTCAGAGGACAGTCTGGTGCAGTTGGCCCCCTTTCCTTTCATCTTTCCATGGGTTCTGGGGATGGAAGTCAGGTCTTCAGGCCTATGTGGTAAGTGCTTTTCACCTGCCATCTTACCAGTCTAGAATTAAAGGCAGGCACCACTTCTGCCTGGCTTAGAACTACTATTTTTATTGAGTGGAATTCTTGCATTAAATCACCCAAATCCACAAACATTTTATTCTCTCTGTAAACTCTTAGAATCAGGAAGGGATGTGAACTTTACTTTGTAAAATGACATTGTACAACTATTCAAAGGTCTCCAAAAACAAAATATAAATCAGACAAAGTCAATGGCTCCTAAACTGTTATCATTTTTTGGTGCGTGTATGTCTTAGGTCTGGAGACACAGGAATAACTCTTTTGATGGGGATCAGATTCAATATTATAAAAATACTTCCCATTAAGTGCAGAACTTGAAAATTTAATGGTCATGGCTAAGACTTACGCCCAAACACAATTCCTTTTTAGAAAGTATATTCCTATGAAAAAAGATAATTATTAATCTGAAAATATTATCTGAAAATTACATCTGCAAACCATGGGAGGGGGATGTGGTGGGGCTATGAGTTGTGTATTAATGTTGGTTATTAAAGTAGGATGACTTTTTTTTGGCTTTTATGTAGCAATTCTTTCTTCTCCAGTCCCAAAGAATGTTGGTTCTATGTCCTTTTTTCCCATGAGTTTTTTTTTTTTTTCAGAGCTGGGGACTGAACCCAAGGCCTTGCGCTTGCTAGGCAAGCGCTCTACCACTGAGCTAAATCCCCAACCCCTCCCCATGAGTTTATTTATCCATTCACTTTACATTTCAATCACAGCGCCCCTCCTGCTAGTCTCCTGCCACATCCCCTCCCCCACACCCTTCCCTGCTTCTCTCAGAGACTGTATGTCCTGTTGATAATTTTTCTTGCATTGAAAAAAGTAACTTGAATATAAGGACATGAATATTTAACCCATCATCTCTCTCCTTTTTATTTCATCAATGAAAACAATCGCTATACATTCCCTCCCTGAGGCTTTTATCTTTATATTTAAAATATTTACTAGAAGGTGGGAGTGGTAGTACATCCTTCAATCCTAGCACAGGGAAGGCAGACACAGGCAGATCTCTAAGAGGTCTAGGTCAGCCTGGTCTACATAACCAAGCTATGTTTCAGAACAGAAGTTTTAGGAAAGCCGAGCCAACACAGTGAGAGTTTGTCTTTAAAAAAAGGGGGGGGGGGGAACTAACCAACAGGAAGGAATGTAAGTCTGGTCTGTGACGTGTGTCTATAATCTTAGCACTTGGAAGGTAGAGGCAGGAGTATCAGGAATTCAAGGCCATCATCCTTGGCTACACAGTGAGTTTAAATTAGCCTGGGCTACATGAAGCACTGCCCACACACCTAGTTGGTAACCAATACCTCTCTAACTGAACTTAAGATCACCTTAACTAGAGGGAAACCATGCTTGGTACTAGAATCGTGGCCAACTAGCAGGGTAGTGATGTAATGGACCTTGGAGGAGAACCTACAATGTCACTTTACTAAACCAGCATATTCCTAACTACACTCTAAATATTTGTCTTATACCCACAGATAAGTGTTTTAAAATGACCCCTTATTAAAAGAACCTCTCTTTGCAACAGATAGAACCTAGTACATAAAAAAAACCGCAAGCAAACAAAATACAGAGTTGTGGAGCCCAGTCTCAATGGCTACATCTACAAAACAATTCCTAAACCCAAGGTTCATTGTAGAAGAGGGGCTAGAAAGGTTGTAACCCAGAGGAACAGTAAGTGTGCTTCCTCTAGGAATGTCAGAACCCACACCCATAAAGTCTCACCTACAAGACCACCTAAACATGATCCAAATGAGAACACCACCAACAGACTTGCCAAAGTAGATTTTTTTTTCTTTTTTCTTTTTTTTTTTTTGGAGCTGGGGACCGAACCCAGGGTCTTGTGCTTTCTAGGCAAGCTCTCTACCACTGAGCTAAATCCCCAACCCCACCAAAGTAGATTTTTACGGGGAAAGTTACCACAAAACCTCAACCCTATACAAAGAACGCCAGGCAACTCGGAAATGCTGGGAGTGGAAGACATAGTCTTCCCCAGGGAAGAGCACTAGTTATCTAGTATCAAATGGTCAGGCATCAAAATGTGTATGAGCAACATTAGATAGACTGGGCACATTAGACATATGCATTTAGAAATATGTGTATATCCATGTGCATATATGCATATGACAACTTAATGAAAAACAGAGGCCATGAATTTGAAAGAGAGCAAGGAAGGACATATGGTGGGTTTGCAGGGAGGAAAGGGAAGGGGGGACCAATGCAACTATATTTTAATCTCAAAAGAAAAAAATAAAAGCTTTTTAAGAGCCAAGAAGAAAAAAGAAAAACATAATTAATAGTGTCTGCTTAGCGAGTGAAATCTAATGTTGGCAACTTCTCCTGTTACAATCAGATTTAATTTGGGGATTATATTTTCAAGGTTCAAGGTTGCCAGAACTTGATACAGTTCTTTTTTTTTTTTTTAAGCAAATATAAAGCTCTTATATTATTCTAGCTCTCACCACAGAACTATCATTCTTGTGGGAGAAGCTGTCGTATTAGTTATTTTGGTTTATTTTTTTATTTTAAAGAAAATCTCCAGTCTGTGATTTCTCATCTCGACTATTAACAAGAGTGACCTTTGGCTCTTGTCACTGAAACACTCTCCAGGTGATTAACACTAGAGAAAGATGTTTGTGAAATTGGCATAAATAACTGTGCAGCTGGGGAAAGAACAGAGGGAGGAAAGGGAGTCTTTAGCACAGCTGTGAGGTGCAACCTCTCCTGTCCTTTGGATGCCCCCCACTTCCTCCCCCTTAAACCCCCAACATGCAGCCTTCAAGTTCAGGCCATCTTTCAACTCCAATTTCTCTTGAAGCATCCTAGGCATTTCCACCCATGGTGCATCTGTCCCTCTGTGCTACTGAAGGCAGATGGATTCTTTTTAGCTCATTTCTGCTTTGTTCTCATCCAGGGAAGTGAGACCAGAGCAATATACGAATGTGTCCCTGGACCAACCCAAAAAAGTTGTACATTTGCTTAAACCGTTGAGACATGTATGTGTGATTTTACTTTGTTGTTTTTATAACTTTGTTTTGCACTGTGGGTGGTACTATCCCTGGGCTGGTGTCCTGGGCTCCATGAGAAAGCAGACTGAGAAAGCCATGAGGAGCAAGCCAGTAAGCAGCATCCCTCCATGGCCTCTGCATCAGCTCCTGCCTTCAGGTTCCTGCCCTGTTTGTGTTCCTGTCCTGACTTCCTTCAGTGATGAACAGTGATGTGGAATCAAAGTCAAATACATCCTTTTCTCTCAAACTTGCTCTTGGTTATGGTGTCTTCTCATAGGATATAGTAAGTCTAAGACAGCAGGCATGGACAAGTCGGTGCTAGAGCGTGAGTACATGCCTTAGGAACACCTGTGACAGGATGGGTGTTTGAGATTTAGCAGAACTCAGGAAATCCTCATTTCCTTCCTTCTTCAACTTTGCGTTTATCTGACTCAAGCTCAAAGAAATGGGTTCAGTCAACACAACCACAGCCTGGAACTTGTCTTGTGTAACCGCTCATTTGACATCCCGACCTGCATGCCTTACAGACATTTCCAGCTTCACAGAGCCCAACCTGAGGGGTGGCAGTAGTTTGTGGCCACCCACTGCCAATCCTCCTCCTCCTCTTCCTCTTTCTCCTCCTCCTCCTCTTCCTCCTCCTCCTCCTCCTCATTTCCTTCTCCTCCTCCACTTTTCCTGTCATAGTAATCCGTACTTCTACAGCTCAGTTGCTCGAACTTGGAGTAACGTCAGCATGTTAAACTTCAACCTTTAAGATAGCAAAGCCCTGCGGATTAAACTTCAAAAGATCTCAGGTCAAGCACATTAGCAGTTTGTACCTGTGGCTTCTAAATCCATGGATTCAGCCAATGGCACGTTGGGAAAATTTAAGGAGATAAGTTGCATCTGCACTGAATATATACAGTTTTTCTCATCATTACCCCCCCCCCCCAATAAAATAATGTGATGGTAGCATAGCATTTGCTTTGCATTAAGTACGATAACCATAAACAATTTAAAGATGATCATGGGGGGATATACCTGGGCTATGTGCAAACAAGCCATTTTATATAAGGGACTTATCAGTTTGACTTTTGATATTGGGTCATAGACTCAATTCCTCTCAGATATCAACAGTGGCTGTGTGAGCATCTTCACCGTTGGCTTCTAACTCCAGCTACCATCATTCCTTTGCTGCCTTAGCTTCATGTCTACTCTTTTTCCTTCTGATACGGTTTTCCGATACCACCTAGAGCAATCTTGAGAACGGATGAATGTCACTCTCCTGCATAACTTCCCAGTGACTCCCTAGTGTCCTGGCCACTCACTGTGTCTTGTCTCCAAGGCCTTGCAGATCTGGTCCTTCACTACCTCTCCAACTTTGGTCTCAGGGCCACAGGCCATTTGATGTAGATCTGAGCATCTGTGGTAAATACAGTGCTTAAGGTGTCCTGGTGTTTCCCCCCACATCTCCTCGCACTCACAGGGTCAAGTAGCAAGAGCGGCTGTGGGTTTGGTTGTTGTTTTTTCAATCTGTATTTTAAGCTGACCCTGTCTTGCAGAGTTCTCAAGTTCTAAACTGACACCTCGAGTGTTATCTGAAATAGCATCTCCTTTCTGTTTTGTGGGTGACATTGCTCTGTATCTCCACATGGAATAGAAAAACTGGAATGAATCTTCCTTTCATTCCTATTGGTATCAAATAACAAACAAACAAATCAAAACCTTTCCTGCCTTTTATGTGTCAGCTTCCAGAGCTTGAAGCTTCAGTGTTCTCTCGTGTCGTCTCCTTTGCCCTTGTTCTACATTCCTGCCGAAAATATCTATAGTAAAATGAAATCGTGCTCCCCCTCGCCATCAGATACCAGCTCAGTTATTCGTGTGTCCGCGTACTCTCTGGTGGTTCTTCCTATGGCCACAGCTTAGGTCGCAACTACATCTCATCCTAGAAATCTAACAACCCCACCTTAACGCTTAGAATAGGAGGTTCTGCCTAAAACAGAATCCCATCGTATTACACCAGCAGCATGAACACCATGGTTCCTTCAAGGAAGTGTAAGCTTGGAAGATTATTTCCTTCCCTCCACAGGGAGTCTGTCCCTAAATTCTGCATCATTTGCCTTGATCTTCTCCATCGTTTCAGTTAGACTACACGCTCAAGCAACTTCTTAGAAAGGTCATATAGACAGATTTCCGGCATGCTAACATGTCAGTTCTTACCTTCCATTAGCGCTTTATTAAGAACATCAATTTTCTTTCAAAATATAAATTATTTATATTCTAATACCCATGGTTGCTGTTCATAAATAGGATCACACGTTCCTGTTATTTGGTGTTGCTTTAACTCTCTGTGTGTGTCTGTCTCTGTGTGTCTGTGTGTCTGTCTCTCTGCCTCTCTATGTCTCGATCTCCGTTGGTCTCTCCTCTATGAGTGTGCACTCACATGCATGCATATGTGGCAGGGTTCCAAGTAGTTCAGGCTGGCCTCAAACTAGCTATGTAGCCAAGGATAACCCTGAACTTCTGATCCTTCTGCTTCTACCTCCCGAGTGCTGGGATTACAGCCCACGTGCAAATGTGTGTACTTGCCTGTGTATCCATGCTAGTGATTAAACTCAAGCTTACATACTCTGCAACTGGCCTCATAAACCCTCTGGAAATCTTTAGAACCCTCTCTTTATCCCCAGTGGGAGATTTCACAAAGTTGTGCCGCACTGTGCATCTTTGATCGGTTTTTGTCCTGAGCACAGGGGTTTGGCTCTTGCTCAGTCCCAGTCTTTAGGAGCTTTCTCATCTCTGGGAAATGTTCTTGTGTCACTCTTGGGGCAGCTCACTTTTCATACCTCCTCTTCCTCCTCTCTGGAATTCCCATGAAGCGGGGAAAGATCCTTTTGCGTTGCTCAGACAAACCTCGATCCTTGGTCCTTCTTCCGTTGCTCTTTAATCTTCTGGTAGAATTCCTTCATCACTGTGTTGTGCGTTTCTTTTTTTTTTTTTTTTTTTTTTTGGTTCTTTTTTTTTTTTCGGAGCTGGGGACCGAACCCAGGGCCTTGCGCTTCCTAGGCAAGCGCTCTACCACTGAGCTAAATCCCCAGCCCCTGTGCGTTTCTTGTACTGGATTTTTAACCTTTGCTTCATGAGAGCTGGTCCTCTGTCCCGTTTTTGATGCTTAGGCTGAAGGCTCTGACTACGATTTGCCAAGTGCAAAAGAACATTTTTGAGCTTGTTTTGTCCTTTTGTTCCTCTGGTAACAGGATATACAGGGAAGCCCAGTGTTCATGAGTGTGGCTATATATAACCACACGGGATTTTAGCAAGGCAAAGAAACAAATATAGCAGATGAGTTTGAAATCCAGGCCTGAATCCTACCTTCTCCATTTACCAATAGTTACCTAGCAGCAGCTGCCAGTGTGGCCTCAGTAAATATGATCCGCCATTACTGTTATAGTTGTGGGGATGAGATGTCTTAGATTTATCAGGTCACTGATTATTGCTTTGTGAAAGTTCCTTGCTGCTCTCTGCAATGTCTGATTCTTCAGGCTCACTTTCCCATTTTTTTTTAACCTGGGTTTCGAACTCTCGTGTTAAGAAGGATTCTTCGCCTGGTGACCCCTGGTTACTCATTCACACTCAAGAGTGAGCAACGCCACTGGCTGATTTTGCTTCAGGGCAATTGTGAAGAAAGACGACCATCATGTTATTGGACTTCAAAATGTCAGGTTACTTTCCATCATGAAGGGGAGAGGGGCTCATGAGCCACTCCCCCAGCTGATGACCTACTGACACGGTCTGGCTTTTGGAGAGGAAGAGTAGGTCTCTTTAAGGGTGTGGCCTCTGGGGGAGCTCCACGCTCCAGCAAATGGCCCACACTTGAGTGTATTTTGGCAGCACAAACTGGACTCACTGGGTTATTTAAAAAAACAAAAGGAGGGAGGGAGGGGGTGTTTCTGGGAAGATTGAGAGAGACATGGGGAACGAATATGATCAAAATATATTCATGCATCCGGGGAATTCTCAAAGAATTAACAAAAGTATTATGTTTATACAATGTCAGCTTATGGTGTCTGTTTTTCTTTTCTTTCAGGGTTTTCTAACTTCTTCACAAAGGAGACTTGAAATCTCAAGGCCTGAGCTCTTAGTAGGGAGGTATTTCGATGCTAGCATTTTGCATGAATGGGTTAGAGCATATAATGGTCACTGTGGCCCGTCAACATGACAGAATCTAAAATACCCGAGGAGAAGAGCCTCTTGGCATACCTGTGAGGAATTATTGAGACCCGGGTTAAATGAAGTAAGAAATACTCCCTTTAAAAAAAAAGTGGGAAAACATACCATCCCATGGGACGGGTTCCTGGACTAAATAAAAAGGAGATGGCTGGCTTAGCATGTACATTCATCTCTGTCTGCTTCCTGACTAAAGATGCAGTGTGACCAGCTTGCTACCGTGCCTGGCCAGACACGATGGACTGTATACCCTTCAACTGCAAGCTAGAGTAACAAACCATCCCTTTCTACTTTAAGATGCCTCTCAGGGTATTATTATTATTATTATTATTATTATTATTATTATTATTTTTAATCTCAGCAACAGGCCAAGTAACTAACACAGAGAGTGGAAATCTCCAGAGAGACACATTCAGCCAGTCCTTTCTCCTTTAGTTCCATGTCTCTCTCTTGACACAGGCCACACACATCACCTTTAAATCATGTGTCACAAAGGTTCTGTGCCAGGCAAGAGACCCCTGACTGTCTGCCCCCGTGAGCTGTCTGTTTCGAGTTCCTTCTCCTCTGCCTTTCTCACTGGTGATTTGCCAGACTGTGGCTAGACCCCTACCTGTCTCCTTTGCCCTTGTTGTAGATTTATATTTCTCTTTTCTCATCTTTCATCTGAGAAGAGAAAATAAGAGCACAGGCTCAACTTATCCTATTTTACTTCTAGCCATCTCTTACTGAGCACATTGGACAGCCTAGACAAACGCTGAGCTGGACAAGTCTCCCGACTACCCAGCTGATGGAGAAAGAGTATAGGTCTGAGGAAAATTCCCAAACTGAGCAACTTACGGTCCTTGAAGCTGTATCTTTTTTTAATTATTTTTTTTTATTCGACCACTTTGCACCCTAGATTTTCCTAGTGTAATTTCTTCACTACAATCAGACATTCGGTAGACAGTTAAAGTCTACAGGTTTGTTATTTTGTGTCACGAGATCTCATGGAGTTTCCTGTTGCATTAAGAATCCTACAATGAAAAAAAAATTGTTCCCAAACTGGGATCTAGCAAGAGACTTGCTTCACCACAAGCAGATGAGAACAAAGGGACTCCCAGTCAGACTCTAATTAACTTGATGGATTTCTATGTCCTGCCGGAGACAGTGTGCCCATGTGAAAGTTCACAACTCCATTTTTTTCCTTCCATTACTGTAGGAACAGAACTCTAAGAGAAACAAAGTGGTCTGTATTCACTCACGTTTGCATGGGGCAAACTGTGGGCTTCATTCTACATACCATGTTGTGCTTAAGTTTGTGGCTTATCTATTGAAAAACAAAATGATCCCAGATGGACCAACTCCCCCATCAGTTCGCTTGCTGCCAGGATTGCCTAGTTAATTACAGTATCATAAAAGATGCTGCAGGATATGACACACTCAGGTATATATATTTTTTAACCTTTACAACATCATCCTATGCATCCTCAATTCCTTTAATGATAAGTAATTGCATCAATATGAATATCAATATGAAACTATCAAAAACTTATGAGAGGAACACAGATGGAGAGGCCATCATTTTTTGAAGTCGACAGTACAAGATAAAATTTGTGTAGACATGTTTAGCAGAGTCTCATAGGCATTCACTAAAAGTAGATTTATTTGTATTTAAAGACATGAAATAGGGAAGGAGAGATACGACTGTACTGTTTGCTCCTCAGGCTCATCCCTGTGGAGGGATATTGGCCAAAACATATTGACTAGTTAGTAAACTGTGACTTTGCATGACATTTTTGTGTTGAGGACATTTTGTCAGTGTTGTTTCCTGGGGTTCACTCAGCAAAAGTTCCCATGTTCCACTGTTTGTATCATGGTAAAAGACAAACACAAAGCCACCCTTTATTTACAATTAACTGTGGTTAAAGTGTTCTACAAGGGGAGCTTATGGATTTTTGAATTATTTTCTTAGAGGTGAAACATTATTTTAGAGCATTTGGCATAGATATAAAAGCATTTATTCTGAATGAATCTCTCAATCCAGGGCAGTGGTTCCTAGGATTTTAGCATTTTTTCTTTATTTAAAATAAAAAAACCTCAAACCCCTTGAAAGATGATAATGGCTGTATTTTTCATTGGTTAAAGAAAAAAAATGAGTATTTGTCTGATGCCGAGTATCTCTCCATTAACTCTGTCACCTCTCTCTCTCTCCAAAAGGAAGCCTACCAGTTAGGGCATATTCTGCAAATGATATCTCAATAATTGTTAAAAAGTAATGCTGTCATTATAGACTGCTGTGATTTAAAATATTATTTTTTCTATGCCAGTGGCCACAGTAGTAAGACATCCAGTTAATAAATGAGGCTCTGGGGTTGGGGGTAACCCCCAAGTATCTGGAGTTCCTACTATCATTCATTCCTCTGTTGTAAAGATTCCTAGAGCTAGGGGCTGGAGAGATGGCTCAGTGGTTAAGAGCACCGATTGCTCTTCCAGAGGTCCTGAGTTCAATTCCCAGCAACCACATGGTGGCTCACAACCATCTGTAATGAGACCCGACGCCCTCCTCTGGTGTGTCTGAAGACAGTGACAGTGTACTTATATACATTAAATAAATTTAATGTAAAAAAGAATTAAAAAAAAAAGATTCCTAGAGCTAAAGCTGCCCATCCCCTGATCGTGCCCAGACGTCAATATATATACACAGTGCAGGAGAGATCCTCTTTCAGTGCCTTTGCTGTGACCACAAAGGTGGGGCTGTGTCTTAAGAAGCATGAGGTACTTGAGCTGGTTCCTCAGCAGCTTGTCTCCTGAGGTGGGCACTGCAACACATCCGTTAGCCTTTGCTTTGTAGTGACTTCCCAGGCACTAAGTAGAGGGGCCTATCAGATGAGTCTTCTAAAGTCTGAATACCTAGGAGGCTCCCTTCTCCAAGACACGTGCTACAGGAGCTCCTCTGAGCAACCCAGCAAGAACGACAGGGTCCAAGTTGGTATGGGTTTCCGAGCTAGATTCTCTTCGCCTTTGAGAGTGTGATGACTCCTTATAAGCAGCTAGGAGATGCGGAAGAGCTGTAACCGAATACCCAGGATGTGGTAAAGCCAGGGTTAAAGGTAAAGAAGGCGTGCGGTGAGTTGAAGAGGGCCACACCCTGTAAAGATTTCTTTGACTACTACTAAATCTTCACAGCCACCCTGAAGTGGGCCTTTCTCCTCTTCCGATCACTTTCTTCATAAAATGATTTCATTGAGTCTTTTAAAGTGTGTGGTTTGAAGTAGCTTGTATTTTCTTGTAGTCTTTCTTACCTACTCTTGCCCCCCATCCAGGTCCTTTAATCAGGACCTTTGTTAAATCATAGTAACTGGAGCAAGTATTTTGATTTCCTATATATCTCTTATGGCTCCTCTTACATTAAATGTATGAAACAGCCACGTACATTTCTCTTAAGTTTTGTTTTAGCCTAAGAGGAGAATTGTCATCTCTTCATTACAGCTTTCATGGAGTTCAGCAGTCATTCGACAAAATGCCCACGATCGAAGTGAACGAATGACCTCTACCCTTCCCAGTCTTCGAGTGGCCAGCTCTCCTTGGGAACTGACAAGGACAAGAGAGTCTAAAGTACTGATGGCAGAGGGTGGTGGTCAGAGCTAAAACTGACTTCCTTCAGCAGCAAAATGTTACCCAGGATCACAACTCAATAAAAGGAGACGGACAACCCAACAGAAAAATGGACACAAGATTTGAACAGACATTTTCCAAGAGAAAATACAAAAAATACTAGTAAGAACATTAAAAGATGACTAACATCACTAATTCCAGGGAACCAGAAGCTGAGACCACAATAAGATAGCATTTATACACCCTTTCATGACTTGACTCAAACAGATGAATAGTAAAGGTAGGTGCAGTGGTGAGTGTTGGATGTCCCAGCACTTGGAAGCTGGCAGCAGGTGCTGTTTCAAAACTCTGTCTCCAAAACCTAAGGGTTTGGGATGTAGCTCAGTGGTTACAGTGTTTGCCTAGTGCCTGCCAGCCCTGGCTTCAGTTTTCAGCAGTACACACACATTCCCACACAAATGCATATTGATAAGAAAGGGGAAAAAAGCTGGCTGGCATGAAGCTCTCATATTATTGATGGGAATAGCAAAATGAGACAACCAGCTCAGGGGTGGAGAGACGGCTCAGTGGTTAAGAGCATCGGCTACTTTTTCAAAGGACACAGGTTCGATACCCAGCACTCACATGGGAGCTCATAACTGTCTGTAACTCCAGTTCCAGGGGATCTGGCACTCACATAGAGACATACATGTAGGCAGAATACCAATGCACATAAGAAGCAACTCTCTTTTTTTTAAAAAAAAAATCAAAGATGTATAAGGATACTAGAAAGAACTTTACCATGAAACTTCTGCTAAAACTATAACCTTGCGGTGATCACAAAGAGCCAAAGAAAACAAAGACTTCCTTTATTTAAACCAAGAAAGTTGGCATTACCAGTCCTGGGGTTTTTCAAGTGCGGAACCTGAAACAGTTGACAGCAATAAATGCTTACTTTTGTTGATAAATGTAATACACACTCAAGTATATAAATGTAAATGTAATACACACTCAAGGATATAAACACAAAGATCATCTCTCTCAAGAGGTACTTAGAATAGAAGTTGGGATATTCTGATAATTATCTTCAGTATGCTAAGTGCTGTTAAGGTGAGTTACATAATTTAGATCTGGAGAGCCTGTCACAGAAAACATTATATTTCCCTCCTGTTGTTTTCCTTGCCATTATAAACACAAAGAGCTCCTCTTTCAAAATAAAGTGGGAAGGAAAGAAGGCAGTCAGAGAATAGAAAGTATAAAAATGGAAAGGAAGATTGAGTGTCTCCACGACAAAATTAATCAATAAAAGTATTATTAAGTTCTCAAGCTAAATTAAAAGGCCTTTGGGGGGTGGGGAGCCATAGGGATGGCAGAATAGATGGTGTCTTAGATTTGTGCCTGTGGAAATCAAATTCTTCTTTGAGAAATGACCTTGAGAGAGGATGGTGCATAGGCAAGTTTAATGATTTTTGTTGACTGTTGGGGGGAGGGTAATTCGTTTACCAAGATACCAGGAGAGGCAGAAACACACATGATATACAATTCCCTTTTCACTAGATGGCATTTTGGATTTTCCTGGTTTAACTTTTAGACCAATGGCAACCAACCCATGGCCATTTGACAGTTACAGTGTATCAGTGGTTCGCTGGATACTTGCTACTTTCTGTTGTGGTGAGGGCATTTATGAAACTATAGGGTATAGTCCCTTTCCCGAGGGACCTCCACATCTTATTAGGGGAAGAATGTGGGAAAGAAAATGAAGATTTTGATCCATCAGGTTCAAGAGAAAAATCAAAGAGATGTTGCAGGTCATGCATACACAGTTTTAAGAACTTCTATGCTTGGCATTTAAGAAATGATACTGTTTATCTTTTACTCTTAATCAATGACGATTTCTTTAACAGTCTTTCTATGTTTTATTTTATTTAATTAAATTTTTTGTTAATATAATGATTGGTACCTTTTAGCTTTTGAACCCAGGACAGGACAAATCTCACTTAGTACTTGTGGTTCCTCCCAGCACTCCTAGTTAGCATTTCCTTTAGGCTGTGTCCAACAGTTAACTAGCACCCCCCCCCCCCAGCTTCTCCCTCTCTCTGCTCTCTGCTCTGTCTGTCCCCTTTCTTTCTCTGCCTCTACTCCCTTACTAAGACCCTCTTACCAGGTTCCCCCAAAATATATTAGACCTGTCTTATGGCTGATACCGGGAGTACGGGGCTGGGGGGGAGGGGTGCCTTAGCATCGGCTCGCCAAGGCACCCCTTTCTGCTTCATCATAGAGCGTTTTATAAAACATATCTCTCCTCACTCTGCCGCCTTCCCTAAACCTCTTGCTCCCAGGGCCTGGACTTCTGCATCCCTTTCTCCAGCCTGGTCGCTATATAATCCAGCCATGTTGGGTACTGCAGTCTTGTTGCCCACCTCTCTTGGTTGGTGGCTCTTCTCCCCACCCCCACCCCCACCCTGGTGGCTCTTCTTTTGCTCTCTCTCCTTCTCTCCTCTCATGGTCCACATAGTCTGCTGGTGGTTTTCAGCCTAGACTCTTCCCTGTGGCTGCTTTCTCCCTTATATCTATAATAAAAATCTTCGCACTTAGGAGTAGGTATGTCCTCCTTTTATTTCATTTTTTATTCAGTACTATTATTTTAATAAAAATTTTTTTAAAAAGATTTGTTTATTTTGCTTTATGTGAACAGGTATTTCGCCTGCATCTGTGTATGTGTATCATGTGTGTGCCTGGTACCTTCACAAGTCAAGAGGGGGTCAGTTCTGGGCTGGCACAGTTAGTTCTAAATGGGTACTGGGAACTGAACCTAGGTTCTAGCAACACGTGACCTTAACTGCTGAGCCGTCTCTTAATACCCTAATGTATTTTTAAATTTTGTGTAAGCATGGGCATGCACATATATATTTGTGTAAGTGTGGCTTGTATGGGTACATGTGTGTTTATGTGTGTGCAATATATGGGTACATGTAGTCCTATACTCAGAGATCAGAAGAGATCATCAGGTATCTTCCTTTTTCACTTGCTACCTTGTTGCTTTAGGGCAGGGTCTCTTCCAGATTCTGGAGCTTTCACTTTTTTCCCATTTAGACTGAAAACCAGTAAGCCCCTGTGACCCTTGCTTGGTTTTAGACCTGGGACAAGGGGTTGAGGTGCATATTTTACATATCAAAGCACACCTGGCCTCCAGGTTCTCCCAGCATCCCTCAGTCCCTCTGTAGTGTACCCTGCAATTCTGAACTTTCCAGCCCAGGGGCTTCTCTTCCCCCAGAGGCTCTTCCATATATAATCCAGACATTTTGGTCTCTTCACTTTCCCTTCTCTCTCTACAAGTGCGCCCTTTCTCTCCCCTCACATACTCCCCCTTTCCCCATGTGACTTCCTTGGCTTCTGTCCTTGGGGCCTGTTAAATCACAAGAAAACAGCTTTCCAAGAAACCTGCCTTTAATACATTCTAATCTGGCTTGAACTGGCCTGTCTCACCTTGGTTCGTCTCACCAGCGGAGAAATAACCTCTTCAACTTTTTTCCTTACCTCTTTCAATGCTGGTTGACAGGCCTGCATGGGAACCACTTCTGGATTGCTACTGTTAGGTCTCAGCTCCACAGGGTATATGTCTAGAAATGACATTCTTGGCTCAGCTCACACTGGACTCTAAGATTGCTGATGAATACTTTGGGCTTTTCTCAGGAACCTGTGAAATGAATTTCTGTCTGCCAGGATGAGCCACTTCCTTATCTCCTATTCCTCTAGCATCTGGCTAGACGTGTGTGTGTGTGTGTGTGTGTGTGTGTGTGTGTGTGTGTGTGTGTGTGTTAAAGTCTTCTTAGCCCCTTTCACCTCCCCCATCACCCCTCCCTCGTTGTTTCCTCCTTCCCTAAGCCACCTCCCAGGATGTTCCAGATTTCAGCTCACTTTCTGCTCTCTTTCCCCCTGCCCCTCTTCCCTTCTCTTTCTTGCTATTCTTACAGCTCTGGAAGATAGAGTTGGCCATGTCCAGTCCTCTCTCTCTCTCTCTCTCTCTCTCTCTCTCTCTCTCTCACACACACACACACACACACACACACACACACACACACCCCTACAATTAATACCTTCCCACCAAATCATGGAGCAGCCATGCAGCCATTTTGGCGATTTCTTCACTGAGCCTTTGCTTATATACAGGTTGTGATCTGAACTCTGGTTCCCATGTCTGTGAAGCGAGCATCTGTAACTCTTCAATTAAGGGACAGCATCCATCTCTCCAGTGCCCATACTTCCCAAGTAAATGAAAAACCAGAAACTGCAACCTGAACATCAGACTTCTGTCCTATCTCCTTTTCATCTAGTTTCTAATGCCTTCAAAGCAATCGCTTTCACCTTTGGCCATTTCCTTCCATGACTGTCAACATTTCTCCCTGTATTTGCTTTAGATGTTGTAGGCTAGTTCTCTTCTATAGAACATGAATTTAACAGACCTCCATCACCCTTTACCCCCTATACTCACCCTCCTCATCTAGCTCTACTTGTCTAACAGTATCGGGACCTATTTAATTAAAGCCATATCTAGGATTCTGGCTGTTACTTTGTGTATTGGGGTTTCATTATAGGTTTTCTTTTGTAATGAACCATTTTTCTCTTCGTGTCTTTCTTATTTACATATTTTGGTTTGAATTGACCTCTTGCTAAAACCTCTGTGTGTTCCAAAGTTCTAGAAAACATCTCCCAAACTAGACCAACACTGCCTCTTTATATTTTATTATTAATTAAGCTTATTCTGAGAGAACATCATCTATGTATATAATGCTCTCTACTTATTATCCTTTATCCCCTCCCATCCCTACCAGCTTGCCCCACCTCCCTACATCTTCCCACATCAGATGTATACATCTTTTATTCATTTGGTGACAAACTGTTCTTATCCAGCGCTCTCCATGTGGCCTCTGGTTTGGAACTATTCACTGTAATGTAGTGGGCTCACTCGTGCATAGACAACTGAAGGAAGTAACTCCATGTCTTCCAGGATCTACCCCTCACTGGTGGTTCAGCTGTGGGGGCTGAGCCCTTGAGCACCTCTGTCATCCAGCCTGACCATGGATGGGTCACCACTGTGAAGACTCATGTAGACCCTCACAACTAGTGTGCGTTAATGATAGCAACGGTCATCTCTTGCACGCTTTGTCTGTACTTTGCTGTGAGTTAGGAGAAAATCCCTACAGAGTGCTGCACTTTTTAAGAAAAATTGGTCCACCAACCTGCTTAACTGGGTGCATTTACTTCCAAGGTGAAATAAAATGGTTGAAGATGAATGAATGAAGGCATCAGGTACTTGGGATTGCTAAGCACCCACTCTTCTCTGGGGATACATCTAATGTCTACCAATTTTGGTGGTCATCTGTATACATGCTAATACAATTTCAGTTTTTCCTATTTTTATAAATAAAGACTTTCCTCTTGCTTTTAATGGATAGCCTTGCGCATCTGTCTTTAGGGTACTGTGTTTATCTTCATTGAGGACTGATTAGATGGTGGGTAATAAGATCTTAAATCAAGGGAATGGAGAAGATGACAATAATAAAGTAACTTGAGGGAAAGGCTTGACAGAACATGATCCCCAACTACATGTGGGGGTAAAATGAGCATGAACACACAGATAGGTGCATTTTCCAACTCTTTACACAACACTGAGATCTCCTCTTCCCCAGGATACAAGTTCTTCCAGATATGAATCAGTTTATAACTCATAGTCTTCTTCTTTGTGCTAGGGATCAGATGTTTGCATTCGTGTACATTTCCTCTGTAAAGACAGAGTGCTTTCTACCTCTTTGTAAGTCTCACATCTTAGAATCCTATAACTAGCCACTCGTCCACAAACCGCATGCTATGAGTTGTCTGACCAAGTGACACCAGATGGCATCCTGGGACTTAGGGCCTCCTGAGTCTCAAAGACTTTCTTCTAAGAGGTAGCCTATAGAGCAAAGTAAGAAACAGTGCCAGAAACCTTTACCCAAGATAACAGCATTGTCTTGCCTTGTATGTTGGGGTGGTAGTCCAAATAAAAATAGCCCCCATAGGCCCATATGGAGTAAGGAGTGGCACTATTAGGTGGCCTTGGCAGAGAAAGTGTGTCACTGGGAGTTGGCCTTCAAGCTTTTCAGATGCTCAAGCCAACCAAGCCCAGTGTCACACTTCTTGCTCTCTGAGGATCCAGATGTAGAACTTGCAGCTTCTCTCCAGCACCACATCTGCCTGCATGCCGCCATTCTTCCTGCCATGATGATAATGGACTAAGTCTTTGAACTATAAGCCAGCCCCATGTATATGTTTTCTCTTATAAGAGTTGCCTTGGTCATGGTGTCTCTTTGACCAAGAAATGCTGAGACAGTTGGCATCACCTCTCCACACCTCTTTCTAAAAGAGAGAAATAATAAAAAGCTACTAGTCATCCATTCGTCTTACTCACAGCAAAGTGGGTCCACTGTATACTCCTCCAAAGGCATCTTTGTCTATAGCTGTCAGATATTTATTCTTGTTTAGGTAACTAGACAGAATATGAGAGGGAGAGAGAGGGAGAGAGAGAGAGAGAGAGAGAGGGAGAGAGAGAGAGAGAGAGAATAGATTAGACAAACTTAAGCCATTACATAACATTGGAATAAATATAAAAATAAAATGTAACCAAGGTCGCATTAATTTTGAAGCTATTTTGCATTCTTCTGGCTTAAGTACCATTCTATGTGTCAGGAGGGCAAAGTTTCACTGTAGCAGGAATCTTAAAAATGAACTATGTTTAAGATCTAGTTTGCGTATCTACATTTTATCAACGTTGTCTTAATGTCCTATTTCCTGGCAACCGGTTTTTGCTACCCTGACTCAAATTTTGCTTCTTAAGATTGACCATTATTCCCATATATCTTTGAAGGTAGAGTTTAACTAAGAGCTGGGATGGAAATTGTAAGGGTGGTGTTGGGTGGTAGGAATGGTTCCTTTCTTTGAGCAGAGTCACCAGACTTAGCAAATTAAAATGCATGATGCCATTTCAATTCAATTTACACACAAACAGTGAATAATTTTCTAGCACAAATTTTCCTACCAAAGTTATCTGTTGTTTATCTGAAATTCAAATTTAATTGAACATCATGCATTTTATCCAACAATACCAGTTCTGGCACAGGAATACTTATGTAAATAAACTTACAGTGTGTACCTTTCTTGAAAAGTGATGGGTAGGTTGATTCTTTTTTCTTTTACAGCGCGTTGGCCATTTGAAAGAATAACATTTCTTATACAATTTAAGTCACAGTGTGTTTGAAATAAAATTTCCTCTTAATGAACAAAAGCACCCAAGGATTTTAAAATTGGGCCCTCCCTTCCCCATAGATTTTTTTTAGAGAGTAAAGTTATCTAAAATGAAATAAAGCTCATGCATCTTTATTAGAAACGACCCCGATTTACACACTTACATGAACTCACAGCACAGTGTAGGCAATTTAAACGCTAGTGAATGACCCCGGCTTGATGCAAAACAAATACGGTAAAGACCCTTGGGACGCCTGTTTAATTGCACTACAGGATGCAAGTTCTTAAGGCAGAGGACTAATAATAGCAGTCATTGAAGACTTTCAGTTAGAATTCTTTCTCTAGAGCCTTCATAGAGAAATTGTCCTCTAGTTAGTGTATCCAAGTGTGTCTGTACTGGAGCAGTGTGGGTAAGAATAGAACAGTCAACCATCAGCACTAAAGAGTTTTATCACCCTCCCTCTTTAGGGCACGCTAAAGGATTAAACAGAATAAGTATTGGGATTACAAACAATGAGGTTTTACACGTGTGAATAAAGTTTAGACTCTTTCAATTATTTTTTTTTTAAATAGAGGTCGAGGAGTATTCATTTAAAGTAGCACTGGTTTACCCAGCACTCTCTATTTCCTCCTGAGCCTATCGGAATCTGTAATTACCTAATCTATTTTCTTACTTGAACATTATGTCTTTTCAATCAGAATGGAGAGCTTTATGCCTTATCCATTGCTGTATACCCATTGCTAAATTTGGTGCTCCAGAAATCCTTATTGAGTGCTGAAGGCAGGTACAGGATAAAATGAGGCCTGTCATTGGACAAGAAGGAAGGATGGGTGGGAGAAAAGTTTTAGAGGGGAGGAGGAGGGGACTGGAGCGAGGGAGGAGAAACCAGCCGAGAGAACATGGAGGCTGATGTAAGATTCCTCTCTGCACATTTACAGGTTGTTATGAATATTCTTAAGGGATGGATATGTACAGGGCTTTGTATGTCTAGATGAGTGAATTACATTATTGGATCAGAAAAAAAAAGAAGCGTGAGCAAACAAACAAACATAACTTCGACATGTTCGAGGTTTGAGGGCGACACATGTGGCTGTTTAAAGAAACACATTATGGCAATTGAAAGACTTAGCCACGATGTGGTGCGCTTGGGGAAATAGACCTTCCTGATGGCTGTAAATGCTATGGCCGCTCATTTACCAAGAATGGTTGGCACACGGCCTCTTTAAGTAGCCGCTGAGCACCAGAGTATATTAGGTCGCTCTCTGTTATAACAAAATGATAGATACAATCAGTGTAAAGAGGGAAATGGCTTCGTTCTGTTCACAGTCATGGAATGAGTCAAGTCCATTATTTTCTATTTTTGTACCTGTGATACCCTGGCTCAGTGTGGTAGGAGCAGGAGGCAGAGGAAGCTGGAAGCTGTTTTTTTTTTTTTAAAACTGTGTCTGAGCACCTAATAAGAGAGGAAAAAGAAGGGCCTGAGACCAATGTACCCTTCATAGGAATGTCCTAAACGACTCAACTTCCTCCTATTAATCTTTATTTCTTAAAAGTTCTAACATTTCCCACACACTGTGCACACTGTTTTGGGGGTCATTCCAGATACAGTCTACAGCAGAGCAGGCTACTAAGTTTCCTGGGGGAGGAGACCAGTCTTCTGTATGTTCAGACACCTGAGTAAGATGCCCAAGCAGCCTACATACATGTGCCTAGTGGGTTAATGTCATCTAAAGCGTGAGTCACAGTATTCTCTGGTTCACAGATTCATTCAGTCAACTCATTATGTCTATGAAGATCTTTCGTTTGGTTGTAGCTGGGGAAGAAGAAAACCCAACTGGAGAGAGGCTCTTGATGAACATGATTTTGTAATATGGCAACCACGTTAGGCATAGTGGCCACACTGACTTGTAACTTTTTCTGGATTCTTGGGCCAGTGTAGCTATCAATCATATTTTTCTCCGAGGTTGCTCAAAATCAAGTATGCTCTGCTAAGCTAGTCTCTTTCCCGGTCTCCATCTCCAGTGATTGAGAGGAAATATCAGCTTGCTCTAATCACCAGAAATTATTGTAAAACTAAATTATCGCTTGTCCAATTTTTGTAGTGTTCTCAGCTGATACTTAATATACCCCTAAGGACCGGGAGACTGCTTGATAAGCACTCCGGTTTACCAGAAATGTTGCAGAAGACTTCAAACTGAAAAAGGCAGCCAGAGTCCAGAATGGGAGAAAGAATGTAGCAGGAGGTACAGCCAATGTGAACAGAGATGAACCAGCCTGACAGAGGGCCCGCTCTTGAAAGACAGTATGGTCATTTGGATACTTAACCTCTGAAGGTGATAAGATGCTTAACGATGAACCAGACATGCTTCCCGCTTCAGTCTGTGTTTTTTTTTTTTTTTTAAACAGGGTCTTACTATGAAGCCCTAGATGACCTTGGCCCATGATCCTCTTCCAGATCCTGAGAATCTGGTAGTTTTCATCGCTACCTCTTTTAGCTTTGAATCTTGGGTTCTGACTTCTTGCAGCTTCTACCAGAAGCTAATGGTAAGGAATTATAGACACAGAAGCTTTAACATGCAGGAAGGGTTTTCGGTAATCTTGTTAAACACAGGCTCTTTTCTGGGAATGTCAGTGTCCTTAAATTGGTTTCTTGATCATAACTTATCCCCATACTGTGCTGTATCCATTGGCTTAGGTAAATCAGACACAAAGCTTGGTAAACCAGATGAGAACCTGTTCTAGACAATGGCTATTTTATGTGAGTCTGATACTAGGAGATGAACACAAAGAAGGTTCAAATGTTAGGAGGACTTGTCAGAAGTGATGAGAGGAGAAAGTTCCTAAAAGTCAGAATTGATAATGTGACAGGAAGGGCGCCTAGGAAAGCCTTAATAGTTCCTTCAGAAGTAAAGCAAATGCGGCTAACCATGTCTGCTTAATGACTCTTCATTATTTGGATGGACTCTGCCTCTTTGAGAACCTGGTGAAGAAATTAAGGGTTTCCTACAAAACAGTTGTCATTTTTTCCATACTTCACGACTTGAGAATGTCTACTCTGACTGAGAACGATGTACCTCACAGTTAGGGGAGAAGAATAAGGTTGGAAAAATGAAGACAGCAATGAACTGGGGCAAGGTATCCAATTGACAGGCTCAGCATTACGGTGTGTGTGTGTGTGTGTGTGTGTGTGTGTGTGTGTGTGTTTGTGTGTGTGTGTGCTTGTGTGTGTGTTTATGTGTGTTTGTGTGTGTGTTTGTGTGTGTGTTTGTGTGTGTGTTTGTGTGTGTGTTTGTGTGTGTGTTTGTGTGTGTGTTTGTGTGTGTGTTTGTGTGTGTGTGTTCAACTTCTCTTGGACTGATTTTTTGAACATTTTTTGAGCCTCATTTATTTTATGCATTTGAATGTTCTTCCTGCATGTGTGTCTGTGAGTCGTGTGTATCCAGTGCCTTGGAGGTCAGAAGAGAGGTTCAGCTCACTTGGAACTGGCATTACAGACATCTGCGAGCTTCTGTGTACGTGCTGGGGCTTGAACCTGGGTCCTCTACCAGAGAAGTTGGTGGGCCAACTCTCTAGCTCCTGAACTTACTCTTGACACACAGTAGCCATTCAGCAAAGACTTGATGAGAAATGAGAGTCTTGTTTCTGGGTAATTCACAGGTATGGCAGGTTTTAGTCAGCAGTCAGAGAGATCACTGTGAAAGAGAGGAGTGTGTCCTGTGGCAAGAGCGTTTGCTGTCCCTCCTGGACTCCGTTCTCTGGGGAACTTAAGGATCCATTTCAGTTCCAATATAGAATTTCAGCTCATTCTTTGTAATTCCTTTAGGGGAAGCTAGGGTTGGCACCTGGTTTATGGTGTGACGTTCACATGGGAGTGTGTCTGTGGAGAACCACGTGCTTGCTTGTTTGCTTGCTTGCTTTTGTTTTCCGCACGGCTCTTGTTATCCCGAAAATGTTAGGGATCCAGCACCTCGCCCTTACCTTAGCCTAAGGTGAAGTTGGATTGCTCTGTGGAAATCTTGTTGGTTTCAGAGACTGGGGCACTTGTTTATCAACAGTGACAGGTGAGAAAGCATTCAAGACAGCAGTAGGCAGAGGGGACAGCCAACCTTGGAGCACATCCTACAAGCTGTTCAAATACTTATCCCGTGAGAAATAGCAGCATACTTAATCCTATAATCTTCTCAACCGTCATCTTTTCCCAGTGGCTTCAGGCTGTGGTGAATTGCTTCTAATCAGCTAATGTGTGATGCTAATTAGCACAATATTTGTGTTGACTTCTCTGCTCATAATGGTTACTGTCTGGCTAAGTCCTTAACACAGCCAAGTTGTATCAATTTATTTATTTTTGGTCCAAATGTTTGCTTCTAGGTAGAAGCTCAACGACTGGAATTCAATAAGAGAAAATTCACCTCAGAGACTCAGACGCTGTGGGAGAAGCAGCTCAGCTCTGGGAGACTGTATAAAGAGAGAATGGAGAGGTCCAGAGAAAGACGAGGTGCTCTAGTTTACGACAGAGAGCCGTTGGACCTCTCCTGAGCAAGGCTACTCATATTAAGCGATCTGTCATCTGAGTGGTGGCGATGTGCTCGGCTCTCTGTGAAACCACAGGGCGAGGAGCTATGCCCCGCTTGCCATGACTTTCACAAACTTCTAACCAAGGAGGGAACGGCTGCTGTGGCTTCAGTGCTTGTCCTCAACATGGGATTCATCCAACTTGGCCTCGATAACATTGCTCACTCACGATAAAACAATGAGTGTAATTGAGGTCAGACCTGATAATTGCAGTGCCAGGAAGTGGATGATTGCTGTTTTGGATAACGAATTATTCCAGCTAGAACTGAGAGATATCTAAACACAGTTCTAGAGAGGTTATGCTACGTGCAATCTTTGAGCCATGTTCGCAAATTTATTATAGAAGACTAATACATTTTTCTTAGTTTAAAAAACCCCATAAATACTAAGATATGTTACAAAACACAATGTAAGGGTCTAGAGAGAAGGCCAGGGCTAAGAGTATGTTCCATGAAAGCTTGACTACTGGAGTTTGGTTCCTGGATCCCAGCTAAAGGTCTGGAGTGGTGGCCTATGTGTAATCCCAGCATTCCCATAGTGGTAGAGATATTAAGTTGAAGACCTGAAGCTTGTGGACCAGCTAGCTTGGAGTGATTGCTTTCAAATCAAAGGAGAAAATATTTGGTGATGTTTTTGTAATATTAAATGCTGATCTTTAAAAACCATGGGATAAATTTAGAGAAAATCATTCTGATGCATATTCTGCCCTTGTATATTTTCTAGCTGATGTACATTTTGAATTGGATAAATTTCTTTCTGACATGCTTTGATCATTGTTGTAGCTGGGTTTGTATTGACCCAACAAGAATGTGATTTTTATTGTGAGCAGGAAGCACATTGCTTTTGCTTCTCTTTGCTTTGCTAGTGGCTAGCATAATCTTGTGCACTGTAGACCTTCTCTAGCTACACTGAGAAGTAAATGAAGGACTGTGTAAGGTTAGTGCAATTGGGTTTTCCAGTTCTGTAAATTTTAAGTGTAAAAATTTATGTATCCTGTGGTGTCTTTCAGAGCTTCCCCTGTAATTACATATTTGAAGAATCGAATAAAATCAAGACATAACAACCCTTGTTTTACCAAATACCCAAGCAAATGATATTCTAACCTTTCCTCTCATAGAGACTATAAGGAAGCCCAACAGCCTGGCCAAGAGATAAACTCCACCTCGGGCAGGAACCTTGCCTAGCTAGAAGGAATCCAGTACTCATTTTAAAATGGAACCATTCCAGAAACCAGTACTTAATAATGATAACCAGAATATCAACCCAAAGCACTTAATCTCCCCATGCATTCTCTTCTATCTAGGCCCTCTGTGTTTAGTTGTACAGATATTTTAAAAGTCAGTCCATGGGCTACAGCATCTGCATTGTGAAAGGGTGTTAGAAACACAGGCTCCCACAGCCCAGCTCAAGTTGGCAGATCAGCATCTGCACTGCACAAGATCCCTTCTTTGATGGCTTGCATGCCCAAGAGTGTTTGCAAAGCAAAGAAGTACACACCACATTTAGACTCATAAGGGCTTTCAGGATCTACAGTCTGCAACTATGAAAGGGATGTTTAATGGATGGGGAGGCGGTAAGTAACATATCACTGTAAGAAGTGAGCAGTTAAGTTTGGGGATGAAAATACTAGGTAATTTGAAATTTAAAAATGTATAACTGCTAAGGAAATATGGAGGGATGTGACGTCAAGTGATGCAAGCAGATCTCTTTAAGTTCAAGGCCACATACATAGTTAGTTCCATGACAGCCAGGGTTACGTAGCAAGACATTGCTTCAGATAAAAAAAAGAGTATTATAAGACAAATAAAATGTAAGTCTGTCTTTTTGTTTGTTTGGTTTGGTCATTTGGATATCATTTACCTTTAGAAAAGAAAAACATATGTTGAAACAGATTGCATAACTTTTTTAAAAACACCTTTGGGTGCAAAGATACTCTTTCACTTCATGTACTAGCAGATGAACATTCTCTCTCTCTCTCTCTCTCTCTCTCTCTCTCTCCCTCCCTCTCTCTCTCTCTCTCTCTCTCTCTCTCTCTCTCTCACACACACACACACACACACACACCTATAAGATAACTGATTGTGACAGTATACATCTCCATTTTATTGAGAATGAGAGCTTTGGGGTATAGAACTGGGGACAACATTAAGTATCCTTTTCAGATGGCCCTTGTCAAGTTCCTTTAGCATTACTTACAAGGTTTGAGATACTTAAAATAGATCTCAACAGAATTCAGACCCTCTGGATAGTCCTGGGAATGAGATGTGGGGAAATGGTGGCAGTTACCATGGTTACCCTAAACTTACACAGCATCCAGCTTTGTTCCATTGAAAGCATGTCCTTGGATTGAAGTAAATCCATTGTTGTATAGTTTCCTAAAATCAAGAGAAGAGAAACAAAAAAACCCAATGACTATATAGTTCAGAGAAACATTACTAGCCTCTACATATGAAAGTACAGCCTAGCATATGAAAGGTCCTGGGTCACGGAATTCCCAGAACTGAATAAATAAGCAAATAAAGCAGGTGGCCTGTGGGATATGTGTTCTTCACTTTTTTCTGTTTTAATAGTTGGGTTTCATCTCTTTAGTATCAAAAGTGTGCATCAAATTTCTCATGTCATTCATATGTACTCCTAAAGTAAACTGTAGAGTCTGCCTTGTTTGGGACATAAGATGTTTCCTAGTTTGAAGCTCCATTCTTCAGTCTTGGGTGTCAGTAAGTCAGATTTTCCTCAAGAGCAGACTTAGAAGAACAAAGGTTTGCAAAGGGTTTTAAAAAAATTATTATTAAGTATTATTATTACTATTAGTGTGTGTGTGTGTATGTGCACATGTGAGTGCAGATATCCATGGAAGTCAGAAGAGGGCATTAGATCTCCTGGAACTGAGTTACAGGCAGTTTTGAGCTGCCTGCTGTTGGTACTGGGAACCAAACTCAGGTTTTCTGCAAGGTCATTGAGCACTGCCATCTCTCCAGGCCCTAGGATTCTTTCCAATGACAGCAAATTAAAGGGAAGAGTGTGTCAGGTGACAGCTAAGCTCATGTAAACACTGGAGGAGCAACACAGTTTTTGAAGATGACCACTTGAGAAGGCATTCATCTGAATGTACAGATTATTGGTTTTTTTTTAAATTTAAAATGTTATTTTACCTTCTTTAAAAAAAATTCTACATCTCCACAGAGTTTATCATAAATCAAATGCTTAATGGGTGTAGGTGGAATTGAGCCTCACAGAAGAATCTAAGAAGGCAGATAGGTCATGCCCTTTTGTGATAAGTTTTTGAACATTTCAATAGACATGCTTCTGCAGCTAGTTACATTTTCTACCTAGGTTCCCAGGGCCAGCCTGAAATGTTGCCAGTCATGATTCCTAGTGAAGTTACTGAGACAGGGGAGTGACTTGTCAAGAACTTGTTAGTCTAAACTTGTTAGGGATCAGCATCCTTTAACACAAATACAATTCTTCTCACCTACCAAAAACCACATACTTGGGGTTGGGGATTTACCTCAGTGGCAGAGCGCTTGCCTAGCAAGCGCAAGGCCCTGGGTTCGGTCCCCAGCTCCGGAAAAAAAGAAAAAAAAAAAAAAAGAAAAACCACACACCTCTGCAGGAGAAGGGAACCCAGACTTTAGAACTCTAAGGTGTGTGGTTATTGGTGGTCATTGGCATAAAGAGGCAACAGCCATGACCAGAGGCACAGGCACACCCTCCTAAGGAATTCCTTGGCACGGGTATGGGAGAATTTCAGTAATGACGTAATCTATGACATATACACTCGATAAACCAGTAACTGCAGACGACTCTCCAAGTTTGCAACCAGGCCCGGTCCTGCCGCTTAATAGCTCGGTGATCCCAAGACTCTCACATCCTCTTCCACTGCTTTTTCAATCTCTAGAAATAATGATGCTAATACTTCATTACGGGTTGTTAGGGAGACCGAGGCACTATAGTTAATAGTGATGAATACTTAAAAGAAGACCATGCTGAAGGAGAATTCTAAAATTTGAGTTTATTCTAGATAATTGTAAGAGATTGAGGGGTGGGTGATCTGCTGGTTTTGTTGTTGTCTGTGCATATTTTGTTTTGTCTTTACAATGCCCAAGTTCAGCTCTAGTTTCTAAAGAAGTATGGCTATGGACTGCAATCTGTTTCTCAAGGACTCAGACAGAGACAGGGAAATGATAATGGATAAATTCACTTTTCCTGAACGGCAACTCTCTCACAAATATGTGAAAAAAATTATATGTATTTTAATTTTCTCCAACTTTGTCCTTTATGGGCTGGAGAGATGGGTCAGGGAGTAAATGCCAGCCGTGTGAACATGAAGACCTGAATTTGGATCTCTGAAACCCACGTAAAAAGTCAAGCAAAGTAGCATGTGCCTGGAACTCTTGTCCTGGGCATGGAGTGGACACAGGTGGACACTTGAAGTTCACTGAGTAGCCAGCCTAACCAAATCGATGTGCTTCAGGTTCCGACAAAGACGCTGTTCCCAAAAATACAAGTGGATCGTAATTGAGAAAAAAATAATGTCTACCTGTCAGTCTCCACACATACATACACACACCTGCATGCACACATGCATACACCTACACTAAGGAGTACAAATAACACGTGTGCGAGCATACATAACACACACACACACACACACACAGAGAGAGAGAGAGAGAGAGAGAGAGAGAGAGAGAGAGAGAGAGAGAAGACAGACAGACAGACAGGACAGACAGGTGTTCTTGGTTTGATTTATATTTTAGATATTAAAAACTTCATGGACAAGTACGTCTTGAAAGGTGTAAATGGCAGAAGACAAAAGAAATGGGGACCCAAGTGTGAATTCTGCTGTTAGCCATTTTCCTTGAACTGTTAACATCTTGAACTTCATTAATATTCAAGGAAGAAAGGGCCTTTTATAAAAGTATAATAAAAAAATCACCTGGAAAGATAATTGACAAACTCGTGCCATTTTTACCTCTACAACCAGGATCCCACCATTGTTCCCCAAAGGAGGCATAGGTCAACTTTCTTTTGAAAGGGAAAGAGATCCTAGGCAAGAGTATTAAAAGGGAGATGCCAACATTCTGCAAAGAAGCTGGGAATGGAGGAACTTACTTGGGAAGGATGATACTCAATGCAATGGAAACCTTTACAGGGGACATGAATGGCCTTGAAGTTAGGGACTGAACAGGCTCAGAGCCCACTGTTGCTAAAAGGGAAGGTGGCTGAGTTGCAACTGCTTGTATTTTCCCAAGAGCTCCACCTTTATTGGGAAAAACATATTTGTCCTGCTCCACCAGGGAGAACAGACCCAAATGGATGCCTAAGTAGTGGCTTGGAAAGGGGGTCCTTGGGAAAAGCTGAGCAGAAGCTTGGATCAATCAGGCTGGGAAGTAAGTCAACTGGATTTGTATCCAGCAAAGAACTCTAGGCTGTAGTGTAGCCAGAGGGAGAGAACTCAGGTGACTGACCATATAGGTAAACAAAACAAAAGCCAGTAGGCTTGAGTGGGGCTAGTGCTATGGAAAATAGGGAGCAGGGGTCTGCAGAGGTGGCCCCAATTCCACTTTGTGAATTCCACAATGAGAGGAGAGGGTTCTGCCAGTTTGAAGAGTGAGCTTATCTTCTATATTCCCATTAGATCTTCCCCATTAGAATATTTTACGACTCTCACTGATTTAGCATCCATTTTGATGACTTTCTGTGTTTCGAAACTGGGTCTGGGAGTTGCTGTAAAGTCAAGGATGATCTTGAACCTCAGAACCTCCTGCCTCTACCTCCCACGTGCTGGGATTATAGACCTGTGCTACCAGGTCCCACTTATAGGGGAATGGGGATGGAACCCAAGGCTTCGTGCCTGCCACACACGCACTACGCTGACGGAGCCACATGCCCATCCTTCAGTTTCTACTTCTGAACATCCGAAGAGAAGGCAGTGAATTCTGAGTCAAAGCACTCGCTTCTATTGGACAAGCAGTTACAGGGGCTCTGTCACAGTTTGTGATCTCAGAGTGAAAGTGTGCTTGCAGAAAGCGATGCTACGCTGTATTCAGGGACACCGTGACAGTCGAGTTTACTCTGTGGAACTTCTTCCTCTAGAGCAGCGCTTCTCAACCTTCCTAATGCTGTAACCCTTTAATACAGCTTTTCACTTTGTGGTGAACCCAACCATAAAATTATTTTTGTTGCTACTTCATAATATAATTTTTGCTACTGTTATGAATTGTAATGTAAATATCTTATATGCAACCCCTGTGGAAGGGTCACTTGACTCCCAAAGGAGTTGCAACCCACAGGTTGAGAACGACGGTGCTGTAGATTTGGGATATAGGACGCTGTGCCACACAGCCCACAAGCCACATCTGATCCACACTCAGTCTCCATAAAGGGACGTAATGTTGATGCTGACTTGCCCAGTGACTTATGTATGTGTTTGACTGCTTGTGATTTGCAGTGGCAGTTGCTAGGAGACGGTGCAATTTGGACAGCCAATCTGGAACAAATGCACCAACTCCTATCATAAGAGAACATGCAGTTATTTTTATCTTGTCCTGTTTGTGATCTGTGGAAAATAGAGGCAACACTCAAGTCTATGAAACCCTTCCCGATACAGAGCATATACACTAGAAGGTAGCATCCTTCCAAACTCAGACACCTTTTTATCGGGGGGGGGAGGGTTTACCATGACAACAGCCTCAGATACTCACAGGGTCAAGGTTTCATTGCATAGTCCCTGGAATGCGTTTTCAGGGACTGACGTCATGTAAGGGTTGTCTGTGATTTCTCTGCAAGAGAAAGCGATGACAACTGTTGAGAGAAGAAGCATGCTTGAAATGGGTTCTTCTGGCATATATGCACTCCAAGGAACCAGCCACAATACATTTCAGTTTTAGCTGCTTCCTTGACCTGATTCTGGTCACTGGTGGTCACGTGAGGTGGTGAGAGCTGTTCTTGATGGATAGACATTCAGAGTGGAGCATGTATCAAGCAAACAAATTCCAGGGTGAGCTGAGGTCTCTGCCTTACTCCTTATTTCAAAACAGATGGAGCCAAGAGACTTCTGAATGTCTAACACTATGTCCTTAACAACTAGAATTTTCTATGCCAATAGAAGGATCAGGGGAAAGGGATCACTGGATTTCATTTCAGGAGTATCTTTAGAATGTCCTCTATGTGCAAAACACTGCCAGCCAGGGGCTTCCAGAGGACTGCTTATGTTTAACCTGAGTTTAATTGTAGTGAAGAGACATGCTCACGTTTTCCCCCCTAGAAAAAAAATATTAAGAGTTTGCAGCGTGCTAGGTACTGGTAGCACATGCCTTTGATTCATGTGCGAGGGAGGCAGAGGCAATTGGAACTCTATACAGCAGGCTCCCGGACAGCCAGGGCTACACCAGGAAACCCTGTCTTGGGAAAAGAAAAAAGAGCTTCCAGCTAATCATTCTACACTTCGCTGGCTCTGCAATGTGAACTCAGCATTTGCAATTCTTCTCTTTCCATTTGTATGATGAGATGAGGTAACTGGTCTGACTGATGCTTTTGGAAAAAATCATCAGAGTCGATCCAAAGCACGGCCCTTGACGGCTCGGTGGAGCTCGGATCACGCGCTCATTTGAATTTTCTGGTCCTTTGCTTCACCGTTTGTTGAAAGGGAAACCAATAACTTCCCTTTACGCCTTCAAAGGTGGTAAAGTGGAACAGGAGGAGCGAAAAGCTATCAGAAAATATGAAAAATAAGCTATCCTTGTTATCGGTAATCCCCTCCCCCTTCAGTCATTCCCCTCAGAAATCTTTTAATTGTTTTCCCCATTTAAAAATTAAATGCAGGTGGTAGAACCTTGAGTCAGTTCTGTAAATTAAGGCATTTGCTGCCAGGCCTGACAACCCGAGTTCAACTCTGAGTATCTACCCCTGAGTGTTGTCTTCTGACCTCCACATAAAGACACTAAATAAATAAAACATTTCATGTAAAACATGAAATAAAATAGGCTAGGAATTGTCCTGATTATTTGAGGTGAGGAGACCCTCCCTGAATATGGGTGACACCATTTCAGGGGCTGAATTCTGAGTCACTTAAGAGTGGAGGAAGCTTACTGAGTTGTAGTAAGCAAGCAAGGATGTGTTTATTGTCTCTTGACTCTTGGCTGTGGGTGTGATGTGACCCAATGCCTTGACTATCCCAAATTGACGGCCTGTAACTTGGAACTGTAGCCAAATAAACCATCTCTTCCTCCCTAGTGCCTTGTGCCTATGGAAGTCAGAAAAGGGAACAGGGTCAATGCCCTGGAACTGGAGTTAGAAACCATTGTGAGCCACTATGTAAGTGCCGAGAGCTGAGCCAGGGTCCTCTTCAAGAGTAGCAAGTGCTCTTAACATCTGAGCCATCTCTCCAGCCTCCTCCCCTCTGTTGTCTTTTGACAACAGAAATAAGGTTAGAAAAACTCAAAAGAATTGGCTTTCTTGTCTCTCTCTAATCCCCTCACCCATTTCTTTCTTGAACCCTGTGTTAGTTAGAATTAATTTTGCTGTTATGAAACTCCATGATCAAAGAAACTTGAGGAGGAATGGGTTTATTTAGCTTTGACTTTTACTTCACAGTTCATCATCATAAGAAGTTAGGACAGGGAATCAGTTGGATTAAGGCCCTGGAGGCAGGAGCTGAGTTGAGACCATGGAGGCGTACTGCTTACTGGCTTGCTCCTCATGACTTGCTCAGCCAGCTTTCGTATAGAACTAGGACCACCAGCCCAGGGATGGCACCACCCACAATGGACTGGCCCTCTCTATCATTCATTAACTAAGAAAATGCCGTACAGCCCTGCATAAAACCTGATTTTATGGAGGGATTTTTCCCCTTCTCTCAGATGACTTTAGCTTGTGTCAAACTGACATACAGCTAACCAGCACAAACTCATTTCAACCTAGCTTCCTATTACCATTGTCCTACAAGAGCTGTTTCTGTCAGAATAACCAGTGACCCCCAATTAGTCAGTCAGTAAACTGTGCCCACCCTTCACTCATCCCTCACCCCATCCTTCAGCACATTACCCTCCTCATTGTTCTCTCTTGGAACTGTTTGCTTTTCCTGGCTTCTACTAGTTCCCATGACTGCACCCCAGTTCTTATATTTTTGGTTGTGAGCCTAGCCTTTAACAGCTGAGCCATCTCTCCAGCCCATGCACCCCAATTCTTCTCATGGGTAAACAAAGCATACCAAATACTGTATGTTGAGCATACTTACAGTATAAAGAACACATCCGTGGAATAAATTTTGGTCAAGTCAGGGAATATTCTAAGTCCAGTATTGAAAATTCCACTACATTGAAAAAGAAGAAAAGAAAGTTTCAGGTAGGAAAATCAACACCTAGGAAGTATATTGTCATGGCTGGAAGCACGAGTTACAAGCCTTCCATTCAATATGGCAAGACTGTGGCAAGTGCTAACTCCAGAATGGAATGATAGTCCTTCAAATAGAATAACTTAACCCAGTCAATACTAATGGTGCCTATGTGCTGCTTAGAATTCTCTGTGGATTATATGAACTCAGTGAGAGTCCTAGAAATAGGAGAGGAGGTGACAAGGGAAAGAGGAGGGGGCAGGAGGAAGGAAAAGAGAAAGAGTTCCCTGTTTTAATCAGAAAACGTTGTATGTGCGTGTTGGGGGATGGGCTGTAAAAGGCCAATGGAGAAAGAACATATGACTACCCAATGCTAAGTCAGCTTTGATGGCCCATGCCATCAATGCAGGACTCAGGAGGCAGAGGCAGGAGGATCTTGATGAGTTTGAGGTTAGTCTGGTCTACCTGGTGAGTTCTAGGACAACTAGGGATATTAGCCAGGGATATGTAGAGACTCCATCCCCTCCACATCTCCCCAATATCTGTTTCATATTATATTATTATTTTGCTAAGAATGGCATGTTGGCAGTAGTGACCTGTGAGTGTACAGCAGTGGCATTTAAAGAATATGTCCAGAAATGAAGGAAAATTTGAAAGACAATAGCTTCTCCTTCCAAAATTCATGCCATCAAGGGAAAGATATGTCAAGACTCAAAGATGTTCAAACTATATCATGAACACAAAAGTTTAGATACTCCTAATGCCTCCAGGATTTCATTCGTGTAATATATGTCTCAGCTACAAGAACGTAGCTAGTGGGAATAGAGCAAGTTTGAAAGGCCTGTCTTGGAAGGGGAGAGACTTAGACCCTATCCAGCTCTTTCAGCACAAAACCCCTTCATGTTTTACTGATACATGTACAAAAACAAATCCAGTCTTGGAGGAAGCCATTGGATTAAAGAGGCAACAGGAGCAAGATAACTCAAAATGAATAAATGGGATAAGTCAGAAGTGACAGTCTGTGGGTGTATACGAGACTCAGTTGTGACTAGAGTTTCATGAAAAAGAGTGGGGGCAAAAAGGCCAAAGAGTTGGGTGGAGGCCTGATAATCTACGGTTAGTGAGACTTGTATTGTAACCTCGCTACTCTCCCAAAACCAGTAAATGAGTCTCCTTCTCCTTTGATGTCTCCCCTAATTGCCTGATTGACCATCTGCTGAGTTGAAGGCAGGTCCATAAAAGGATTGGCTGCCTTGTCCCTCAAGACACCTTTCAATCGCGCATGCCATTACTCTTAGCATCTCCCACACCCACCCTTTCTTTTTTTTTTTTTTTTGGTTCTTTTTTTTCGGAGCTGGGGACCGAACCCAGGGCCTTGCGCTTCCTAGGTAAGCGCTCTACCACTGAGCTAAATCCCCAGCCCCAACACCCACGCTTTCAACACTGGGCTCTTACAGTTTTCTCTAATGAGCCCTGTGGTCCCACACATCTTTATCATGGTACCCTGTCCCCTTGCTTGCCCCTTCTAACTATGCAGCACTTCCTGTCTTGTCTCCATCCTTAAACATTTGCCTCGGAGAATATATGTGGGACATATTTTATTTTAAAAGCTGGACTAGATTATTTCTAGGCATAGAGATTAAGGTCGATTTTTATCTTCATTACACTTTTTTTTGTCTTCTAATTTTTAAAATTGCATTTGTACAGGAAAGAAGGTTCTTGCAGCTGGTGTCCAGAGGGCCTTGGGTCGGATAACTACAACCATCTGAGGTCTTCTTTCTGTAGTACCTACTGTGTGTTAGGATGCAACAGAAACAAAATGTCCTCTGCTCTCACAGAGTGGACGGTCAGCTCATAAGTCATTACTAAAGCTGAGCAGAAGTGTGTCCTTTCTGCTTCAAGGTTTTGCTTTTTGAAATTTCTAATATTGTTATCTCAATAAACAGAAATAAATGATGTAAACACAGATAAATGTAATATAAACAATATAGATAATGCAAATATATGTATTATTTCCAAACAAAATTGACCAATTGGGTCTCAGGATTTTGTTTTGTCCATACTTTACTGTTTTCTTCCTCATTGCTCTTGGAAGTCTCTGGTCCCAGCACTATGTGGCTGATGTTTTTGAATAGACTTTAACCACATCGGTCACTTCATTTGGTACTTTGCCCAATGGGGAAAGATGAGAAATCACAGGAAGTGACCTGATTGTGCCATACACGAATCAAATGATGACAAAGGACAATATCATCTTAGGGAGATTCTTGATAGACAACAGTATCACGAGTCTAAAACACACACATACACATGCACAGACACACACACAGGCAGACACACGCAAACACACACACACACACACACACACACAATAATAAAGAAGGAGTCAGTACTTACAGAAACTTGAGCAAGGGGAGCTCTGTTAAGGCATCAGGGTCTATGTAAGTCAAGCTTCTGGTGTTCCGGATTTCTCTGTAAGAGTTACAAGAGTTCTGTCAGCATCCCTTCCTATTTTCACTAGAGAGAAATCATGATTAATAAAAGCTCCCAAAAGACTATGATGTATTTATGTGGTAGGGCAGGGACTTTATGTTGTTAACCCAGATCCCTAGCTCCTCCCAGACATGATTGCCCCTCTTGCAAACATGGCTTGGTCTCAGTCCATTTGAATTTATGGACTCCCATTCTCTGAACTGGTCTCAAAGTTTTGTTTGTTCTTTTTCTTTCTTCTCTCCCCCTCTTTCTTTTTAGTTTTTGGCAGAAAGAAAAACCCCTCCGGTGGTTTGGCAAGCAGCCGAGGACAGAGGACAGACGTGTATATTAACAGAAGCCAGTGATGTCGCTATGACAAATGACACTGGAATGTGAGGTTAGTGAATCCCTGACAGATGACAGCAAAAAAAGGGCCAAGATTCTATTAATTTCAATTGCAGGTAAACGGGGCAGAGTAAGCCTAAATGGCTCACTTGGGTTTATTTTGTGATGCCAGTAACTGAAGACTTCTGTATATGTGTTGTGATATCACATGAGTTTATAACATTAGGTTCATGCACTCACTGATCAAAATACACAGTTAACATTAGTCACATGCGGTTTACTAGTGACAACTGTTAGACATGGGCCGGCGCTGGTTAGGTTAAAAGTATTTGGCAGGCATAGATTGACTAGAAGATGGTCACAGCACTTCCTGTACTTCTGTGGAACGTCAGTAAAGCACCAACTGAGGCCTGTAGTCTTTCTTTCTGTAGGTGGCCTCTGAGGCTTGGCCACCGAGGGCACTGTGTCTAATCATCCATGCTATTAATTGGAAAGCTTAAAATCGAATCTTTGTAATTTTAAATCGTCTTTGTTTAAGGATAATTTGCATTCCACAAAAGCCACAAATCATAGGCACATGGTTCATTAACTTTGAGTAAACTTAAAACTGAGTTGGCCTTCGTGACAACCCAGTTTTACAACACACATTGCTGTCTTTGACAACAGTAGCATGTGGACATTTGTGATTTATCTCAACTTCCTCCTTTCAGCCAGACTTGATCGTTTCCTCCCCTTCCCTTCCCCTTCCCTTCCCCTTCCCTTCCCCTTCCCTTCCCCTTCCCCTTCCCTTCCCCTTCCCCTTCCCTTCCCCTTCCCCTCCCTTCCCCTTCCCCTTCCCCTCCCCTTCCCCTCCCCTTCCCCTTCCCTTCCCCTTCCCCTTCCCCTTCCCCTTCCCTTCCCTTCCCTTCTCTTCCCTTGCCTCCAGTCCCCTCCCCTCCTCTTCCCTCCTCTCTTCTCTTAAAACAAGGCAAAGAACAGAGAAAGTGCTTGTTCAAGGCCTCTTTTCAGTCAAGCGTCCTTCAATATGGGCACGCAGTAGAGGAGAGAAGCCTTGAGGGGGACACAGAGGAATGAGATAGGAGTTGAAGGCCCAGAGCCTGTGTTACTGAACAGTCCCCTAGCCTCTGATTTCTTTCCTTGTTCTCCTTTGTTCTTGCCTGAGTCATTCAGTCCCATAGACCAACTCTCAACCCCTCCAGACTCATTTACATAGGACTCTTGCAAGCAAAATGCAAGTAGATTTTTTTTTAAAAAAAGATTGTTCAGTATGAAAATCTTTGTGTTTTAATTAGAATTGAGTCACTACTATTACTATAATTATTTCATGTGTAATGCAATGATCATTTGGGATTGAATTTACTATTTGGCCAGGCAATTGTTTCTTTTCATTTCTCGCCTTATTAAACTGTCATCAGTTAATTCTTTCATCCCTCCCAACTGTTAGTTTGTTAGTTAACTCCCTGAGTCACTTTTCCATGGATTGTAACTTGAGTCATGATTTATAAAAGTCTGATATTCAGTTTTAGTATTGTCCTGGCTAGTTATTGTTAACTTGACACAAATCTAGTCATATTTGGGAAGAAGGAATCTCAATGGGGGAATTGCCTCTATCAAGTTTGCCTGTGGGCATCTTTGGGGGCATTTTCTTAACTAGAGGGCTCATGCTGGGAAGAGTGCCTTGCCCAGCCAGGTGGGTCTGGGCTGTGTAGGGCTCATGGTGAGTGAGTTAGTAAATAGTGTTCCCGTGTGGTTTCTGTTCCTGCCTCGGGTTCCTGCCTCAGGGTTCCTGCCTTCACATTCCTCATGGATGGACTGTAACCTGAATGCTATTCTCCCCCCGAGTTGTTTTTGGTTAGTTGTTATGGTTATCACAGCAACAGAGAAGCAACTAAGACAACTCTTAGGTAATCTGACGACTCTAGAACCTTTTAATATTATATATCCATAACCTCTCCATTCCTTTTCTATATCTTGCATTTTAATTCTATGTGTAGAGGCATTTTTTGTTTTGCATTGGGCTTATATGCATGAAGATCAGTTATTTTGATCTAGTTAAATAGCTAGCTTTATTAATAGTTTCAAATGCAGTTTTTATAGAATGTTACCTGAGTACTGCTAGGTGTTTGCCATACGCATCATTGGATAGATAACAGACAGGAATCATATAGTAGGTGATCAATTAGATCACTATTTCAGTCGTTGGTAATTATCACAATGGTTCACTCACAAACAATAAAGAATACAATATTGTTTATGAGCTTCTGGGTAACAGATTGGTATGACATTAGTTAACCAGAACAGTGAATTGAGTAGAGATGAGGGTGCAGGGCCCTGTTGTAATGGTCGTGTGTAGCTGTAATCCCAGCACAGGAGGCACATGCTCAAGGTCAGCCTGTAGTACATAGTGAATTCTTCTTTTTTCCTTGTAAAGGACTTGTGAGATAGCTTTACTATTATGTTTCATGATAACATGATTGACAGCTAGACAGCATGGGCGGGGGCTTGAAAGAGGGACCATAGGCTGTGCACAGATCTTAACTGCTTTGCTGGCATTCCCCAGCAAACCTGTGTCTCCGTATGAACTCGGAGTTCTGCTTTGTCCATGGCGGGATCATTCTGCTTGATAAGTTCATGACCCATGCTGTCACCTTTCCACTCTCTTAATACATTCTGTATTTGCTCCACAATACCACAAAGGAATGAGAAAGCACCCACAAAGGAATGAGAAAGCATCCCGGAGGAATCTTCTTTGAAGAGATCCACATATCACTGTGTTTGTTTGGATGTGTGGTCAGCGCGTCTGTCAAGTGCAGATCCTCTGTGTGGTCCTTTGGGGTTAGAACTAGGCCTTTTGAAGATCTGTTCACAGAATCTTGACCCCTATTATCCAGCAACATTTCTGCACTCACACCATCAGGGTCTCTATGCAGAAGACGCACACAAAGGAGACACGGAGAGTTAAGACTCTTCAAGGACAGCTAGCAGCTCTTCATGCTACTTGAGAACCCAGTGTTTTGACTTCGGGAGTGTGGTAAGCCATGCTTTTTATTTAGAATTGCAGTCTGCCAAGTAGGCTGGCCATCAGGTCATGCTGGCACTTCCTCTTACAGTTCCTACATGAAATTCTTTCTGAGAGAAAAAGGAATGAACTGTCGATTCAAGGACCTATGTGGCCGAGTCTCAAAATACTTGAGTAAATGAAGCTATATAAGAAAGAATGCACACTATCAGGTTTCTTCTACATGAAGGTTTAAAAATATAAATGGAGTTTTAGTGACAGAAAGTTGATCTGCTGTTTCCAAAGACCGTGTTAGGGAACCACGTAGAGCAGAAGGAAGCCAGGACCTTTTCAGATTTTTATATTCTGTATGTAAATGCTTGAGAGTCTGCATATGTTGTCCTGGTTGGGTTGGAGGTGTTGCTGGTGTTTACATAGGTGTAAACATCCCAGATTATAGACTTAGAGCATCATGTCCTGTTGGTGGTTTTCAAAGTTGCTCCAGTATCACTATCAACAGATAGCTTTCAAGTTTTACCTTATGCTGTGTGTCTTAGTTAGGGCTTTACTGCTGCAGCAAAATACCAGAACCAAAAAGCAAGTTGGGGAAAAAGGATTTATTCGCCTTACACTTTCACGTTGCTGATCATCACCAAAAGAGAGTCAGGACAGGAACTCAAGGAGGGCAGAATCCATGGAGGGGTGCTATTTACTGACTTGTTTTTTTCCATAGTGAATTCATGACCAGCTTGAATCCACAGTGAGACCCTATTTCAACCTCTCATTCTACCTCAGAGCAAGGCATTGCATATTATGTCTGTAATCTCAACATTAAGGAAAATGAGGCAGGAGGTTTGCTGTGAGCTAGCTTGAACTACAGGATAAGACTTGGTTCCAGAATCCTAAAGCAAAGCAAAGCAAAGCAAAACAAAGCAAAGCAAAGCAAAGCAAAGCAAAGCAAAGCAAAGCAAAGCAAAGCAAAGCAAAGCAAAGCAAACCAGAACGATCATTAAAAACCTCCCAACCTGCACCAACCTACTGAAAAACAAAAGAAATTCTTGCCATAGTTTATTGCATCAAAAGAAAGAAGGTTGAATACTGGCATCCAGACCTAGGCGTTACCAAGACATTGGAAAGGTGATTTCCTATAACTCATACAAGACAGGGGAAAATGGGCAGTCACAGTTTAAACTTCTTAATATGGTTTTATGAACCTAAAAACACACTGTCATAATCGTGCATACAATCAATATTAGATTTATTATCTATCCTTTCCTTACATGTTTGTCACAGTGAGAGAAAACTTAATGTCTCACAAAGAGTTTAAATGTCACAAAGTATTCAACCTTTTCTCATTGACAGTTGAATTGGGTTTGTTCTTTGTCTTGTTTGTTTGTTTGCTTGTTTTAATCAAGTTTCAGTCTGTGTATCTTTAGGATGCCGTGCTATTGTACAGAACATGGGATGCCTATACTTTAAATCCCACTGTTTTTGTTTTGTGGTCCAAATGTCTTACATACCTTCACATTTACCCCCTCTGTAGCTGTCATGTCCTTCTGTACAGACTGTATGGCCAGATGGGGGTCATCTTTCTGTTTCCCAATCACTCCCTTTAGCAGTTCTTTTACTTTGAGTGGAACCCTGACAAGTCCTTAATAAATGTCTTCGTGAGTCTTGTGCGATAGCTCACCCTCTGAGGGCATTTGCTACTAAGTCTGTTGACCTGAGTTCAGTCCCCAAACCCACCCGGTGATAAGAAAGAACTGACTTCTGTAAGCTGTCTTCTGACCTACACATGCGTATTGTGGCACACCCCCACCCCACAAGAATGTAAAAACCTATTTTAAATGGTGGCTGTCATTTGGGTCTATTTTGTACATTTTCTTGTACTTACATGTGAGTCATTTTACTCAAATTGTAGAAAGAATGTGGCTCCAGTCGCTGCAGAGTGGCATCTATGGATAGATAGCTGGACATTATAAAAAAAATAAGACAAAGTGGAAAAGTTAGCGAGGAACTCCAAATGTTCTCCTTTATTTCACTATAGTGGGTCACAAGGCCATGATAACGCCACTATGTAATGTGCTTTAAGCATCCCCTGCCCCAGAATTCCCCTGTTCCCTCTTCTCCTGCTCCACCCACTTCCCACCAGTCCTCTCCGTTCTCCTCAACAGCATGACCTCTGTTCTCACGCCCTCTGTGTGCATGTGACTTTATGTGTTTATGAAGTCTAGAACTCACGTGCGAGAGAACACTTGCAGTGTGTGTCCTCTCTGAGACTGGCTTCGTTCAGTTAATAAGAAGCTCTTCAGTTGCCTTAGCATTACATTTGTCTTTTTGGTTCTTTTTTTTTTTTTCGGAGCTGGGGACCGAACCCAGGGCCTTGCGCTTCCTAGGCAAGCGCTCTACCACTGAGCTAAATCCCCAACCCCTACATTTGTCTTTTTGACTAAAAAAAAATTCCACTGTGTCTATAAACCATATTTTCTTATCCATTCCTGTTGATGGACACCTAGATTGGCTTCATAATTTCAGGAGTGTGCAAAGTGCTACAGTTAGCACTGTCATGTAAATATCAGTGATGAAAGCATCCTACTTTTTATGTACATGTATGTATGTATTCATGTGTGCAGGTGAACCTGTGCATGTGTAGGCTAGAGGAAACTTTGACTGTCCTAACTCAGATGCCATGCACATTGATTTTACAGACAAGGCCTGTCACTAGCCTGGGACACCTAAGTAGACTAGGCCGACTGGTCCACTATCTCCAAATATCCAAGTATTTCCATTTCAAGAGTTCTGAAATTTCTATGTGTGCCAACATTCACGACTTTACAACATACTATTTTTGGAATAGCTTCTTTATTGGGGCCTTTTCAAGTAATAGACCACACACACACACACACACACACACACACACACACACACACACACACACCACACATATATTTTTTGAATTTTGAATCCCAATATGCGTAAAAAGTTCCCAATACTTTCTCATGTGATACTTTCTGAACTTTCAAAAAAGACAGAGTGAAGCCTTTTGTGAGGAATAGACACACAACTGACAAACATACACACACATAGAAAAGGGAGAGAGGAGGGAAAGGAGAGAGAGAGATTGAGAGAGAGAGAGAGAGAGAGAGAGAGAGGACAGGGGAGGGATGGGGGAACAGGGTGATGGGGTGGGGACGGGGATAGGAATAGGGGCAGGGACAGGGGGGACATGGGACAAGGACAGGGGACAGAGGACAGAGACAGAGACAGATTCACCAGATAGTGCAGACATTGCTCAGAGAGACACAGATAGTGCAGACATTGCTCAGAGAGACACAGATTAAGACTCATCAACAGAGGACAAAAAACATAGGGAAACAAAGTAGACCCTTTGGATCTGGACTCTGACATGGCTCCCAAGGGTTGTGCTTTTATTTCTTTCTTTAACATTACACAATGCATTGTTGGTAGCCTAGACTTAACCACTGATGCTTTTAAACCATGCAGGCCTGTTCTCTCTTAAGACCTGTTATCTTGATTTTGAATGAACCAGAAAAGTCAGGATTTGTCTTGACATTATTAAGCAAAATACCATGCAAATAAAAAGTTTTAGGTACTAAAAGAGGGGAGAGGAGAGATGCCCCTTTACAGGTGCAGTTGTGAATCTGTACGTCAGCAATCTTGTTTCAGGTGGTTTTATCAGAGTAATGAGAGCAATACACGGATTCAATGACCCTCATCTACTGAGAGGCATGTCTATGCCATCTGGGAAAATAAATGATGTATGGAGCCCTAACAGAGATTCCCAGCCCTGAACCTAGACTTGAACAACCTGGACACAGACATGTTCCAGAACCATCCTAGGATCATGGTTATGAGTGCCAAGCACTTCTGCTTTCCAAATGCTTCCTTGGTGAATGTAACCGAGTGGCTTTCTTCATGAGAGAAGCCATACTTGTTAGACGCTGGCTATCCTTTTTGGCAGGGTTGCTTATTACTATTCTGGTGCCCTGTAATGTTTATTTGGAAGTATTTACTCTGTGAAACAAACAGCCTTTGATCTCCCAGACTTCCCAGCCTTTTGTCCTTTGTGGCTAAGCAACAATATGTAAATTGTTTTGATCCAAACACATATCTCAGAACACATTTCATAGGGGGACATTACAGAATTTGTCATGGATAAACATGGAGCAAGAGTCATGCCAAAGGCCAGCAACTTGCTTCCCTGTGTTTGTCTCATGGCCTTTGTTCTGCATTCCCTACTGAATTCTCAGAGACTAAGTTCATTCTGCCCACCTCACTGAGCTGAAGTTCTGGTTTCACTAGCCCCAGGGCTTGTTATAACTTAAATTATGTTCTCTTTCATGCCTCAGCCCAGAAATAACATGTGTGTCATTTGCTGAAAGCATCAAACACAGGGGTTGAAAGCAACTTCCTAAAACTTACTATAAAAGTTAAAAAGCATGCAGTGGTGGACAAGCAATGGTTTTCACAGAGCTGTTTGTTGCCTGGGTCAGCTGGGATTAGCTGGTTGGTGATTCGATCCTTGCAAAACTCTGATAAAGAGTTCTGTAAAGTATCCCATGTCTTCCCCGTGCGATGGTTTCTATGCTTCTCAATAAACGCAGAGCAAAGCACTTTTGGGGAGGAGAGAGACACACATGCCACATAACAGAATATAGGTGGAAGGAGAGAGAGAGAGAGAGAGAGAGAGAGAGAGAGAGAGAGAGAGAGAGAGAACACAGAGAGAGAACAGAGAGACACAGAGACAGACAGACAAACAGACAGACAGGTAGGCAGACTCACAAGATAGCCCCCAAGCAGTCACAGATTCACAGAGTCTGGAAGCCGCAGGGAACATGAAGAAGAGAATTGAAATCTGGACATGCTCTTGGTGAAATGATTCCAAGGAGGGTATCTTTTCCTTAATGGGACACCAACGCCTCATTGATGACTCAGTTAACCACTAATGGGTATGAATTCACTCATGGGCAATGGTAGCTAGCCTAATGGGCAAGTGTCTCTTTTCATCTGTCTGCGTTTCCATTTTAAGACTTAGAACTATTTTTAACTTGTTTTGAAGAGAGGGAAATCTGAAATGATTTGGCTTCATTTGAGACAAAATGTCAGTGTTTGCACTGAATGACTGGTGAAAGTGAATCCACAGGAAATCTAGGATGGCTGGGTAAAGAAGAGACACATAACTGTCTGGGGACTGTCAGCACATCCTATGATATGCTAAAACACCCCAAAACAGTGAGCTTGACACGACCACACAAATTTAAATTTGGTTTGATTTAAAGGGTCCTAAAAGATCAGGTAAGTACTATATAAATAAAAATTTCAAATACTTAAAAATGCAGATGTCATTGGCTTAGGCGAGGACAGTACCAATGGCTTTTCTTGGAGGAACGCACTGAGACAGAAGTGTGTTACAACTGCAAAGTGGTATGGTGATATAATTACTTACATCCTGGAAATATTGGGCAGGCTCGAAAAGGCAAGACTGGGAATGGTCTTCAGGTGAGTCTCGATGAGCTTCCTAGGGAAATGACAGTCACACGGTTGAGTTCTCATCATTGGTCTTTTAAAATTACCTTAATTTCAAAGAATACCTTATCGGAAGCATAGTGACCTTTCACAACACAATCAATCAATGATGCCATCGTGATTTCTCCTCCCCCGACATAAGAACTGGGAATGGGATTCAGATGTAGAATCCTCATCTCTCATCTCTGGATTGGCAGTGGAGTGATATCCTTTGTTCAACATCATACGTCATTTGTTCACTGAAAAGGCACATACTGTGTCCTTAGAGTATGTCCATGAGAAGACCAGGTCCACTGCAGGACGGTGGTAACTGATGGACTGCTTTCTCAGAACTGTAAGCCATCTAGGTTGGACCTGAAATCTGAAGGTATCGCATCCCCTACTTTCCTTTCTGGAACTCCTCATAGATAAGAAAGCGTCTTCCAGTATTCCATTCTGATTATGATTCATCTAGGCCTTCCAATTTTTGACTTCCCCTTTGTATAGTGATAACTTGAGCAGAATCCTGCATAGAAAAGCTATGCCCCAGGGTCCCAACCCATTTTGCAAAAGGGCAAATCTGTGTCCCCTTACTCATCTTCCTCTGCATCTGGGTTTGCCCCTTGAATACTGGAAATAACGGATCAGTTACCTACTACCTTATCTACAAACAGGATTCATATATATTGCTAGGTTATTTCCCTACAATCTTCATTTCTTCTCTGTTTTCTTCACCTCCTCCTCCTCCTCCTCCTCTTCTTCCTTCTCTTCTTCCTCCCTTTTTCTATCTAGGCTTTCACTGAACTGTTTATATGGCAGGACTTGAAAATTATCTGTAACATACTTAGTCAAAACACCGGCAGGCCAAGTTTGTGAAAGGACTAAAGATTTTTGTCAAATAGAGGGCAGGTAAGTGAAAGAGGTAGATTTTTAACCCCTTTACAACCTCTGAGTATTGGACCAATGCTGTATTAATACTAGGAGATTCACTGTTTGAGTGGCTGCCTCAATTTAGCTGTGTGGTGTCTTTATTTGTGTGTTCCTTACAATAATGTGGATTTTATTATCAAATTAAAAAAAAAAGAAAAGAAATTCAGATCTCATAAGTCGTCTTCACTTGAAGTTACAGCCCCTTAACTGGGCTGATTAAAAGCTTATTGATGTGGATCCAGGATTCTGGAGTTCACATGCTAAGAGAACAACTCGTTCTACTAAAATCTGTGTGTGAAAACGAGGCCCCGCAGAAGGAAAACGAGGGATAATAAGTGCACCTGTTGGGTATTCTGAAAAGAGCTCGAGTTTCCTGAATCCAGAGGTGGTCTTACAGACTTGTCCTGGGGAAACATTTGTCTCAGAGTACACTTTTTATAACACTGCACATTGCGTGCGGGTGATATGGACCTCAAGTGCGTCTTTCACTGACTATAAATTAGGGCACTTGGCCTTATTCAAAGGAGAGAAACAAGTCAGGGTTGGTGGTGTGCGCTTATAATTCTGATACTCAGGGAGTTGGGGGTAGGACAAGTCTGAGTTTCAGTCTAGCCTGGGGTACATAGAGATCTGCCTCAAAATAGTAATAGTACAAAATTAGATTTTCAAAAAAGTAAATAGTATGTGTCAAATTAAATAGGAAGTTAGAATAAGATTGAAGTGGCTTCTAGCAGATGAGGAGCAGAAATAGCATATGAATAAAATTTAATATATTTTTCAATTAAGACTCAAATAGTGTTTATACGCTTTCCTGGAGGGAGGGAGGGAGGGAGGGAGGGAGGGAGGGAGGGAGGGAAAGAGAATATTATATGTCTGTGACTGTGAGTTTGTGTGCACCATGTGTATGCAGGAGCCTGTTGAAGCCTGAGAGTGTATTAGATCCCCTGGAACTGGAGTCACAGATGGTTGTAAGCTGCCATGTGGGTGTTGGGAACTGAACCTGGGTCCTTTGCAAGAGCAGCCAGTGCTCTTAACAGATGATCCATCTCTCCAGACCCATAATTCCTGTTTCTTAAAGTCTTTCTTTTCTCAAACACAAAAACCTTATATGAACCTTGAATCTGAACATGTTATGCTTCCTCTGTGTGTCTATCTGTCCTCCTCTATCTGTTTCTGTCTGAATCACTGCTTTACGAACACCCATCATGTATCCACACACCAGCACACGTTATAGATTTAAGAGCAGCTGTCTTAGTAACCATAAAGCATGTCCAATAACTCTTCTAGGAGAATGAAGAGAGGGGTGCCAGCCATCTTAGCATAAGATGAAAATCATTAGCCTACTCGTTGGTTGAATTTAATGTAGTGATGATCATAACACAGACTGACTTCGATAGCAAGTGAAGTGTCAGAATGAGAAACGATCACATGCACTGGATTTCAATCGCAGTCTAACTGACAGGTTTTTTGCTGTGTTTATTCATAGCGAGGTGTAGACAAAATGCAAAAGGGCATCTGAAATCCAGGTTCAGATTCATTTACCTTTACTCTTAGTGTAAACGGTCATCCCATGTTTGCATACCCTCTGCTCTCTTTTCTAACTTGAAAAATATGCTTGGTCTGACGAACTCCAACAAACACTGAGAGGATTGAGTACCTCCTGATGCTTAGGCAGGCGTCTGTATCTCTTAAAACCATGAAGCTACAATCTCCATGAAGATCTCAGATTATGGTTTTTCTTTTAATGAGACAAGACCAGAGAAAAAGCTGTGCCCTGTTCTAAGTTACTGTCCTGCCCTAAGTCCTCCGTACTGTGGGACAGTTGCTCTTGCCCTGCCTCCACTTTGCAAATGCAGAGGTAAGGTGACTGTGCCTCCCGATTGTGCAGATAAACAGTGACCTCCAGAATGAATCATGAGGCACAGGCTGCTAAGTTATTCACACAAGCAAAAAAAAAAATTACCCCTTTTCATATGTGGAAGTACACAGGGAACACATAACAGAAAGCCAAGCCCATGAACTTACTGAACACACCATATACAATCTTTCACTTATGACTATAAAGTGAGTGCCCTAAGACTGGGTCATAGGGGACACTGACTTATCACCTAGTTCCTTGTGAGCCTTACCCAGGACAGTGGCCACAGTAATGGATTAATCCTTCCATCTCCCAGCTCCAGGTTGAGGGAAGTTTGTTCTGCCCTCCTCACATGACGTCCTATTTCAGGACAAGGGTTGAAAATAATCAGAGTCACTGTTGTCTTCACAAGACAAATCACCCTCCTAAAGTAGGGTAGTTATCCACCACAGTGAGGCTCACCCCTGAGTAGGACTAACCACCTTCAGGGAACCACACTGAGCCCCTCTAAGGATAAGGAGTTCTTCACCCCATCTTGCAGAACCAATGTTTTCATGAGGCTCATGTTGGTGCCTCAAAGATGGGTTTGGGGTTGCTGAACCCCTTTACAGGTTCCCTTCTCTAATGTAGCCACATTGACTAAATCTTTTTTTCCATTACTATTTTTGACTATTTGCTATGCTGGGGACAGCTGGCCAAGCCTGACTTATTGGAACTTCCAGAGGCAAGACTTTTGATCCACTTGGAGTTTGAACTTTGGTCACAGCCCTCTGGTCCCAAATATTTGAAGTGACCAGAACTACAAATATGTTGTACCCAGAGGCTCAAAATGTATATCAAGAGCTTTTAAATCTCTTGTCTATGTTCAGTTTATCTTCCCTGCCTTCTTGGAAACACTAATTCAGAGGTATCTGGACCCGCCAGTCCCGAGTCAATGATTCCTAATGGCCACAAAAGCCTTTTTACCTTTGTGTTTATGAGTTTAAACTGATGGGTGTGTTTCTGGGGGAGGGCTGGGGGGCAAGGTTTATACTTCTCAAATATCTGCATCTTGTAGATAAAATGCAGAAACAGAAAGAAATGGAAAATGACACGGATTGATCTGTAGATTTTGCAGAATAGGCTACAGTTTAAAATGGTCCTTTTGTTTTTGCTCCAGCTCTAGAAGAAGGAAATCTGACTTTGCTAGTAGAGACAGGTGACTTGTCTCTATGTCCCAAATAAGAAAGGTCTGTGCAGTTAGATTGTTCATAGTAATCTCACACCTAGGCTTGTTTCACTGAAAAGTCCTTAGCATATAAAAAACATTAGTATTCTAACATCTTGTTTCTTATGGAAGATAGGTGTTTAGGATCTCACACACACACAGACACACAGACACAAACACAGACACACACGCAGACACATACACAGAGACACACAGACATACAGAGAGACACACAGACACACAGAGAGACACACAGAGAGACACACAGAGACAGACACACACATAGACACGTAGACACAAACACAGACACACAGACACACACAGACACACAGACACAGACACACACAGACACACACACAGACACACAGACACACATACACATACACACAGACACACAGACACACATATACACATACACACAGACACAGACACACGCACAGACATACACAGAGACACACACACATAGACACACACAGACACACAGACACACACAGACGCATACACACACACACACACACACACACACACACACACACACACACACACATACACACGACTACCATCCCAATTGAAGTGTCACCACGAGGCAAAACTACTTTTGATCAAAAGGGTGTGTGCTGCTCACAAAAGAGCAAGCACACAGGAAGTGAACTTGGATTTTATTTCTATCGAAGGTGGTGACTGTGTCTTTTTCCCATTCGGCTGGAATCTGACCTCATATTCTTTTGAGATTGGTCAGTTTTAAAAGAAATAGTGCAAAGAAAACGAAGGGGGAAGGGGCTAATCACTTTAATCCTAGAACAGAGCAGAGTCTATATAAACAAAGAGCAGAGCCTGTATAAACAAAGGGTTTTGCAGGGCTGGGGAGGTGGGGGGAGCATGAAACATTTGCATAAAAGTCTTATAAATTGGGGGAGAGAAAAACAAAAAGATTTGAATTCCTTGTTATGATGGTTTGAATGGTAAAGGCCCCAGATGCCATGTGTCTGAATGATTGGCTCCCAGGTTGGCGTCACTGTTTCTGATGGATCAGGAAGTGTGGCCACATTGGAGGAGGTATGTCACAGGAGGCAGGCTTTGAGGTTCCCAGAGATCTGGGCCATTCTCAGTTGGCTATCTCTCTCTACCTGGTGATTGGCTCTCAAGATATAAGTTCTCAGCTACCGCTCTACCACCACGCCTGCTTGCCTACTGCCATGTTCCTGGCCGTGGACACCAACCCTCTGAAACTTTTAGCCCCAAGTAAAGCTTTCTTTTAGAGATTGCCTTGGGCCTGGTACCTTATCACAGCAGTGGAATAGTAACTAAGACACTCGTGCCTTGTGTTTGAAACACACGTTTTGTAGTATTTGATAGAAAGGAACTCATGTTTAATGTTGAGAAGCCGTGGAGTTGTGTTCTTTCAGAAGATGCAGAAGTCCTCATCTATGAAATAAATTGGCAGGAGGAAGACTGTGAGGGGAAAGGCACACAAAGTCACTAACATGCAAACATTAGCAAGACAGAGACAGAGGGTTGGAGGCACGAGGCCAGATGTTATGGGAAGGTGAAGGAAGGTGTCTCGTAACACTGATGAAGTCTCCAGTAGCCGCTCACAGAGTGCCTGGTAGTGGGTAATGACCTGTATTTGGACCAGATGTGATCTCTAATAATCCAGTGAGATGCTAGGCAGTTAGGGGGCCCTCAAGAGTAAGTCTTTGCTTATATCTGTTGTTGTTTCACTGATGTAAGTGTGGCAAGTTTCTTTTGCAAATGAGCAGTACTCTCTCTCTCTCATGTGTGTGTGTGTGTGTGTGTGTGTGTGTATGTGTGTGTGTGTGTGTGTGTGTGTGTGTGTGTGTGTCTGTGTCTGTGTGTGTGTTTGTGCCCATGTGTGTATAACCACAGGGCCTTTCACTGGTCTGGAATTGGCCAGCAAGCTAGGCTAGATGGTCAATGAGTCTTAGGGACCCACTTCTCTGTATTTCCTCAGAGCTGACTAACAAGTACTACATTTTGGGTGTTTTTTTTTTTTGAAAAAAAAAATGTGGGTTCTGGTAATTGAACTCAGGTGTTCATGTTTCCATAGCAAATTGCCAACTGAGCTGTCTTCCTCGTCTAAAGGCAGCTTTTCAAAAGTAGCCTTGTCTTCAGGTACTCAGAATAGCTATGGCAAAATAAGTGAAATAAACATATATTGAGGGGTCATATTCTTGGATCATACAACAATTTCTACAATTTCAAGTGCATATAGTGTGTGTATGTACCTATGGGGGATTTAAGTTGGCCGACCCTCCATGCCACCCAATGTGGCAATGGACAAAGAATGTGAAGTGCGAGTGGATGCACATGACAGACTCTAAGGCCGTTCTTTGGCATGGCTGAGCCTATGTAGTTAGTCAAGGCACAACAAATCTCTCACTCACACGGCATATCATCATCTCTTGGCAAAGAAGCTGATAATATTCTGTGATTCTATATCAGATTTATTTGTTTTTATGATCTGCATCCCAAAGGTCTTTCTGCGTATTCAGGGCTGTGTCAATCCATCCACCAGTATTAAATTAGGCTATATGAATATGAAAAGTATTGGCATCAAAGAGAGAGGGAATTGGTACACATAAGTCATACAGATATTATGAAGTTGTGGATTGAACGATGCTAGGGTAATCCCAGTGTGATATTTATCATTTGTCTGGGGTTTATTCTGAGAGCTGACATTCTTAATGGCAGAGATGTTTTATTGTGCAATTTCAGTACGATGTGGCAAGCTGTGCACTGATTATGGGATTTCAGATCAAGACTGCAGACCAAGATAGATCAAGCATGCAAACTCCTGGGATGATTTGCATATAGACGACTTGTAAATAAGAACAAATTTCAAATCTGTACTTTGCTGGTTTTTTTTCCCCCTATGGTTGAATTATTTCCCAGTAATATAAAAACTGCAGGCGATAGCTACATTGTAACGCAAAACACTGCAACTTAAATGGAGCTGTTGACCCCTCAGAATTCAAGTATGTCTGCGAGTCATGACTGGGAGACAGAGTCTCCATCTGGCTTAATTGTTTTTATGATTTAACCCTTAGAAGCAATAGATCAATAGATTTGACCTGTGGAAAGTTTCCAGTTTGGAGCCATCAGGGATTGACAATTTGTGGTTTAGGTTTTGAGGTCACTGGAAATAAATATCAAATTTCATTTTTTATTGAGTTAAGTTTTTTTTAATTAAAATGATTTTCCTTAGTTATTTAATTAAAGTGTGAAGTTTTGAATGATGTGCTTTAGCGTTTGTGGATTCAGCCTTGAACAACTGCCAGCACCTTGACTCCTAACAGCATGGTTGACCTTGGGTTCTCTGAGCTAGACTCTTCTGCACGGCTTCTCAGTACTTACAGACAGAAGCCATTAGAGTGCTTTGTGGAGCTTTATAACTAGTCTCCGTGTCTTAGTTACTTTCCTATTATTGTGAGAAGGCACCATGACCGAGGTTAACTTACAGAAGAAAGCATTTATTTGGGGCTTGTTAATACTTTCCAAGAGTGAATTCATCATGATGGGAAGCAGAGCCACAATCAGGCAGGCAGGCATGGTGCTGGAACAGTAGATGAGAGCTTACATCTGATCCACAAGGGGCGGGAGGGGAGAGGGGAAGAGGGAGAGACAGAGACAGAGACAGAGACAGAGACTGGGCCTGGCTTGGGCTTTTGAAACCTCAACCCTCCTCCCCACCATATACCTCCTCCGATAAAGCTATACCTCCTAACCCTTCCTAAATAATTCATAAACTAGAAAACAAACACTCAAATATATGAGCCTATGTGGGCAATTCTCATTCAAGGCATCCCATTTTGGCTCTGGGGATATACCCAATTCTAAGACATTATCTTATGATAACTCAGGTATATCCCAGCTAGAAGAAAATCAGTTTTATCCTAACCCATAAACATGTCCATATTTCTAATTCAAGATATGGAGATTTAAGTGGTCTTGCTGCCATACAAGACTATACTTCAATTAATAATTCTCCCAGACAATCGTACTCTTCAATCTCTATCTCTGTTTCTTTGGTCTCATGCTCCTTGGGTCTGGTCCTTCATAAACTAGGAATGGGGTCTTCTAGAACACTTACCAACTAAATATTTTTAAGTGCTATAAAATTTGAAGAAGAAAATGTATTATAATTATTAATATGCTTTCATAACTATATAGTTATCATTTTGTCACTGCTTTGAACAAGAGTACAGATCTATGAGATATAAAGCTTTGCCAAGGAAAAAGTCACACTGATACCTAACTAGAAGCTCTTCTACTGATTTCCATTCATGATTCCAGATAGTATTCTGTATACTATTGGAAGAGAAAGCTAGTCGTCAGTATCACTCCGCTACAAATTCTGCACACAACAGTGACCTGCCTTCAAGATATTCTAATGCAGTAGTGGCACGATGTTATGGGAGCAACCAACTGCCTTAAAAATGGATTTCAGGCCCATTCCATGAGATGGGATTCATACCTGACTCTGTTAAAGTGACCAAGTCCCTGAGACCAGATAGGTTGTGGGTGTAGGGGAAAATTTAATATAATTCCGCTAAAAGAATATAGCAATAAAATGACTCATAACATATTGTCAATACCCATAGAGCTGAGCCTTGCTCAACCCACATCTGAGAGACTTCTCCTAGTGGTAGGGGGTAATTAACAGAGACCCACAGCTGAACTATACCAGAGAGAGACTTTGGAACACTCGGTCTTAAGTGGCCTTCGTCAAACCCTAACCCCAAGGCTCACAGATCTATGTGAAAGAGAAGGCAGGAAGATAGAGGTGATGGATGGCTCCAAGGAGACAGTATCTTCCAGACAACAGGACTGTATTAACTTACAGAGATTCTGGTCACATGCACAAAACCTGCGCAGAGTCAAGCTAGACAGGGTCCCAATACTAAGAGAGGAAGTGGGCATGGGTTCCCAGCACTAGTCAAGAAGCTGTTTGTAGCTGATACGAACGGACAAAAAGAAAAAAATCGACTTTCTCAATGGCACGTCTCTGAGTGAATCAGCCCCACTTCAGGGCATTCCCTATACTTAGAAGTAGTTGGCCAATACAAAACAAACGTAATGGTAGTTCTGTGGACTTTATGTTTCATTTTGCTTTCTTTTGGCTGTGTGTGTGTGTGTGTGTGTGTGTGTGTGTATGTGTGTGTGTATATGTGTATGTGTGTGTAGGTGTGTGTACGTGTGTGTATGTGTATGTGTGTATGTGTGTGTATGTGTAGGTGTATGTGTATGTGTAGGTGTATGTGTATGTGTGTGTATGTGTATGTGTGTCTGTGTGTGTCTGTGTGTCTGTGTGTGTGTGCGCGCGAGTGTATTGTTGTTGGTTGTTGCCACTCTTGTTATTTGGGAAAAGAAAATAATTTTATTTAAAAATGGTAAAGAAAGGGGCTGGAGAGATGGCTCAGCAGTTAAGAGCACTGACTTCTCTTCCAGAGGTCCTGAGTTCAATTCCCAGCACCCACATGGTGACTCACAACCATCTATAAGGGATCAGATGCCCACTTCTGGCATGCAGGAGCACATTCAGGAGAGTCCACATACATTAAGTAAAAAATAAACTTAAAAAAAGATTTTGAGGGGTTAAAGCAAGATTCTAATGGCAAGGAAGAATGTTCATACTCTTTTTTTTTTTTTTTATTAACTTGAGTATTTCTTATATACATTTCGAGTGTTATTCCCTTTCCCGGTTTCCGGGCAAACATCCCCCTCCCCCCTCCCCTCATGGGTGTTCCCCTCCCAACCCTCCCCCCATTGCCGCCCTCCCCCCAACAGTCTAGTTCACTGGGGGTTCAGTCTTAGCAGGACCCAGGGCTTCCCCTTCCACTGGTGCTCTTACTAGGATATTCATTGCTACCTATGAGGTCAGAGTCCAGGGTCAGTCCATGTATAGTCTTTAGGTAGTGGCTTAGTCCCTGGAAGCTCTGGTTGCTTGGCATTGTTGTACATATAGGGTCTCGAGCCCCTTCAAGCTCTTCCAGTTCTTTCTCTGATTCCTTCAACGGGGGACCTATTCTCAGTTCAGTGGTTTGCTGCTGGCATTCGCCTCTGTATTTGCTGTATTCTGGCTGTGTCTCTCAGGAGCGATCTACATCCGGCTCCTGTCGGTCTGCACTTCTTTGCTTCATCCATCTTGTCTAATTGGGTGGCTGTATATGCATGGGCCACATGTGGGGCAGGCTCTGAATGGGTGTTCCTTCAGTCTCTGTTTTAATCTTTGCCTCTCTCTTCCCTGCCAAGGGTATTCTTGTTCCCCTTTTAAAGAAGGAGTGAAGCATTCAGGAAGAATGTTCATATTCTTAATTTGCATTTCAAGAGTTGACAGGTCTGCATAAGTCCATTTCCTTTCTGTGCTTGCTGCGGCTCAATTGTCCAGCATTGGTCTCAACCCACCCGTTCATCTTACCCTCATTTCCTACTGCTCTTTGGTCATGCATGCAAATTTCAGTTTCTGTTTTCTCTCTGGCAGAACAACTTCCTTTAGTGTGGTTTGATTTTTCTCTCCACTCCCTTCCTTCTTCAGTTTCTTTTTTAAACACAAATCTGCCGGCAGTGACTTTGCTAGGTTTTTGCTCATTTCAGGGAGTCTATGTCCAGCTTCGATGTGGAGAGATATCTTCACTGTGCACAGAACAGTCTAGAAAAGCAGGCTATTCTCTTTTAGTGCTTTGAACTCATACATTTAGCTCATGTGGGTTTTGACAGCGTATATGTTCTTACTCATGGTAGACAATGGGAATATACAGTCTTCCTGGCTACTTCTGAGATTACTTTATACTGCTATATAGCAAATCCGTTAAATATGCTCTATTATAGTCTGCTTCACATTTATTCTTTTCATATTTTATAAAATTTTTAACTTTGTGAATTTAGAATTTCCAGATTTTGAAAATCTTGATTTGTGATTACTCTAAGCTTTGCTTTTTTTTTTATTTAAATTCTGGTTTGTTCTCACCTTCTTGAGTTCTAGTTATGTGAGCTGTTGCAGCATTTAATCCCAGCACTAGGGAGGCAGAAGCAGGCTGATCTCTAAATTCAAGGCCAGCCTGATCTACAGAGTAAGTTCCAGGACAACCAGGAAAGAAACTCGATCTTGAAACAAAACAAAACAAAACAAAACAAAACAAAACAAAACAAAACAAAACAGAACACCCCAGTCAACTAACCAAACACAGAGATCTGGCTAAGTGTAACTAGATCTCTGAAAATTTCAGTGTGTTTTGGTCATCTTCACCCTCCACTCCTCTAGCTCCTCCTAGATCCATTCTCATCTGTCTAGCATCCCACACAAACCCCCAACTTCATGTGCTTTTAAAACAAACCAAAGAGTCCAACTTGTACCACCCACATACTCATGAACGAGGGGCCTTTCCCTGGAGCCAGGTCCACCAGTAGTCAAACCCTTAGAAAAAAGCAGACTCTCCCTCCCCAGACACCACCAACGGTCCATAGTCCCTTAGTTGAAGCTGAGGACTCAGGAGCCCAGCCCCCCTTGCGCTAGAATGTACACTGGCTCGTTAAAAACATCTTATAATTATATACGTGCATGTACATATCGCAGCATGCATGTGGAAGTGACAGGACAACCTGTTGCACTTGCTTCTCTGTTTCCTCATGTGGAACCCAGGGATGAGCTCACCTAGTGAGGTAGGCAGCAAGCATTTTAGCTGCTTGCTGGTTTGGTCTGTTACATTGTTTTTCAACCTTTCCCCTTTTATGTTTAGTGTTAGATGGCTATCAGTTCTTCACTTTTATCTTTTGATTCTTTTTTTTCTGTCATGTTTAATTCTCTTAATCTTTTTGTTTTATATATTCTAACTCACTTGAGTCTTCTTTGGAGAGTTCTCTCTCTCTCTCTCTCTCTCTCTCTCTCTCTCTCTCTCTCTCTGATTCTTTATTTTGTCATGCTTTACAAGACTTAACATAGATGACTCGAAGTCGTGGCTTATGACGTCATCATCATCATGGGGCCTGTTGAGCTCCAGTGTTATCTTCTTTACTTACGGATCAGACGTCTCCCCTTCTTGTTCTTCACTCCTATTCTATAGAGAAGTAAGACTGTGCTGAATGCCATTGGGAGGGACTTTTTGGTTTAGATGGACACAAATTCATTTCTCTGTGAATGAGGATCGGTCTTACTTCTGGTTGGCCGCAAAATGTTGTAGAAGCGAAGTTCTGGGATCTTGTCATTTGCTAAGAAGCCTTGCTGCTTCTCTGAGAGCCCTTGGGGGATTTCTCCTGGGAGTTTGGTTCTGCTCTGTTAGTGTAACCACCTAGAGACTGCTGTGCAGAGAAACCACAGAGGCTGCCAAGTGCCACCAGAGACTGGCACTCAGACGAGTGTCACCAAGGCTGCACACGTGTAAATAAAACCATCTTGGGGTCTCCAGCCAAGGTTGCTTGTCATATGAATGGATCTAAGAGGTTTCTGCTCACACCATGTGAACAATCCAGATCTCTTTCATAGTACATATGTAAATGCAACAAAGTAGTTCTTATTTTAGACTCTGTTCCTGTGGGACAAATTCTTATGTGGTACTAGAGAACAAAAGTGTCCTTATCCAACGTTGTTTGCATAAACAGTTTGCATTCATGAGATTACACGTTGGACTTGGAGCTTTCTGGACCACTCAGAAAATGTGGAATTCATTGAATTTATGTTTTCACTGTAGTTCTGCGGATAGCAGAGTAAAGACTGTGTTTATATGCTTGCTTTAGAGTGTCTACTTGGGAGAAAGGAAGAGACTGTAAGTTTTAGTTTCCTTTCATTAGATCAAAAGGTGTTTAGAATGTAATCCAGTCTCCAGATATAATGGGTATAGTTTTGCCGATTTGTCTTGTAGATCTTTGATGTATGTTTAATCTAACGCTTGAAAGCATCCCCCCAAATTAGCCAACTGAATATTGTCTAGTTGCCTGCCACTTGCAGTCCTCCTGTTCTTTGCAACATCTCTTAAATTCTTCCCCTGCCACTGCAAACAAACATTGCTAGTTCCTGATAGCTAAGCAAAACAAAGGAGGAGGAGGTGGGGAGGAAGGGAGGGAGAGAGAATTGGAATATGCAGACTAGGGAATGTGAATAAACAATGGCACATCCCCTAAGCGAAATAGTGTTTTGTCATCAAAGTTTCTCTGAAAGACATCCAAACAGAAGGAGATGTACGGTTCCTTCCACGGCACAACCTGGATGGCGAGTCAATGCCTGTACAGGTTGGCTTTACATCATCCCAGGAGAAAAACTACAGATACGTTTGCAAAACTGACGCTCTTTTGGGGACTCCTGGGATTCTGAACTCTGCAGAAGGAAACCTGAAACATTTCCTGATTGTTTTACGCATCCATGCAAGTGGGCAGCCCTTCCTGCCTCTCCAAACACTCCAGCTTTCACAGACGGGTCTAACGACTTATAATGCTACAATTTTATGCATAAAGGCAATGAATGGGAGTTTTCCCTGGAAATATCTCACTGTCATAAAAAGAAAACCCCATCAGCCAAGTGTTCATTTATTTGTCCAGTGTGCTACAACCAAAACACGTTGCCTCTTGATCATCACAAACATACAGCAGTGAAAATGCTTTCTTCCTATAGTCTTCTGGGTTAAATATAATAAAAGTGAAACCAGAGAATTTGTCATTTTGAATTGAGTAATGTAAATGGGTAGAAGGTTTAGAATGTTTAGGGTCATCTCTGCCTGGAAGGCCATTGTTGGTTTCATTGAGAAGCACTTTTATATCTTGTAAAGTCCTTTTCTGAGTGATAGCATGAAGTTTAGAAAATCTGGTTTCACACAGTGGGAAAATCACTGGTCAAGTGAATTAATTCACATTTATCTCTGCACGATTTTTGATGGAGCTTACATTTTCCATAACTCCCTGAGAAAGAGGGAAAAAAAGAAGAATAACACACTTCCTAAGGTATCTTGATTCAAGTAGAATTCACTTTCTGTGTCAAGAAATAAAGTAAAAGCTTCAGACTTTCAAAACAATATATTTTAATGTGATAACCTTGAGCTCAATCCCTGAAGTAAATATTAGACTTATTGTTAAAAGTAATGAATTGCTCTTTTTTTTTTTAAAGTTAAGCAGAGGATCATGTACTATGGTCTCTTGGTGAAGAAACTAGGGGAACATTGAGCAGCAGGCAGTGTAATCGTCCCTTTGAAAGTGATTTTTATTTTCCTTTTTCTTCTCAAGGGTCCTGGATGTCTGCTGGTGTTTCACCTGCATGTATGTTTGTGAAGGAACCAGATGTTCTGGAATTGGAGCTGTAGACAGTTTGAGCTGCCATGTGGGTACTGGGAATTGAACCTGGGTCCTCTGGAAGAGGGTTCACATTGGAATGTCAGAACCTTGGATTTGTTTGTTTTGTTTTGTTTTTGTTTTTGTTTAGTTCGGTGCTGTTGTTGTTTTAAATCAGGGGTTTGTATCCACCCCTCTTTGCTGCCCTGCATGTTTCAGTAAATATGCCCCCATTGGGGAAAGTACTAAGTTTCTGTCAGCAAGGGCTGCTACTCATGATAACATCAGCTTTCTGCTTGACTTCTGCTGATCCCATTTAATTCCTAGCACATCCATCTTCTTCTTCAGGCCGCAATAAAAACGTGCTTGGAGGCAGTTCTAGTGAATTATTTTTATACATCCAAGCCTTGGAAATTCCAGACAGTGCTGGGAAGCCTCAATAAACTATAAAACAGACAACTGGCAAGGATATCGAGTCCTTGAGTATATTTCTGTAAGGAAGGCCAAGTTATTGTTTCATCTTCTCTTCTTTAGAAAAATGTTAAATATCTTGATCAACTCACAGGTGACCAGGTGCCCCAGTTTAAGAACAGTTTCCCAATTTAGGAATGGCTCATACTCATTTCCACCAATGTTAGAAAACCAAATGCAGGGCTTTGCATGTACTAGACAAGATTTCTACCACCAAGACACATAGATAACCATTCCCTAGAGATAGCTCATTTCCATAAAATATACGCAAAGGAACTTAAAATAATTTAAAGGTTTTCCTCCTCAACAAATTTGAAACCCAAAACCAAGTTATACATATTCTTATTTTTCTTTCCATTGTAGTAATGAGTGATAGTTAATATTCATTGGAAGCTGTAGTGACCTAGATTCTGAGATACTAATGTTATATGCTCTTTGTTCTTTAATTGTCTCCATGGTAATATGAAGTAGGATCCATAACAATCTTTATCTTTTAGACTAAGAAACTGAAAACTACCAAGGTTAAGAAGCTGTGCCTGGCGTGGACAGGGTGGGAGATCTGGGCCCAAGGGTGTAAGAGTGGGTGGATGGCTCCTCCCCTCCATTGGCTGTTGTACCCAGGAGCGGGGGCCCTGCATCTCTCCTGGGATGAACAGTAGAACTGACCTTGGTGGCATAGGGGCAGGAGAAGTGGCCTTGCCCTCTGCCGGCAGTGTGGTAGCATGGGCCTAGGGAGATCTCCCACTCCTCATCCCCACCCCCACACTGTCCTACTGCCCCCCAACAGATGCACCCACATGGATACAAACCTACACACAACACACAAGTATACATAAAAACAAAACAGAAAGAAGTGAAAAACCCCAAAGAAAACACAGTATCTAAGAAGTAATGTAGTAAGATTTCTTTCAAAAATACCTGCAACAATAACAGAATAGAGAAATGTGTGCAGTTCCTACTTGTAACAATGTTGCTAAATGCTCCTTGGAACTGATTTGCTGTCCACATTTGTAATCAAAGAAAGCCCAAATTTCAGTCAGACACCACCCATGAAAGAGGTGATTTAAATTTGTTTCCATCCCCAAATCCATGGACATATTATTAAATCCTTAATTACAATTTACAAGGATCACATTTGATATAGCAAAGAGAAAGGGCATAAAGCAGTCATCTCCAGTGGGGTGTCAGGGAGACAGGGAGGAGGTCCTCAAAAAAGAGAATGATTGAACGTGTTTAGTTCCCAGCGCAGAACCTTCATGGTGACATATGTGCTGTGTATAGAAGCTCCCATTCTCAGCTCTCTACACTGCTGGTCTTCAATCATATTTTCTTATGCTCCCTCTGTATCCTAGGCTTTTGCATACACCTCAGTAGAGGATATGCCATACCTTATTTTTCTCCAACAGAACCACTTCACAGGTGAATGACACACTTGCAGAGCCCTCATTGCACATCTGTTCACTCCCTTTGTTCCTTCCTACATGTTCATGAAGAGACTTTATGTCACCGTTTGGTTGGATTAAATCTAGCTGCTGTGTGCACCGATAGTAGTTGGCACGTCCTTGTCCAGCAAGTGCAGTATTGTATGTTAATGGTCTTGGTTTAGCACTGGTAACTGGCATGCCTAAACCATCCACATTTTATCACTTCTCCAATCTTGCTTCTGTTTTGGCACAGCTAGAGTAATCCTTTTTATATAATGTCTCACATCATTGATTCTTTAGAGTGGGTAAACTTATTGTGGCCTAATATAAAAAAACATGTGTCTGCTATGAGGCTAAGAAAATGTGGTCATCATTCAGGAGTCTGTTTAAAGATGTCCATGTGGGTTTTTTTTCCTTTCAATTTTTCTACCCCTCAAATCATCTTTTATACACTGTTTCCCAGTTTCTCTAGCATCTTGACATTTCTCTTCACAAATACTATCTACTTGCATTTCTAAATTGATATGCAAACCAAATTTATTATAGGCTATACTCAATATCTGAATTGGTGAGAATTGAAAAAATTGTATGGGATTTCATTCATATATATATATATATATATATATATATATATATATATGCACACACACATATGCACAGTACTTGAATTTTTGGGGCAGCCTCCTAAAGCCCATCTTACCTGTGTATACAGTAGAACCCTGACTAGCTTGAATTTCTTCTAAGGGACCTTGGGTCCTCTTGACCTGGTTCTATAACTTCATTCACAATTTGGTCCTAAACTTCTGTGCTTTAAAATGTCCCCATTATGTCACCCCCATTCTCTGCATGCATGGCCTTTCTCATCTGTACACACCAAAGGTGAAGGTTGTTCACAACATTAGGTGATTTCTCACTATATCTTGATTAATAATTAATTAATCAATTAATTAATCAATAATGATTTCCAGTACTGGGGTTGAACAAGGTCATTTTGCATACTAAGTAAGCATTTTGTCATTGAGCTGGCTCACAGGACTAAGGCCTCTGATTTCCTTTTACTGGTTGATTAATTTGTGTGTGTGTGTGTGTGTGTGTGTGTGTGTGTGTGTGTGTGTGCGTGCATTCATCTATGTAATTTAGGTGCATGCTTGCAAAGCACATGTATGTAAGTCAGAGGACACCTCAGACATTGGTCTTCGTCTTCCACCTTGTCTGAGACAGGAACTCTGTTGTTTTTCTACTGTGTACACCATTTATCTGGCCCGTGAGCTTCTGGGGGGATTTCCCTGTTTCTACTTTCTATTTCCCTGCAGGAATACTAAGATTACAGACACTTGCTCTAAGTGTCTGGATTTCTGGGGATTCATCCTTAGACCTTCATGTTTGTACAACAAGCATGTTTACCTACTGAGCTATCTCTCCAGCCTGACTTAATACTTTAACTAAAAATTTTAATTATACCAAGTAAGTCTTAATCAAGGGGAAGTTAAATTATTTAGATAAAGAAATATATTTGGGGGCCTGGAGAGATGGCTCATTAGTTAAGAGAACCTGCAGGCTCAGTTCTCAGCACTCACATCATAGTTCACAAACTCCTTTAACTCAGTTCTGGGGGATCCAACATACTCTTCTGGCCTCTGAGTGCACTACGCACGCTTATGGTGCACATACATGCACTCACACATACACATGAAATAAAAATAAAGAAAATGGTTTTTCAAAATACATATATTTGGACAAGACAAAATATTTATTAAAGAATGTTTAACAGATACTATAAACTAAGGTCTGTGTTAATCGGAAAGAGAAAGAAAGGTAAAGGGGAGATATAGCCCAAATCCAGTTCTTTTCCTATCTGACATATCTAATCCTCCATGTTGTATCAGCTCCTATCCCCTGTGTATTCCCTTAACTCTTCCCTTCCCCTCAGTTATTTAAATTTGAGGATATCCATGCAGATTTCTGACAAACATCTGTTACCACATTTTCATGGTAATAAAAGATATAGACAAACTTTTCTTTATTACACAGATGGCATTTTCAAATGTTTTTGGGAAAACTGAATCTCCATATTCAAAAAGAATAAATCCAACTCAAAATGGATAAAGATCCCCAGCTTAGACTTTCAGCACAACCCCTGGAAGAAAACATCTTCTTACTACTGGTCTTAGCAATGGGGTCTTGTATACAAGCACAGGCAGACAGACCAGGAAAGCAAACAAAGCGGAAGGAAGATGAAACTGGATCAAATTGAAAAGCTTCTACATAACAAAAGAAATAATTAACAGAATGACAAGTCAGCCTATAAGTGGAAGATGATGTTTGCTAAGCATATATCTGATAAATTAGTATTCAAAGTGTATAAGGAACTCAAGAACTCAATAGCAAGTAAGCCTTGCTAAGACTAAGCAGAAAATAAAACCAAACATTTTTCAAGTTTATACATATATAAAAAGGCGGAAAGCTATGTGCCGAAATGCTCAACATCACTAGTTGTTAAGGAAGTGTGAAGCAAAGCCATACTTGTCAGGATGGCTTTTAGAAAAAAGACAGAGCTGACAAGTGTGGAGAAAAGAAGGGCAAGAAAAGAAAGGGGGAGAAAGGACCCTTCTACATAATAGGTGTAAATATGAGGCGGAACTGACAATTGTTTAGTACTAAAGTACAGAAGTCCCTAAAAGAAAGAAAAGTAGAAATAGAGCTACCATCTGGCCTCTCATGCTCACCTCTTCAATAGAACCAAATGAACGAGATTAGCATTTTGTAGAGATGGCTCTACACCCATTAATGCAGCAAAATTCACAACGGGCAAGACATGGTAGCTACCTAACAGCTATCAGAAGCTGAACGGACAAAGCAGACATGCTCTAACTACACAAGGGAGCAGTACCCAGCTTTTAGAAAACAATATAAAACTCTGCCAGTTGTGACAGCACAGATGAACCTGAGTGACACTGTGACAAGTGAGACAACATAGGAAAAGGTAGTCCTGAAATGAAAAATGAACTATTAGAAACAGGCCATGGAGTGATGTTCAACCAGCGGTTGGGGAAAGAAATGGATGCATGGAGGATGTGGGTGAGATGTACAAAGGATGCAGAATTTCAGTTAAATAAGAGTGCAGGAGATCTAGTATACAAAGCGGTGACCACCGTTAATAATATATTAGGCTTGTAGAAGTTACTGCGAGGAGATTTTTAAGTGTACTTATCCAGAAAAGCGATAAACATGCCGAGATGACGCGTATGTTCATTCAATCTGGCCATTCCAAAATGCATACCTAGTTCCAAACATCGTGCGGTAGACTATGAATACAAATGATCTTGTCTGCCAGTTAAAATAATTAAAAATTCTCGTGGTAGGTTTTGAGGACATTGGAAGTACATACACATTGAAGACCACTGTAACTGTATTTGCACGAATGAAAAGTCTTGCTGGTCTTGGCAAGTATGCACTTGAAGTTTAATACAAAAATTTAAATTAACAGCAGTTCCTCATTTCTTCTTTTCAGCCCCCTTCCCATAAAACATAACTCTCTATCATTTTCCCCTTCAACTAGCCAACTTCCTTACTTACGTTTTCAGAACTAATTTTCCAAGATATTTTTTTGACACAGTTTCATAACTAAAAAACTCAATTACTTAAAGTTTCTGAGACAAAGGGATTTAGGTTGCTTGCAAAGTTCAACTTTTACGCCTCAAAAACTTAGACGTGACGCAAAGAAGTCTTAAAGTTTATATCAAAACTGAATATGACCCAAATAGTCAAAACCAGACCATTTCTATATCCCAAACAGAGTCTGAGGACTCCATCTCCAATACTCAGATCACCCCTGTGCGATGGGACTGAAATAAAGGCAAGATCAGACTGAGGATTTATTTCGCAGGAAGGGTCAATCCAAAACAAAATGAAGCTCGGGTAAGTCCTGTTCTTTGGGATTCTCTTTGGTTCTTTACTGTCATTACAGTTGGCTAAGACTATCTGTGTGTAGAGCCAAGTGTTTGGGAAGCTTTTAGGCAACCGTCTTCTGCAACTGTGTTCCACTAAAGCACCGTGACTAATAATGACGGGAAATGTGACTCAGTCTCCAAGTCATTCTCTGCCTCCTACTTGGTGTGGGAACCTCAGACAAAGTCACCTCTGCTTGATGGCCACCTCGCTCCCACCCCATGAAACCGTGATAGCAGGGACATACTGAAAGACCTTACGGCCTTGAGTGTAGGCTGCCACTGTTGAATCAGATCCCCAGCTTCATGGACAGGACCAGGAGGATGCCAAAGTTGAGATGAAGGGAGAAAACAGAAGGAGGATACAGAAAGCTATGCTTTCAGGTAGCCTGGCTTTTCATATAAATCACCCCATTTAGTTTCCTTTAGACTTGCTTGACACAACCTTCCACTGTTTTAGATTTTATCATTTATAGAGATCTTCTTATTTGGCATCATGCCATTCGGTGAGGACCCCTTGAAGGATGCTTTAGTTGCCAATTTCTAGCCACTAAGTTCAATCCTAAGCCCGGCTCGTTTGATAGCCATTAGGGTGACAACATCACCTTCCAGGAAGATCATTTGAGGCATCACAACAAGCATCTCTGACAGTGTTTTCATAGCTCTTCCAGACGACAAGCAAAGGAAAAACAGTTTCTTGTCATAGGAGGTCCCAGGACATTTGTTCCCCCCCATTCACCCCCCCCAAATCTCAATTTGAGTTTGGGAATAAAGTATTTGAGTAATCAAGATATTATAAAAGTATTTATTTCCTTTCTCAAATTGAGGTTAATTTTATAGAAGCTACCTGTTTTAATACTAAATTAAGGATTCAAACACATTTTTCCCCCACACATCAACTCAAGGGTGGAAATACTTCCATAAGATTATATATGAAAATCTTTTTATCAGGGACTACCGTGGTATAATATTAAATCAGGCCAGGCAAATAGAAACAGTGCCAGACCATTAGACAATGTTTCCCTGGAGTCTGAAGAGGCAGAGTACACCCCTCTCCTGGACATGTGTATGGTCTCGAAGGAAGAAGAACTTTGGGTTTAGAATACAAACTCCCCTGCTCACTAGCTGGGGATCCAAGAGAGTTACTTGTTCTCCTCAGTGCCATGAGAACCTCTTTACCAAGCCATAACTCACAGCAGAGGTTCAATAAAGAGTGGGTTTGGTTACACGTGTCTACCCGCTTGACTCCTCCAAGAGAATGAGCAAGTATGTTTTCCTTTATAATAGCACTGCTTATCACAAGGGTACCTACTTAATAAATTTCACATCAGCATTTGTTTGTTGAGGGGTACATGCCTATGTCTGTTTAGGATCATATATATCTTTTCAAATATTTTACTAAGAAATACAAAGGAAGATTACATTAACTCATGTCTTTCAGTGTGGTCAATACTCTTTTAAAGATGGGGGAGGGAGAGTAAAAGTAAAATAGGAATTATTATTTTCATTAATTTTTTTCTATAGCTATTTCAAGATCCATGAATTTTATAAATTACTTCTTTTTTAATTATATTATTACATAATTTTCTCCTTCCTTATAAGCACTTCTATGTACCCATTCTTGATAATCCTCAAATTCATGACCTCTTGTTTATGTGTGTTATATATCTGTATATACATATATTTACTCCTATACAAATCTATACATATACATATATTATATGAACATAAACATTCTTAAATACATAAGTACAACCTTCTCAGTGTGTATAAGGTTACTTGTACATATATTTTCAGGGGAGACAATTTGCTATTGGATACCAAGTGGTACTATCTGTTTTTAGTGTTTATTAGCTGCCTGTTGTTCTTTATACAGGGCTGAGCCTTCCTGGGCCCCTGTGACTAACCTGCTCACATTACCCTGTCTATTGGTGTTAGCCTTGCTCAGCTCGAGTTTGGGCAGTTGTGATGGTGAGACCTCGGAGTGTACCTTCTGACACCGCTAAGGGACACGATCTCACAGCAAATTCCCTGATCCTCTGGCTCTCACAATATTTCCATCCCTTCCCCCACAATGATATGACACTTTAGGTATAGAAGTTGAGTTGTAGGTGTATCCATTGTGACCGGGGTTCTTGTGTCCGCATTTTGATTGGCTGTGTTTTCCTGTAATGGTCTCCGTCTGCTGCACAGAGACGTTTCCTTGATGAGCAGTGCAGACTAAACTTGTAGCTGCACCAGTCTTTTACTTTCATTGTATTTGAAACTGTTACTATATTTGCACTCATAACTTCTTTTCATTACTAACGTAAGTATATATTGTGCTCTTTCTCTTTTTACCAATCAGCTTTACTAGACAGAGGTCTGTTTTATTAGTTGTGCTTTTTCCCCATCCATTTTCCTGGATATTTATTTTATTAGTTGTTTCAATGTATCACTTTTTAAAATCACTTTGTCAAGTTTTAATATTACTAAATCATATTATATAAAATGAATAGAAATTATAATCTTTGGTCATATATATTAACTTCTAGGAAGTTTCTGTGTTTTACTGGTATTATAATGAAGTAAGGTATGAAACATGACAATTCTTTAATCGTTCGAGGTTAACATCCCTGGGTTCATTTGACAGTCATTGTTTTGCTTCATTTTATACCCAGGTGTTAGTAGAATTTCAATGCTCATGTTACATGCTGGAGAAGCTATGTGACCTTTATAGAGTTCATATCTAAGGTAAAATTTCTGGGAAAGCTCATATTTCTATTTTAGAAAATACCAGTTTTTGTATTTGTCCAGTAGAACTCAGCAGCAATCCACATAGTTATTGGGGACCAATTTATGGCCAACAATTTCACCGGGGTGATGGACAGATAGATACCTTTTCTTCCACACAGTTTCAGAGCCGAGTCTGAACACAGGTTATTAGTGCTTTGCCCAAAGATGACTCATTTCATCAGTACCAATTTTGAGGAGTTTTCCCATTATATTTCTGCCCTCACTTAGTTCTGTAGGTCTCCCAGGACAGCTGCTAAGATGCTTCAAACTACAGGCTCGGACTTCTCTGATGCTGTTCTCTCCGCTCTGTGAACCCAGCCTTCATTTTTAACCGAGAAAGTACTTCTTACTAAATTGCATGGAAAGAATCAGAGGCAATTTAGAAAGCTGACTCCGATTTACTGCTTTATAGATAATGAATGTGAAACCTCAAAACCCTCCTTCCGTGAGATCTAGACATAATAACTTCCTGTCAAAGAACATACAAAGTGGAGGGAGAGAACAACTTTCTGGAAGAGACAGGAGAAAATTTACAACCCCTACCACAACCAGGCAACGCAGGTCAACCTCCATAAGGAACGCTGGTAGTAGGCAATCTTGGAAAGATGTGATAAAGAATGGGCTTTTATGTGTGCCCCACCCCCAACCCCTACACTCCTAGTCTAAGGATGAGAAAAACAGTAGATATATCCTAGTTTGGGAACTTTTTTTGTGATATATTTAACTGATAATGTATTTTTAAAAGTCTTTTTTTTATTTTAATTTTTATTTTATGTCTACGAGTACACTGTAGCTGTCTTCAGACACACCAGAAGAGGGCATCAGATCCCATTACAGATGGTTGTGAGCCACCATGTGGTTTCTGGGAATTGAACTCAGGACCTCTGGAAGAGAAGTCAGAGCTCTTAAACCACTGAGCCATCTCTCCAGCCCAGATAATGTATTTTTATTGGATATTTTATGTATTTACATTTCAAATGTTATCCCCGCCCCCCTCCCATTACTCCTTTCCCCTCCCCCTGCTTCTTTGAAGTTGTTCCCACTCCCACCCACTCACTCCCACCTTAATACTCTGGCATTCCCCTACACTGGGAAAACGAGCCTTCATAGGACCAAGGGCTTCTCCTCCTATAGATGCCAGACAATGCCATCCTCTGCTACATATGCAGCTAGAGCCATGGGTCCATTCATGTGTGCTCTTTGGTTGGTGGTTTAGTCCCCAGGAGCTCTTGGGGGGCATCTGGTTGGTTGATATTGTTGTTCTTCCTATGGTGCAAACCCCTTCACTTCCTTCAGTTCTTTCTCTATCTCCTCCATTGGGGTCCCCATGCTCAGTCCTATGGTTAACTGCAGTCATCCTCATCTGTATCAGTAAGGCCCTGGCAGAGCCCCTCAGGAGACATCCATATCTGGCTTCTGTCAGCAAGCACTTCTTGGCATCAGCAATAGTGACTGGGTTTGGTGGCTGCAAATGAGATGGATCCCCAGGTGGGGTAGTCTCTGGATGGCCTTTCCTTCAGCCTCTGCTCCACTCTTTGTCCTTGTATTTTCTCATGTGAGTATTTTGTACCCCCTTCTAAGAAGGACTAAAGCACCCACATTTTGATCTTTCTTGAACTTCTTGAGCTTCATATGGTCTGTGAATTGTTTCTTGGGTATTCTGAGCTTTTGGGCTAATATCCACTTATCAGTGAGTGCATACCATGTGTGTTCTTTTGTGACTGGGTTAACTCACTCAGGATGATGTTTTCTAGTTCCATCCATTTGCCTAAGAATTTCATGAAGTCATTGTTTTTAATAGCTGAGTAGTACTCCATTGTGTAAATAAACCACATTTTCTGTATCCATTCCTCTGTTGAAGGACATCTGGGTTCTTTTCAGCTTCTGGCTATTATAAATAAGGCTGCTCTGAACATAGTGGAGCATGTGGCCTTGTTATATGTTGGAGCATCTCTTGGGTGTATGCCCAGGAGTGGTATAGCTGGGCCTCAGGTAGTGCAATGTCCAATTTTCTGAGGAACCTCCAGACTGATTTTCAGAGTGGCTGTACCAGCTTGCAATCCCACCACCAATGGAGGAGTGTTCCTCTTTCTCCGCATCCTGGCCAGCATCTGTTGACACCTGAGATTTTGATCTTAGCCATTCTGACTGGTGTGAGGTGGAATCAGGGTTGTTTTGATTTGCATTTTCCTGATGACTAAGGATATTGATCCTTTCTTTAGGTGCTTCTCGGCCATTTGATATTTCTCAGTTGAGAATTCTTTGTTTAGCTCTGTACCCCATTTTTTTCTTTATTTTATTTTATCCCCTTCCCCCCTCCCCTTCCTTATGGGTGTTCCCCTCCCAACCCTCTCCCCATTGCCGCCCTCCCCTCAACAGTCTAGTTCACTGGGGGTTCAGTCTTAGCAGGACCCAGGGCTTCCCCTTCCACTGGTGCTCTTACTAGGATATTCATTGCTACCTATGAGGTCAGAGTCCAGGGTCAGTCCATATATAGTCTTTAGGTAGTGGCTTAGTCCCTGGAAGCTCTGGTTGCTTGGCATTGTTGTACATATGGGGTCTCGAGCCCCTTCAAGCTCTTCCAGTTCTTTCTCTGATTCCTTCAACGGGGGTCCTATTCTCAGTTCAGTGGTTTGTTGCTGGCATTCGCCTCTGTATTTGCTGTATTCTGGCTGTGTCTCTCAGGAGCGATCTACATCCGGCTCCTGTCGGTCTGCACTTCTTTGCTTCATCCATCTTGTCTAATTGGGTGGCTGTATATGTATGGGCCACATGTGGGGCAGGCTCTGAATGGGTGTTCCTTCAGTCTCTGTTTTAATCTTTGCCTCTTTCTTCCCTGCCAAGGGTATTCTTGTTCCCCTTTTAAAGAAGGAGTGAAGCATTCACATTTTGATCATCCGTCTTGAGTTTCATTTGTTCTAGGCATCAAGGGTAATTCAAGCATTTGGGCTAATAGCCACTTATCAATGAGTGCATACCATGTATGTCTTTCTGTGATTGGTTTAGCTCACTCAGGATGATATTTTCCAGTTCCAACCATTTGCCTACGAATTTCATAAAGTCGTTGTTTTTGATAGCTGAGTAATATTCCATTGTGTAGATGTACCACATTTTCTGTATCCATTCCTCTGTTGAAGGGCATCTGGGTTCTTTCCAGCTTCTGGCTATTATAAATAAGGCTGCGATGAACATAGTGGAGCACGTGTCTTTTTTATATGTTGGGGCATCTTTGGGTATATGCCCAAGAGAGGTATAGCTGGATCCTCAGGCATTTCAATGTCCAATTTTCTGAGGAACCTCCAGACTGATTTCCAGAATGGTTGTACCAGTCTGCAACCCCACCAACAATGGAGGAGTGTTCCTCTTTCTCCGCATCCTCGCCAGCATCTGCTGTCACCTGAGTTTTTGATTTTAGCCATTCTCACTGGTGTGAGGTGAAATCTCAGGGTTGTTTTGATTTGCATTTCCCTTATGACTAAAGATGTTGAACATTTCTTTAGGTGTTTCTCAGCCATTCGGCATTCCTCAGCTGTGAATTGTTTGTTTAGCTCTGAACCCCATTTTTTAATAGGGTTATTTGTGTCCCTGCGGTCTAACTTCTTGAGTTCTTTGTATATTTTGGATATAAGGCCTCTATCTGTTGTAGGATTTCTGTACCCCATTTTTAATAGGGTTATTTGATTCTCTGGAGTTTAACTTCTTGAGTTCTTTGTATATATTGGGTGTTAGCCCTCTATCAGATGTAGGATTGGTAAAGATCTTTTCCAAATCTGTTGGCTGCCGTTTTGTCCTATTGATAGTGGCCTTTGCCTTACATAAGCTTTGCAATTTTTTTTTTTTGGTTCTTTTTTTTCAGAGCTAGGGACCGAACCCAGGGCCTTGTGCTTCCTGGGCAAGTGCTCTACCACTGACCTAAATCCCCAACCCCAAGCTTTGCAATTTTATGAGATTCCATTTGTCAGTTTTTGATCTTAGAGCATAAGCCATTGGTGTTCTGTTCAGAATATTTTCCCCTGTGCCCGTGTGTTGGAGGCTCTTCTCCACTTTCTCTTCTATTAGATTCATTGTGTCTGGTTTTATGTGGAGGTCTTTGATCCATTTGGACTTGTGCTTTGTACAAGGAGATAAGAAAGGGTCGATTTGTATTCTTCTACATGCTGACCTCCAGTTGAACTAGCATTTGTTGAAAATGCTGTCTTTTTTCCATTGGATGGTTTTAGCTCCTTTGTCAAAGATCAAGTGACCATAGGTGTGCGGGTTCATTTCTGGGTCTTCAATTCTATTCCATTCATCTACTTGCCTGTCTGTGTACCAACCAATACCATGTCGTTTTTAGTATGATTGCTCTATAATACAGCTTGAGGTCAGGTTTGGTGATATCCCCAGAAGTTCTTTTATTGTTGAGAATAGTTTTTCCTATCCTGGGTTTTTTGTTATTCCAAATGAATTTGCAAATTGCTCTTTCTAACTCTATGAAGAATTGAGTTGGAACTTTGATGGGGATTGCATTGAATCTGTAGATTGCTTTTGGCAAGATGGCCATTTTTACATATTAATCCTGCCAATCCATAGGCATGGGAGATCTCTCCATCTTCTAAGATCTTCTTTGATTTCTTTCTTCAGAGGCCTAAAGTTCTCGTCATACAGAGCAAGTCTTTCACTTGCTTGGTTAGAGTCACACTGGGAAACATTTTTGTAAACATTTTTGTCCTAGTTGGCATAGTTCTTAAAATTATGGAAGCCATTAAGTCTGAAAAAGTCTGAGGCTGTCAGACAAGAAGAACTTAGATAATCCGTCCTTGTCAAACTGCCAAAACCGAATACCGAACCCGTGGATGAATTAACTAACCAATGGTTATTTCTCATAGGTTGGGAAAGATCAAGATAAAAGGATGTTCACTTCCTGTAGATGGTTCACGCCTTTGCTTGCAACCTCCGTACTCCATCCTCATGTAGTGTAGAAAGTTCAGTTCTGCTTGGTAACTCTTCTTGTATGAACACCAATCTCGTTATGGAGGTCTTACCCCAATAGCCTCATGTAACACCAATTATCAACTGACGGCTTCATCTCCAAGTACCATCACATTAAAAAACTATTATGTGTGTGGGTACGGGCATGTGAGTTCAGAGACATTGGGTTTCCATGAAGCTGAAGTCACAGGCAGTTGTGAGGCAGCCAACATGGGCGCTAGTCATCAAACGCAGATGCTAGGAATTACACTCATATCTGAGTAGTACGCACTCAACTCTCCCCAGCCCCTTGCCATCGTTTTCTGTTGGGGTTTTTAACATGTCAACTTGGGAAGGATGCATTTAGACCACAGCAATTAGAAAAACATAGTATTGTATTTTAGATGGCATTTTATAGCAGATAATGGTCACTGGGGGAAAAGTGTAGGAATCTAAGTTCAGACTTAGCAATAATATTGCTTCAACATGCGTTGGTGATTATAACAAATGCCAACATAAACAGCACAAGTCAAAAAGAAAAAGGGAAGTGTCCGAACAAACCATCCCTGCCTTTACCTTGATTGTGGAATTTTAGCTTCTAGAACAGTGAGAAAATAGCATCTATTGCTTAAGGCTCCCAATCTATGGTAATTTTTTTCATCTTTATTAACTTGAGTATTTCTTATTTACATTTCAAATGTTATTCCCCTTCCCGGTTTCCTGGCCAACATCCCCCTAACCCCTTCCTCTCCCCTTCTCTATGGGTATTTCCCTCCCCATCCTCCCCCCCTTACCGCCCTCCCGCCAACAATCACATTCACTGGGGGATCAGTCTTGGCAGGACCCAGGGCTTCCCCTTCCACTGGTGCTCTTATTAGGCTATTCATTGCTACCTATGAGGTTGGAGCCCAGGGACAGTCCATGTATAGTCTTTGGGTAGTGGCTTAGTCCCTGGAAGCTCTGGTTGCTTGGCATTGTTGTTCATATGGGGTCTCGAGCCCCTTCAAGCTCTTTCAGTCCTTTCTCTGATTCCTTCAACAGGGGTCCTGTTCTCAGTTCAGTGGTTTGCTGATGGCATTTGCCTATGTATTTGCTGTATTCTGGCTGTGTCTCTCAGGAGAGATCTACATCGGTTCCTTTCAGCCTGCACTTCTTTGCTTCATCCATCTTGTCTAATTGGATGGCTGTATATGTATGGGCCACATGTAGGGCAGGCTCTGGATGCGTGTTCCTTCAGTCTCTGTTCTAAACTTTACCTCCCTATTCCCTCCCAAGGGTATTCTTGTTTCCCTTTTAAAGAAGAAGTGAATCACAAACTAAAGTATGGGCAGTTCGAGAACTGCCTTTGCTAACTTCCCGATTTTTCTGTTAAATCAAATTTACCCTGAAAAGAAAACACTCATCTTAAAGAAGTGAAATCTAATGAGGTTAAACAAGATAGTACACGAGTCAAAAGTGCCCTGGAAAGCCTTAGGCCTCTGATTATCTCTGAGCACTTGTCTTCTATAAACTTTTGCTCATTTGTAAAATGAACATGCCCCACTTACTTCACAGGGTTAGTATGGTATCCGTGACACCAATACAGGCAAAAGCAATTTAATCAAAGTATCTGTTACCATTAAGTATCTTGGGCTAGGTGCGTGGTTTATTTTCAGAGGGAGGTCAGATTATTTAGAACTAATTGCTTTCTCAGTGGAGTGCCCCATCCTATTTCCCGAGTCCCAAGGCACAGGAAACTTTACATAAAGAATGTAAGAGCGAGGGGATGAGGAGGCATACTGTAAAAAAGACATGTGGCCATGCCGTGTCACTGAACTCCTGACCTCACTGAGGCTGTGGTTACCTGTAAAGATCTACACAGGACTGAGCCCATCAACGCTCATTCCATCGTGGAAATACTGCCCCTCAATCACGAACTCTTGACAGCCAATGATTGCTAGGAGTGCAGGCATCACTTTCTTCAGTGGCATAGCCATTTTGATGATTTACCCACAATCCAGCTAATAATCTCCCTCCCATGCCTCAACCCCGAACTCAATGAGTCACAGACAAGCAAGACATGAACGTAAAAGGAGACCTGTTGGGAAGAAGAAAAGGTTTCAGTCAGAGGGGGAGGGGGATGGGAGAGGACAATAAAGATTAAACATAATCACATTTGCTACGTACATGTGTGAAACCCTTTAAGGTTTTAAAAGAAACCCTTGTCATCTTAGTTCACTCCTAGCATTCATTACAAGCCACATAAGTAAAGACTTCTGGAACCCGGTGGTTTTAAGGCCACACGAGTCATCTTCTCTCTGTGATGGCGGCCTGCTTCTCCAAACCAGACTGAGCCACTTGAAACCACAAGAGCTTGTCCTCAGTGGCGTCTTGTGGGATGCGCTATGCAAATAACACAGTACCGGTGGCGGATTAGTGTTACTTCAATGTAAGAAGAAAACAATTTTTTTTCCTGTTAAATAGAATACTTCCCAGCTAGTCTCCAGAATACGGTGTCCAAAGCAATAGCCTGAGGTACAGAAAATATTAGGCTATACCGATCATTTTGAAAATGTATTCTCTCTGAATTTATGTTTTATGGGTTCATAATTTACAAAATACATATAGTGACATTTATAATAATGTGAGTCTATAAGATACGTGTATAGAGATTTATCGTTTAAATTTCAAATATATCTTAAAGGGAAAGCAAGCATTGAAAGATCTGAAAATGCAGCAAAGGAAATGATCACCAGAGAGAAGAGATCGCATACAGAATAAAAATATAACTTTTTTTTTTTGCCAACTACAGGTTAATAACATAAGGAGGCACAAAGCAAGCGCCAAAATAAATCATCCAATCAACAAATGTGTTAATGAATTGAAGAGACAGTTTTCAAATGATGAAATATAAATGGTCAATAAATACTTGGAGAGGTATTTAACATCTTTAGGCATCAGGGAAATACACACGAGAACCGCTTTGGGAATCCATATTACCCCATTATAATGGCCACTATCAAGAAACAAATGCTGGCCAGGATTTAGGGAAAGAGGAGACTTTATTCACGATGTTAGGAATATAAATTTGTGTAACTACTATAAAATCAATATGGAGTCCCCTCAATAAACAGATTAATAGAGCTACCCATAGGACACAACTGTACCAGCTCTAGGGGATACACCTAAAATGGGGCCAACCAAGAATTACATTGAAGTATGGTAAGGCAGTAGAATCCTGTTCAACTCTAAAGGAAAATGAAATGATGACATTTGTAGGGAAACAGATGCAACTGAAAGCCATTATGTTATGCAAAATAAGGCAGGCTCAAAACAGACAAACATCACATTTGTCTTATGTGGAACTCAGATTTAAAATTAGCTTCATAGCTGGAGGTGGCCTCTTCAGGGTCCATTTCCCCACTGTTGGGCATTTTGGCTAAGGTCACCCACATTGAGTCCTGGGAGCCTCTCACATCCCAGGTCTCTGGAACTTTCTAGAGGTTCCCTCCACTCCCACCCACCAGCAGCTGCATATTTCCATTCATTCTCCTGGTCACCTAGGGTTTTCTCCTGTCTCCCCATACCTATCCTGCCCCCCTTTCTCCTTCCCCTCACCTCTCTACCCAGGTCTCTCCCTCCCTCTGCCTTGGGTGATTTGCCTCCCTTCTAAGTGGGATTGAAGCATCAGCACTTGGGCCTACCTTCTTGTTTAACTTCTTATTATCTATGGAATGTGTAGTGTATATTATATACATTTTGGCTAATATATATTTAACAATGAGTACATAGCATGCATGTCCTACTGGGTCTGAGTTAACTCACTCATGGTAATATTTTCTAGTTCCATCCATTTGCTTGCAAATTTCATGATGTCTTCATTTTTAATGGCTGACTAGTATTCTGTTGTGTATCAGCTACATTTTTCTGTTGAGGGACATCTGGGTGGAAACTTCTGGTTTCAGTGGGGCATCTTTTGGGTATATGCCCAGGAGTAGTATAGCTGGATCTTCAGGTAGAACTATTTCCAATTTTCTAAGAAACTGCCAGATTGATTTCCAGAGTGCTTGCACCAGCTTGCAATCCCACCAGCTATGGAGGAGTGTTCCTCTTTCTCCTCATCCTCTCCAGCATGTGCTTTTTTCCATTGAGTGGCACATATGTAGCAGAGGACTGCCTTGTGTGGCCTCAGTGGAAGAGGATACATCTAATCCTGTAGAGACTTGATGCCCCAGGGAAGGGGGATGCCTGGAAGGGGGGGGGGCACCATCTCAGAGGCAAAGGGGAGAGGGCCTGTGTAAAAAAACTCTGGAAGGGGGAACAAGTGGGAGGGCAACACTTGGGATGTAATGAATAAAATAATTAATTTAAAAAGAAATATCTTCACTAGAATTAATGAGAAATAGGACTAGCAAGTGGGCAAGCATTAAGTTGGATTGTTATTCTCTTTTTCTTTGATATAATGGCAGTGACCAGAGCACATTTTTATTTCCAGGTCCATTTTCAGATCCTGAGGCTCTTCTACCTGCTGGCTCTACACCTTGCTTGAGTAACTTCATGTGTCTATCCTGATTCCCTCACCCTTCAGGTGGCAGTCATTACAGTAGCTACTTCACAATGCAAGAGAGGGATGAGAAGAGTCCGCAGGATGGAAATGTTCTCAATCAGACAGTCATGGAATTAGTAAGCTAGTGTGTTACAGATATGTGTTTCTTTTTGTCTAACAAATTTTGACTCTCAGGACCCCTGAGTCAAAGGAAATCAGAGAAAAGCAAGGTTCAAGCTTTTGTGCCAGAAGTCACTGAGGTAAGCTGACAGAAACAATTTGAGATGTTGCTAGAACCACTGTAACCAGAAAACAGAGTCGCTGAAGAGACCCCTGGTTGCGACTCAGCTTCATGGAAATACAGATTTTTTAAAAAAGATTTTATTTATTATTATATAAAACTACATCATAGGTGTCTTCAGACACACCAGAAGAAGGCATCAGATCTCATTACAGATGGTTGTGAGCCACCATGTAGTTGCTGGGATTTGAACTCAAGACCTCTGGAAGAGCAGTCAGTGCTCTTAACCTCTGAGCCATCTCTCCAGCCCCTGGTTTTTTTTTTTTTAAGATAAGCTCTGTCTATGTAGCTCTGGGTGTCCTGGAACTTGCTATGTAGAGTGGACTAGCCTTGAACACACAGGGATCTGTCTGCCTCTGCCTCCTGATTGCTGAGATTAAAGGCATGTGCCACTATTCCCTGGGAAAAAACATACATTTTAATAGACATGCTAATGTGAGTATTTACCTAATGAAAGGAATATGAATAAAGGCATAGAGGTATTGAAATACCTGAGAATTAGGTCCTGTGAGAACCCTCACCATTTGCTAATGTAAAGGCCAAATCAGCCAAGCGCACTTATTGGATTATGGACGGACTGGGTTAAACCGATTCAGTGTGGCAGGATCATCTCACAAGGTACATTTCTTTTGTCAAATTATAGCTGCTACTCTTGGGAATTCCTACAAATTCTTCTGAAGTGTTTCAAAAATCGAGTCATTATTAGAAGCACTGGAAAAGGAGGTTGGTGGAGTGTCTTTACTTCAGGTTAACTTTTCCACATTGTAAACTATAACCCGGTGATAGATTATAAAACCAATGGAGAATATCATGACCATCCCTTAGAAAAATTAAGCAGGATCTATGCATGCTAATATGTCTCTAACATGAGGCATAATGGAAAAAATACTTTGTACTATATATCATGATCAAAAGCGTGAAGCTCTACATATTTGATGGGCACCTGGCTAAATCTGTGGTTAAGTCTGGTGCTGCCACTATAAAAGAATTGGTGGGAGTTAGTGACCAATCACATAAAGCTATAGGAAAAAAAAAGTTTTCAAGCTAGTACACCGTGACTAAGATTAAGGATTAGAAAGTATACATCCTGTGCAATTGTTTTTGGAGTGGGAATAGAGGCCAAGATATCAGTAAAATGGTAATTTGGTTGAGATACACTGAATTTGAGATCCCTATTAGTGTTCCAGGTGAAAATGTCCAGAAGACAGTGGGGAAGGAACATGGGCCGAAGCACAAGGGAGAGTTCAGGGTCAGCGATCGTGGACATGTTAAATTGGATGAGCGTTTCTGAGAAGCCTGAGTAGCTTGCAAAAGGGACAAAGGCTGTGGCCCTTCTGGTCAGTCTTTAATGAGAAAGTCATGAAATAAAAACAAAACAAAACAACAAAAATAACAACAGAAACACACACACACACACATGGAGATTAGGCCAGAAGAGAATTGAGTATGTCACTGACATATGTTACAGGAATATTAAACAGGATACAAAGTAAACAGTGATTCTAAAGTTGGTAATTTAGTCTTTGGAGGGTTCACTGGGAATCAGGTTGCTACAAAGTTGAGTGGTAGGTGGGGCTGGTAAGCAACACCATTTCATGGAGCAGTGAACAGGAACTGGGAACACATGGTATCTTCTTTAAGGCACAGAGAGAAGGAAGCTGATGGAGGAATAATGGACTATGGGGAAACCCAGTCAAGAACTGGGGTTTTATTGTGGGGAAACTCCTCAGAACCAGTTTTTATTGTGGGAAATTCCTCAGAAGCGTTCCTAGATCTTACAAGTCTCAAGCCCAGTTTCAGGGGTTGGTGAGATGGTGGTTCTCCTGGTGGGAGGACACACAGTGGAGAAATGTCAGGAGTCATAATAGGACAAGCTAACAACTAGCGGGTGACCTTCCTGAGATGATTTGCTTTGGATTATAATACAATCTGCGATAGATTCACCATTATCAGGCAAGGCCTAAGAGAATTCATTTTTAGAAAAGTTTCCTGCTATTAATATGCATTTCCTGTTATTATGAAACACACATAGCCATCACTAGGTATTAGCCCATCCCTTTGCAGCAGATCTCTGCAGATCCATGAAGATGGACTGTCTTGTAGTGATGCTATATAGACAAATAGATGACTTCTTAGGTCCTAATGATGATCCTGTAAGAATTCTAAAACTATATCATTGATCATTAAGCTCTTTTATAGTGGGACTGCTATTAGGTCCTTTTCTGATAGTCAAAACTGCAGTGAGAACTCTGCCAGTATCCCAAGTGTCACTAGCTAATTGCCCTTAGACGGTAACCAGACTTTCTCCTACTCAGAGCACATTCCAAGAGGTTGTAAAACAATTAACCAAAGGTCATAAAAAGGGAACTAAGAATTTATTACAGGTGCTAGGACAGAAGATAAAATATTGACTGGGTCTATCTATACAAAACTTCACTAATAACTTACGTATGGTTTTAAACCTTCAGTGAACCTGTAGAGCTGAGACAGGCGATGGATGTTTAGCCAGATAATTACTCCTAATGGGTATGCATGTAAACGTCCTCTGTTGTAAACTTCTATTTCAATTCATGATTTGATTTTTTTTGTGTGAACTTGTGGTGAACTCGTTAACATGAGACCATGGATTCTGAAAGATGTTTAAGTACTGAGGACAAAGAGATGAGAAGGAGAGAGAATATTTTGCCTTTCCACACTTAGAGAAGAATTTTTTCCTTTTCCCCCACTTAGAATTTTTTTTCCCTTTCCTGACTTAGAAGCAGTTTTTCCCCTTCCCCACTTAGTACCTTTCCACTTTATCCCTTAGTTAGTTTTCACAGGAAACTTTTTAAAACTTAGTAATAAACACTATAATCATTTTTCTTTTTCCTCATCTTTATTAAATTGGGTATTTCTTATTTACATTTCTTTTTTTTTATTCTTAAAATTTTTTTTTATTAACTTGAGTATTTCTTATATACATTTCAAGTGTTATTCCCTTTCCCGGTTTCCGGGCAAACAGCCCCCTCCCCCCTCCCCTTCCTTATGGGTGTTCCCCTCCCAACCCTCCCCCCATTGCCGCCCTTCCCCCATAGTCTAGTTCACTGGGGGTTCAGTCTTAGCAGGACCCAGGGCTTCCCCTTCCACTGGTGCTCTTACTAGGATATTCATTGCTACCTATGGGGTCAGAGTCCAGGGTCAGTCCATGTATAGTATTTAGGTAGTGGCTTAGTCCCTGGAAGCTCTGGTTGCTTGACATTGTTGTACTTTTGGGGTCTCGAGCCCCTTCAAGCTCTTCCAGTTCTTTCTCTGATTCCTTCAACGGGGGACCTATTCTCAGTTCAGTGGTTTGCTGCTGGCATTCGCCTCTGTATTTGCTGTATTCTGGCTGTGTCTCTCAGGAGCGATCTACATCCGGCTCCTGTCGGTCTGCACTTCTTTGCTTCATCCATCTTGTCTAATTGGGTGGCTGTATATGTATGGGCCACATGTGGGGCAGGCTCTGAATGGGTGTTCCTTCAGTCTCTGTTTTAATCTTTGCCTCTCCCTTCCCTGCCAAGGGTATTCTTTTTCCTCATTTAAAGAAGGAGTGAAGCATTCACATTTTGATCATCCGTCTTGAGTTTCGTTTGTTCTAGGGATCTAGGGTAATTCAAGCATTTGGGCTAATAGCCACTTATCAATGAGTGCATACCATGTATGTCTTTCTGTGATTGGGTTAGCTCACTCAGGATGATATTTTCCAGTTCCAACCATTTGCCTACGAATTTCATAAAGTCGTTGTTTTTGATAGCTGAGTAATATTCCACTGTGTAGATGTACCACATTTTCTATATCCATTCCTCTGTTGAAGGGCATCTGGGTTCTTTCCAGCTTCTGGCTATTATAAATAAGGCTGCAACGAACATAGTGGAGCACGTGTCTTTTTTATATGTTGGGGCATCTTTTGGGTATATGCCCAAGAGAGGTATAGCTGGATCCTCAGGCAGTTCAATGTCCAATTTTCTGAGGATCCTCCAGACTGATTTCCAGAATGGTTGTACCAGTATGCAATCCCACCAACAATGGAGGAGTATTCCTCTTTCTCCACATCCTCGCCAGCATCTGTTGTCCCCTGAGTTTTTGATCTTAGCCATTCTCACTGGTGTGAGGTGAAATCTCAGGGTTGTTTTGATTTGCATTTCCCTTATGACTAAAGATGTTGAACATTTCTTTAGGTGTTTCTCAGCCATTCGGCATTCCTCAGCTGTGAATTCTTTGTTTAGCTCTGAACCCCATTTTTTAATAGGGTTATTTGTTTCCCAGCGGTCTAACTTCTTGAGTTCTTTGTATATTTTGGATATAAGGCCTCTATCTGTTGTAGGATTGGTAAAGATCTTTTCCCAATCTGTTGGTTGCCGATTTGTCCTAACCACAGTGTCCTTTCCCTTACAGAAGCTTTGCAGTTTTATGAGATCCCATTTGTCGATTCTTGATCTTAGAGCATAAGCCATTGGTGTTTTGTTCAGGAAATTTTTTCCAGTGCCCATGTGTTCCAGATGCTTCCCTAGTTTTTCTTCTATTAGTTTGAGTGTGTCTGGTTTGATGTGGAGGTCCTTGATCCACTTGGACTTAAGCTTTGTACAGGGTGATAAGCATGGATCGATCTGCATTCTTCTACATGTTGCCCTCCAGTTGAACCAGCACCATTTGCTGAAAATGCTATCTTTTTTCCATTGGATGGTTTTGGCTCCTTTGTCAAAAATCAAGTGACCATAGGTGTGTGGGTTCATTTCTGGGTCTTCAATTCTATTCCATTGGTCTATCTGTCTGTCTCTGTACCAATACCATGCAGTTTTTATCACTATTGCTCTGTAATACTGCTTGAGTTCAGGGATAGTGATTCCCCCTGAAGTCCTTTTATTGTTGAGGATAGCTTTAGCTATCCTGGGTTTTTTGTTATTCCAGATGAATTTGCAAATTGCTCTGTCTAACTCTTTGAAGAATTGGATTGGTATTTTGATGGGGATTGCATTGAATCTGTAGATTGCTTTTGGTAAAATGGCCATTTTTACTATATTAATCCTGCCAATCCATGAGCATGGGAGATCTTTCCATCTTCTGAGGTCTTCTTCAATTTCTTTCCTCAGTGTCTTGAAGTTCTTATTGTACAGATCTTTTACTTGCTTGGTTAAAGTCACACCGAGGTACTTTATATTATTTGGGTCTATTATGAAGGGTGTTGTTTCCCTAATTTCTTTCTCGGCTTGTTTCTCTTTTGTATAGAGGAAGGCAACTGATTTATTTGAGTTAATTTTATACCCAGCCACTTTGCTGAAGTTGTTTATCAGCTTTAGTAGTTCTCTGGTGGAACTTTTGGGATCACTTAAATATACTATCATGTCATCTGCAAATAGTGATATTTTGACCTCTTCTTTTCCGATCTGTATCCCCTTGATCTCCTTTTGTTGTCTGATTGCTCTGGCTAGAACTTCAAGAACTATATTGAATAAGTAGGGAGAGAGTGGGCAGCCTTGTCTAGTCCCTGATTTTAGTGGGATTGCTTCAAGTTTCTCTCCATTTAGTTTAATGTTAGCAACTGGTTTGCTGTATATGGCTTTTACTATGTTTAGGTATGGGCCTTGAATTCCTATTCTTTCCAGGACTTTTATCATGAAGGGGCGTTGAATTTTGTCAAATGCTTTCTCAGCATCTAATGAAATGATCATGTGGTTCTGTTCTTTCAGTTTGTTTATATAATGGATCACGTTGATGGTTTTCCGTATATTAAACCATCCCTGCATGCCTGGGATGAAGCCTACTTGATCATGGTGGATGATTGTTTTGATGTGCTCTTGAATTCGGTTTGCCAGAATTTTATTGAGTATTTTTGCATCGATATTCATAAGGGAAATTGGTCTGAAGTTCTCTTTCTTTGTTGTGTCTTTGTGTGGTTTAGGTATAAGAGTAATTGTGGCTTCGTAGAAGGAATTCGGTAGTGCGCCATCTGTTTCAATTTTGTGGAATAGTTTGGATAATATTGGTATGAGGTCTTCTATGAAGATTTGATAGAATTCTGCACTAAACCCGTCTGGACCTGGGCTCTTTTTGGTTGGGAGACCTTTAATGACTGCTTCTATTTCCTTAGGAGTTATGGGGTTGTTTAACTGGTCTATCTGTTCCTGATTTAACTTCGATACCTGGTATCTGTCTAGGAAATTGTCCATTTCCTGAAGATTTTCAAGTTTTGTTGAATATAGGTTTTTATAGTAAGATCTGATGATTTTTTGAATTTCCTCTGAATCTGTTGTTATGTCTCCCTTTTCATTTCTGATTTTGTTAATTTGGACGCACTCTCTGTGTCCTCTCGTTAGTCTGGCTAAGGGTTTATCTATCTTGTTGATTTTCTCAAAGAACCAACTTTTGGTTCTGTTGATTCTTTCTATGGTCCTTTTTGTTTCTACTTGGTTGATTTCAGCTCTGAGTTTGATTATTTCCTGCCTTCTACTCCTCCTGGGTGTATTTGCTTCTTTTTGTTCTAGAGCTCTTAGGTGTGCTGTCAAGCTGCTGACATATGCTCTTTCCTGTTTCTTTCTGCAGGCACTCAGCGCTATGAGTTTTCCTCTTAGCACAGCTTTCATTGTGTCCCATAAGTTTGGGTATGTTGTATCTTCATTTTCATTAAATTCTAAAAAGTTTTTAATTTCTTTCTTTATTTCTTCCTTGACCAGGTTATCATTGAGTAGAGCCTTGTTCAATTTCCACGTATATGTGGGCATTCTTCCCTTATTGTTATTGAAGACCAGTTTTAGGCCGTGGTGGTCCGATAGCACGCATGGGATTATTTCTATCTTTCTGTACCTGTTGAGGCCCGTTTTTTGACCAATTATATGGTCAATTTTGGAGAAAGTACCATGAGGAGCTGAGAAGAAGGTATATCCTTTTGCTTTAGGATAGAATGTTCTATAAATATCCGTTAAGTCCATTTGGCTCATGACTTCTCTTAGTCTGTGGACATCACTGTTTAATTTCTGTTTCCATGATCTGTCCATTGATGAGAGTGGGGTGTTGAAATCTCCCACTATTATTGTGTGAGGTGCAATGTGTGTTTTGAGCTTTAGTAAGGTTTCTTTTACGTATGTAGGTGCCCTTGTATTTGGGGCATAGATATTTAGGATTGAGAGTTCATCTTGGTGGATTTTTCCTTTGATGAATATGAAGTGTCCTTCCTTATCTTTTTTGATGACTTTTAGTTGGAAATTGATTTTATTTGATATTAGAATGGCTACTTCAGCTTGCTTCTTCTGACCATTTGCTTGGAAAGTTGTTTTCCAGCCTTTCACTCTGAGGTAGTGTCTGTCTTTGTCTCTGAGGTGTGTTTCCTGTAGGCATCAGAATGCAGGGTCCTCGTTGTGTATCCAGTTTGTTAACCTATGTCTTTTCATTGGGGAGTTGAGGCCATTGATATTGAGAGATATTAAGGAATAGTGATTATTGCTTTCCGTTATATTCATATTTGGATGTGAGGTTATGTTTGTGTGCTTTCATTCTCTTTGTTTTGTTGCCAAGACGATTAGTTTCTTGCTTCTTCTAGGGTATAGCTTGCCTCCTTATGTTGGGTTTTACCATTTATTATCCTTTGTAGTGCTGGATTTGTAGAAAGATATTGTGTAAATTTGGTTTTGTCATGGAATATCTTGGTTTCTCCATCAATATTAATTGAGAGTTTTGCTGGATACAGTAACCTGGGCTGGCATTTGTGTTTTCTTAGGGTCTGTATGACATCAGTCCAGGATCTTCTGGCCTTCATAGTTTCTGGCGAGAAGTCTGGTGTGATTCTGATAGGTCTCCCTTTATATGTTACTTGATCTTTTTCCCTTACTGCTTTTAATATTCTTTCTTTATTTTGTGCGTTTGGTGTTTTGACAATTATGTGACGGGAGGTGTTTCTTTTCTGGTCCAATCTATTTGGAGTTCTGTAGGCTTCTTGTATGTCTATGGGTATCTCTTTTTTTTTTTAGGTTAGGGAAGTTTTCTTCTATGATTTTGTTGAAGATATTTACTGGTCCTTTGAGCTGGGAGTCTTCACTCTCTTCTATACCTATTATCCTTAAGTTTGATCTTCTCATCGAGTCCTGGATTTCCTGTATGTTTTGGACCAGTAGCTTTTTCCGCTTTACATTATCTTTGACAGTTGAGTCAATGATTTCTATGGAATCTTCTGCTCCTGAGATTCTCTCTTCCATCTTTTGTATTCTGTTGGTGAAGCTTGTATCTACAGCTCCTTATCTCTTCTTTTGGTTTTCTATATCCAGGGTTGTTTCCATGTGTTCTTTCTTGAGTGCTTCTATTTCCATTTTTAATTCCTTCAACTGTTTGATTGTGTTTTCCTGGAATTCTTTCAGGGATTTTTGTGTCTCCTCTCTATGGGCTTCTACTTGTTTATTTATGTTTTCCTGGAATTCTTTCAGGGATTTTTGTGTCTCCTCTCTATGGGCTTCTACTTGTTTATTTATGTTTTCCTGGAATTCTTTCAGGGATTTTTGCGATTCTTTCAGGCATTTTTGCGATTCCTCTCTGTAGGCTTCTACTTGTTCTCTAAGGGAGTTCTTCACGTCTTTCTTGAAGTCCTCCAGCATCATGATCAAAAATGATTTTGAAACTAGATCTTGCTTTTCTGGTGTGTTTGGATATTCCATGTTTGTTTTGATGGGAGAATTGGGCTCCGATGGTGCCATGTAGTCTTGGTTTCTGTTGCTTGGGTTCCTGCGCTTGCCTCTCGCCATCAGATTATCTCTAGTGTTACTTTGTTCTGCTATTTCTGACAGTGGCTAGACTGTCCTATAAGCCTGTGTGTCAGGAGTGCTGTAGACCTGTTTTCCTCTCTTTCAGTCAGTTATGGGGACAGAGTGTTCTGCTTTCGGGTGTGTAGTTTTTCCTCTCTACAGGTCTTCAGCTGTTCCTGTGGGCCTGTGTCTTGAGTTCACCAGGCAGCTTTCTTGCAGCAGAAAAGTTGGTCTTACCTGTGGTCCCGAGGCTCAAGTTCGCTCGTGGGGTGCTACCCACGGGCTCTCTGCAGCGGCAGCAACCAGGAAGACTTGTGCCGCCGTTTCCGGGAGCTTCAGTGCACCAGGGTTCCAGATGGTCTTTGGCTTTTTCCTCTGGCGTCTGAGATGTGTGTGCAGAGAGCAGTCTCTTCTGGTTTCCCAGCCTTGTCTGCCTCTCTGAAGGTTCAGCTCTCCCTCCCACGGGATTTTGGTGCAGAGAACTGTTTATCCGGTCTGTTTCCTTCAGGTTCCAGCGGTGTCTCCTCTTATTTACATTTCAAATGTTATTCCCTTTCCTGGTTTCCAGGCCAACATCACCCTAACCCCTCCCCCTCCCTTTCTATATGGGTGTTCCCCTCACCATTCCCCTGCCATTACTGCCCTCCCTCCAAGAATCCCGTTCACTGGGGGTTTAGTCTTAGCAGGACCAAGGGCTTCCCCTTCCACTGGTGCTCTTACTAGGCTATTCATTGCTACCTATGTAGTTGGAGCCCAGGGTCAGTCCATGTCTTTGGGTAGTGGCTTAGTCACTAGAAGCTCTGGTTGGTTGGCATTGTTGTTCAGACAGGGGTCCCGTCTCAGTTCAGTGGTTTGCTGCTGGCATTCACCTATGTATTTGCTGTATTCTGGCTGTGTCTCTCAGGAGAGATCTACATCTGGTTCCCGTCAGCCTGCACTTCTTTGCTTTATCCATCTTATCTAGTTTGGTGGCTGTATATGTATGGGCCACATGTGCGGCAGGCTCTGAATGGGTGTTCCTTCTGCCTCTGTTTTAATGTTTGCCTCCCTATTCCCTCCCAAGGGTATTCTTGTTCCCCTTTTAAAGAAGGAGTGAAGCATCTGCATTTTGGTCATCCTTCTTGAGTCTCATGTGTTCTGTGCATCTAGGGTAATTCAAGCATTTGGGATAATATCCACTTGTCAATGAATGCATACCATGTGTGTTTTTATGTGATTGGGTCACCTCACTTAGGATGATATTTTCCAGTTGCATCCATTTGCCTATGAATTTCATAGTCATTGTTTTTGATAGCTGAGTAATATTCCATTGCGTAGATGTACCACATTTTCTGCATCCATTCCTCTGTTGAAGGGCATCTGGGTTCTTTCCAGCTTCTGGCTATTATAAATAAGGCTGCGATGAACATAGTGGAGCACGTGTCTTTTTTTATATGTTGGGGCATTTTTTGGGTATATGCCCAAGAGAGGTATAGCTGGGTCCTCAGGGAGTGCAATGTCCAATTTTCTGAGGAACCTCCAGGCTGATTTCCAGAATGGTTGTACCAGTCTGCAATCCCACCAACAATGGAGGAGTGTTCCTCTTTCTCCACATCGTCGCCAGCATCTGCTGTTGCCAGAGTTTTTGATCTTAGTCATTCTGACTGGTGTGAGGTGGAATCTAGGGTGTTTTGATTTGCATTTCTCTTATGACTAAAGATGTTGAACATTTCATGTGCTTCTCAGCCATTTGACATTCCTCAGCTGTAAATTCTTTGTTTAGCTCTGAACCCCATTTTTTTATTAACTTGAGTATTTCTTATATACATTTCAAGTGTTATTCCCTTTCCCGGTTTCCGGGCAAACATCCTCCCCCCCTTTCTTATGGGTGTTCCCCTCCCCATCCTCCCCCCATTGCCGCCCTCCCCCCAACAATCTAGTTCACTGGGGGTTCAGTCTTAGCAGGACCCAGGGCTTCCCCTTCCACTGGTGCTCTTACTAGGATATTCATTGCTACCTATGAGGTCAGAGTCCAGGTCAGTCCATGTATAGTCTTTAGGTAGTGGCTTAGTCCCTGGAAGCTCTGGTTGCTTGGCATTGTTGTACATATGGGGTCTCGAGCCCCTTCAAGCTCTTCCAGTTCTTTCTCTGATTCCTTCAACGGGGGTCCTATTCTCAGTTCAGTGGTTTGCTGCTGGCATTCGCCTCTGTGTTTGCTGTATTCTGGCTGTGTCTCTCGGGAGAGATCTACATCCGGCTCCTGTCGGCCTGCACTTCTTTGCTTCATCCATCTTGTCTAATTGGATGGCTGTATATGTATGGGCCACATGTGGGGCAGGCTCTGAATGGGTGTTCCTTCTGTGTCTGTTTTTGAACCCCATTTTTTAATAGGGTTATTTGTCTCCCTGCAGTCTAACTTCGTGAGTTCTTTGTATACTTTGGATATAAGCCCTCTATCAGTTGTAGGATTGATAGATCTTTTCCCAATCTGTTGGTTGCTGTTTTGTCCGAACAACAGTGTCCTTTGCCTTACAGAAACTTTGTAGTTTTATGAGATCCCATTTGTCAATTCTTGATCTTAGAGCATAAGCCATTGGTGTTTTGTTCAGGAAATTTTCTCCAGTGCCCATGTGTTCGAGATTCTTCCCCACATTTTCTTCTATTAGTTTGAGTGTATCTGGTTTGATGTGGAGGTCCTTGATCCACTTGGACTTAAGCTTTGTACAGGGTGATAGGAATGGATTCTTCTACATGCTGACTTCCAGTTGAACCAGCACCATTCGCTGAAAATGCTTTCCTTTTCCCAGCCACTTTGCTGAAGGTATTTATCAGGTTTAGTAGTTGTCTGGTGGAACTTTTGGGATCACTTAAATATACTATCATATCATCTGCAAATAGTGATATTTTGACATCTTCCTTTCCAATCTGTATCCCTTTGATCTCTTTTTGTTGTCTGATTGCTCTGGCTAGGGCTTCGAGAACTATATTGAATAAGTAGGGAGAGAGTGGGAAGCCTTGTCTAGTTCCTTATTTTAGTGGGATTGCTTCAAGTTTCTCTCCATTTAGTTTAATGTTAGCTACTGGTTTGCCGTATATAGCTTTTACTATGTTTAAGTATGGGCCTTGAATTCCTGTTCTTTCCAGGACTTTTATCATGAAGGGGTGTTAAATTTTGTCAGCATCTAATGAAATGATCATGTGGTTTTGTTCTTTCAGTTTGTTTATATAATGGATCACGTTGATGGTTTTCCGTATATTAAACCATCCCTGCATGTCTGGGATAAAGCCTACTTGATCATGATGGATGATTGTTTTGATGTGTTCTTGGATTTGGTTTACAAGAATTTTTTGGGTAGTTTTGTGTCGAATTCATAAGGGAAATTTGTCTGAAGTTCTCTTTCTTTGTTGGGTCTTGTGTAGTTTAGGTATAAGAGTAATTGTGGCTTCATAGAAGGAATTTGGTAGCACTCTGTTTCAATTTTGTGGAATAGTTTGGATAGTATTGGTATGAGGTCTTCTATGAAGGTGTGATAGAATTCTGCACTGAACCCATCTGGACCTGGGCTCTTTTTGTTTGGGAGACTTTTTTTTTTATTTTTATTAACTTGAGTATTTCTTATTTACATTTCGAGTGTTATTCCCTTTCCAGGTTTCCGGGCAAACATCCCCCTAATCCCTCCCCCTCCCCTTCTTTATGGGTGTTCCCCTCCCCATCCTCCCACCATTGCCGCCCTCCCCCCAACAATCTAGTTCACTGGGGGTTCAGTCTTAGCAGGACCAAGGGCTTCCCCTTACTCTGGTGATCTTACTAGGATATTCATTGCTACCTATGAGGTCAGAGTCCAGGGTCAGTCCATGTATAGTCTTTAGGTAGAGGCTTAATTGTTTGGGAGACTTTTAATGACTGCTTCTATTTGTTTAGGAGTTATGGGGTTATTTAAATGGTTTATCTGTTTCTGATTCAACTTTGGTATCTGATATCTATATAGGAAATTGTCCATTTCCTCCAGATTTTCAAGTTTTGTTGAATATAGGCTTTTGTAGTAGGATCTGATGATTTTTTTTAATTTCCTCTGATTCTGTTGTTATGTCTCCCTTTTCATTTCTGATTTTGTTAATTTGGACACACTCTCTGTGTCCTCTTGTTAGTCTGGCTAAGGGTTTATCTATCTTGTTGATTTTCTCAAAGAACCAGCTTTTGGTTCTGTTGATTCTTTCTATGGTCCTTTTTGTTTCTACTTGGTTGATTTCAGCTTTGAGTTTGATTATTTCCTGCCTTCTACTCCTCCTGGGTGTATTTGCTTCTTTTTGTTCTAGAGCTTTTGGGTGTGCTGTCAAGCTGCTGATATATGCTCCGTCCTGTTTCTTTCTGCAGGCACTCAGAGCTATGAGTTTTCCTCTTAGCACAGCTTTCATTGTGTCCCATAAGTTTGGGTATGTTGTACCTTCATTTTCATTAAATTCTAAGAAGTCTTTAATTTGTTTCTTCATTTCTTCCTTGACCAGGTTATCATTGCGTAGAGCATTGTTCAACTTCCATGTATATATAGGCGTTCTTCCCTTATTGTTCTTGAAGACCAGCTTTAGCCTGTGGTGGTCTGATAGGACGCATGGTATTATTTCTATCTTTCTGTATCTGTTGAGGCCTGTTTTGTGCTCGATTATATGGTCAATTTTGGAGAAAGTACCATGAAGTGGTGAGAAGAAGGTATATCCTTTTGTTTTAGGATAGAATGTTCTATAAATATCTGTTAAGTCCACTTGGTTCATGACTTCTCTTAGTCTGTCTATGTCTCTGTTTACTTTCTGTTTCCATGATCTGTCCATTGATGAGAGTGGGATTTTGAAATCTCCTACTATTATTGTGTGAGGTTCAATGTGTGCTTTGAGCTTTAGTAAGGTTTCTTTTATGTATGTAGGTGCCCTTGTATTTGGAGCATAGATATTTAGGATTAAGAGTTCATCTTGGGGGTTGGGGATTTAGCTCAGTGATAGAGTACTTGCCTAGCAAGCGCAAGGCCCTGGGTTCAGTCCCCAGCTCCGAAAAAAAGAAAAGAAAAAAAAAAGAGTTCATTTTGGTGGATTTTTCCTTTGATGAATATGAAGTGTCCTTCCATATCTTTTTTTGATAACTTTTGGTTGAAAATCGATTTTATTCCATATTAGAATGGCTACTCCAGCTTGCTTCTTCAGACCATTTGCTTGGAAAGTTGTTTTCCAGCCTTTTACTCTGATGTAGTGTCTGTCTTTGTCTCTGAGGTTTGTTTCCTATAGGCAGTAAAATGTGTCCCTGGTTTTTTTTTTTTTCGTTCGTTTGTTTGTTTGTTTGTTTTTTCCCTGACTTTTGACTGTCAGGCTGAAAGTTAGAGCCTCACAGTTCCTGCTGATATAGAAAGAAGACCGCATTACTTAATCATCCCTCACCCCCACCCGCTGTTAGGCTACAAGTGTAAGTTGCCTAAGCCATCAGTCTTTTACCCTCAGAAAGAGCAAGAAAGTTTTTAGGACTTTTAAAAAGAGGTTATCATCAGCATTTCAGTACAGTTAGAGTGCTAGAATGGACGGAGACCTCCAGACTTTAAAGTCACACCCAAGCCCTTCTCTGTGACCCCTGCCACTACACTTTCCAGGCTGGGAGGCTCCTGGCCAAAAAACAACAAAACAAAGCAAAACAAAAAACAAACAAACAACCAACCCTGGGATGTTAATGAATAAGGATGATACTAGTAATACTAGTAAACTGCAGTTTCCCCCTATATACATAGTTTTATTCTAAGTACTTTACAAAAAATGGCTTCCTTCTTGGACTTCTGGGTAAGATGGCAGACTAGAGCCTACCTCCATATAACCTGGTGAGAAAGAATCAGAATGAGTGGTTTGTGAGCAACATACTCTAGAATGACCATGGGGGTCACTAAAAGAACTCAGGAAAAAATTACTTCTCAGAACCCTTGGGGCAGTTCTAAAGTTTACAGATTAAAGTTAAAGTTATAGCTAAGAAAAGTTTATAGCTATGAGTACTTACATTGAGAGAAAGAGAGAGAGAGAGAGAGAGAGAGAGAGAGAGAGAGAGAGAGAGAGAGATTTCAAATAACCTAATGATATACTTCAAGGTCTGAGAAAATCAAGAATAAGTCAAATCTAAAAGCAGCAGATGTCAAGAAATTAAAAAAAAAAAACAGCCAGAAATCAATAAAAGGAAGACTTAAAGATAATATATCCAAGAGATGGTTCATTGAAAGGAAAAAAAAAGACAACATTGATAAGCCATGGGCCAAATTTCAAATTAATAAAATTGGAGATGAAAGGCAGGCTGTTAAACGAACTGCAGTGAAACCCACTTGTTTCCCAAATAAACAGAAGAGCTTGACAAATTCCTTTAAAAATGGATTAAGAAGATGCATAACAAGCCATGAGATTGGGGTACGAATAAAAAGCCTCCTGACAAAAAAAAAAAAAAAAGCCCAAGACCAAAAGAATTTACTGCTAAATTCTACTAAACCTTCAAGGAAGAAGCAACATCATTACTCCGGAAGCTGCCCCACAAAACAGAAAGGAAAGGAATACCTGAACTCATTCTGCATAGCCAGTGTTTCCCAAATATTAAAACCACATAGGGACACATAAAAGTTAAGAAAAGTGCAGACCAATTTCCTTGATAACCATGGAAGCAAAAATTCTCATTAATTATTTATCTTGCCTGTCTCTGTGCAAAGGCACGCTATGGACCTTAGATAATGGTCATACTGTTGCACTTGTCACAGTAGCCAAGATTTGGAATCAACCTAGATGTCACTTCATAGATGAACGGGTAGAGAAAATGTGGTACAGACACACAGTGGATTCCAATGGACAAGAGTGGAACAGCCACAGATGCAGGAGAGTAGATGCACGAGTTGGAGAGCGTCTTATTAGGCAGCACGAGCCAGACACAGAAAGACAGGAAGTACACGTTTCTATCTTAGGTGGGATCTAGACGCAAACACATATGTGTAAGTCATAAAAGTAGGGTGCAGAAAATGAGAGGGGAGGAGAGGCAATAAGAGAGGGCAGTGAAATACCAGTGGCATAGTAGCAGAAAGAGTGACTATTTGGGGAAGGAAAGGGGACCAACCTAGAAAGGGTGAGAATTGGGGGAATAGTGGTGGTGGTGGTGGGGAACCTGAGAGCAAAATATAATGGTGGATATGTACAAAAATGAAAAGGACACCTTTTACTTTGTATGCCAATTCAATGAATAAGATACACTTCGTCTCTTTTAATCTTCGTAATAGCACAGAGGTAGGTGCTGTGTTTATACCCATGTTACAGGTGACGGAACTGAGGCACAGGGAGCTTAAATCAATAGAGCAAGGCCATCAGCTCAGAGGCAAGATCCGAATTCAGCTCAGCATCCGTGTTCATGGTCTTTTACCTCACTTTGCTTGACAGAGAGAAATGGAAGATAAAGGACCATAATCTCTTAAATACAAATGTTCTGAGACATTCAGATTTCAGAAAGTTAATATACGTACGTTTTATTGCACCTGTGGTGGTTTGAATGCAAGTGTCCCCCATACATTCAGATGTCTGAATACTTGGCTCCAAATTGACAGCACTGTTTCGGGGGTGTTAGAAGGTAGTGTTACTAAAGGAAAGTGGTCACTGGGGTGAGCTATGAAGTTATAGAGACTCGTATCGTTCTGTGCCTGTTCTCTCTGCTTCCTGCTGATGGGTCAAGATGTGAGTCCTCAGCTTCTGCTTCAGCCATAACACCTGTAGCCTGCTGTATACACTCGGCATTATGAACTCTAGCCATCTGGAACCATAGGCCAAATAGCCTTGTTTCATCACAGCAACAGGAAAGTAATTCACACTCAATCAGGATCTAGGGCCTCATCTCAAAATAGTCACATTGGTAACTGACAGTTTTGGTGGTAAATATGTGGATGAAAAAGATTGTTATGTCAGCCTGGGCCAAACTCTGTTACAATGTGACTTGCCAAAAAAAAAAAAAAGTCTATGTTCAGAGTTGATAATGCCTTTAAATTGGATAAGGATCTGCATTCTTGCGTTCTTGCAATTACCAAACTTTTCTCAGATGTAGAGGAAGGAAATTGGATGATGTGTTAGCCTTTCAAATTACTGTTCCTGCCTGAACTGAAAAGTCAAAGCAAGACCGAGTCATTTGAATGAATGCTCCTGATTCCCAATCCCACAAGGAGCCCCGTTCTTCTTTATCAAAGGTCAAGTCCTACATCAACCTCAGCTTACCCCTAAGATCCAGAACCAACTTGCTCTTGCTTTTCCTTCAAACAGTCAATGCATTCATTTTATTCGACTCACCAATGGCTTCTTTCTGACAGGTTGAAGTTACACCAAGAATGCCAAGAGGATGGAGACACAGCAGTCCTACTGGACAGACTCTAGGGTTCCATTAGCAGCGTTCTCATCTGAGTTGTTTGATATTGTGACCTGGTGGTTCAGGAATCATCTTAGACGCCCGTTAGAGCCCGGGAGAGCGCTTATAGGACAAGTGATGTAAAACTGAAGGCTGTCATTGTGACTTAAAGGAAATAGGGTGAAAGGTGAATGCGCTTGGGTAAGGTGCTGTAACTTGGGGCACTGTGTCTTGGTCCAATGTGCAAGGAAAGGGTACATATTGTGCCTTTTACCACAGGGCTCGGGAGGCAGAGAGAGGTGGATCTCTGTGGGTTAGAGATCAGTCTAGTTCCAGGCCAGCCAGGCTTACTTAATAAGAGCCTATCTATGAACACATAGAAAGAAAGAAAGACAGACAGACAGACAGACAGACTGAAAGAAGGAAAGAAAGAGAGAAAGAAAGAAAGAAAGAAAGAAAGAAAGAAAGACAGACCCAATACTGTTATTATGAAGGGCAAGATTTTAACTCTAAATAAAGTCAATGAAGACCTAGACAAGCAGGTATTGATATGTTTTTCTAAAATGTACATTTATTTACATGTTTTATGTGTGTGTGTGAATATGTGAATATGTATGCATGTGCAAATCTTGTGTGTGTGTGTGTGTGTGTGTGTGTGTGTGTGTGTGTGTGTAATTCAGAGGAAAACTTATGAGATCAATTCTCTTCATCCACCACTTGGAGACCAGGAATTAATCACACAGCTTTGTCAGGCTTGGGAACAAGCATCTTGACTCTCTGAGCCATCTTATCTACCTCATGGTCCTCTGGTACAGAAAATCTAGAGCCTCTGCTGCAGTGGCCATCTTCCTACCCTCACTGGGCTCAGGTTGTAAGGAGTTTAGAATTTCTCTATAGAGCACACAGCCAGGGCATCTTTAACCCAGCTGAATAGAAGAAGGAACGTAGCTTGGGGTCCTCTAGAGTGGTGATTGGCCATATTAATCCAGAAAAAAATAAACATTGTTAGAGTGCTAGAGGCCAGGACATTTCTAGTTATGTGCAAGGTGCAGATTAACCAAAACTAAAACAAAGCAGGAACCCGAGGTCATGTTTTGCTTTGTGGCTGATTTCTGTCACAATCAGGCATTCCAGGAGTTAAAAAATTTTGGTAAGCTGGTCTGAAATTGTAATATCTGTGTAAAATGCATTCTAAGGGGGCTGGGGATTTAGCTCAGTGGTAGAGCGCTTACCTAGGAAGCGCAAGGCCCTGGGTTCGGTCCCCAGCTCCGAAAAAAAAGAAAAAAGAAAAAAAAATGCATTCTAAATAACAAGCATCTAGAATATAACCCTAGAGGTTGTAGATTTTATATTTCTTTTGCCAACATTATTAAAATGATGCTATATGAGAAATGAAAATTTATTTTACTCCACATCATGGCATCTTCAAAACCAGGTTTTATTCTAGAACTACATAATTTTATAATTCCCTAGACCCAATGAGAACCAGTTGTTGAGTAACCTCGTGTGGCAACATTCATGAAGAGGCCAGATAACTTACATGATCAAATGCGACAATGTCACAAGACTGAGAGAAAGAACAAAGACATTAGGTAACAGAAAGAAACATTATAACCTCCTTCCACCTCTTCTATCTCCAACACCCACACTGACCGTAGTCTAGAAAGTCATGTTACAAAGAATTGTGGGAGAAATGGAGTGAGTAGCCTAAAAGGGGGGACTTTGTTAGTGGCAGGGAGGGGTAAAATCATTAAGAAGAAGAAGCGAGATTCCACTTATGGGACTCTCATAGATTCATCTAACAACAATAGTTAGACATTTTCTTTACAGAAGCATAGGAGGAGCTGGGGAGATGGCTCAGTGGGTAAATTAATTATCATTACAAGCATGGGGTCTTGAGATTGTATCCCCAGAATCCTTATAAAGATGGGCACAGTAGCACGGGCTGTGACCTCAGCACTTATACAAAGAGGTGGAAGGGCAGAGACAGGAGAATACTCAGAAGTTCAAAAGCCCCACACCCTGCCTTTCAGAACAATAAAGAACAAAGAGAACTTATCTTAGTAGAGGAGTAAGGCAGGGACAACACCAGAGGATGTTTGTCTCCCTTCACATATGTGCCATTGCACATGTGGCTCTGCCCTCACAAGCTCTCTCTTCCTTCCTTCCTTCCTTCCTTCCTTCCTTCCTTCCTTCCTTCCTTCCTTCCTTCCTTCCTCCCTCCCTCCCTCCCTTCTTTCTTTCTTTCTTTCTTTCTTTCTTTGAAAACATAAAAACAGAACTCTTTTTTTAAAAATATTTTATTTATTTATTATATATAAGTACACTGTAGCTGTCTTCAGACACACCAGAAGAGGGCATCAAATCTCATTACAGATGGTTGTGAGCCACCACGTGGTTGCTGGGATTTGAACTCAGGACCTCGGGAAGAGCAGTCGGTGCTCTTAACCACTGAGCCATCTCTCCAGCCCAAAACAGAACTCTTAAAAGGACCAACCTGTCTTCACTACAAGCATTCAAAGGAAGAATGCTTTTCAGTGGGGTTCAGAGATTTTTATATTAAGGAAGAGGAGTTTAAAGTTATGAGTTCTTCTTCTAGTACTCTCGAGAGTCCATGAGAACTATTCTATACCTGTGTTGCACCAAGTCATGTGGTATCTTTCAATGTGGGTGCCAACAAGAAAATTCTAGGATGCCAGTTAGCTGTAGAATTATGTAGTCAATGTATATAAGTGTTTTTGATGAATACGGTCAGCCTGAAACTGCCTATTTAATTAGTCACCGACATGAACTTTTTGGAAATCAAAATACGTAATAGGTATAAATCAATCTAAGCTGGGAGGCTTTCTAACAGGGTACGATTGCAAAAGATGCAAAAATTCTTATAGCCAAGAAGAGGAAATGCCAGCAGAATTCATTATTCTTGTAGAAAACACCCTTTGGTTCTCCTCTGATACTATTGCATTAACTTTCTGGTTTTTGTTTTGTTTTGTTTGTTTGTTTTGTTTTTAGTGGTCTCTGAGGTTAAAACAACTAGTCTCTCATTTCTTACAAATTTTCCCAAAACAATTTGTGCTTTATTATTAAAAAAAATTTCATTACCCACATTAACTTTGAGTCACTGGAAGCTCTTTTTTCATCTTTCTAATCCCCACCAAACCTGTAATTATTATTGCATCAATATTGGCTATCTAGAATGTCATTTTGTACTGTATAACACCCACGAACTTGTAATTATTTCACCAATATCTGCTGCCCAGAGTGCATATTTAAGAAATACATGGTGAATGACCTATTTGTCTTGTTCAGCATTGACTGCTGAAGTCTAGGCAATGGTAGCACTCAAACTGAATTGAGCAAGCAGATCTAGCAAATCCAGAGCACCTGCTCCCACAATGCCTTCCACTCAATGTCTTTCACATCTCCACATCATAGTGCACATGCATACATGTTTGAGGGACAGTCTCCAAGGAGAATAAAAGCAGCCTACTGTTTGTTGGAAACTGTAGAGGCCAGGGCAAAGGTCAGGTCCCATTGCTCCATTTTAAACTGTTTCATAATTCCTTAGGTCTTTAAAAAGATTTGTGTGCAGATGCTTCAGTCCTTAAAAGGGGGAACAAAAATATTCATAGGAAGGGATATGGAGACAAACTTTGGAGCAGAGACTAAAGGAATGGCCATTCAGAGCTTGCCCCACCTGGGGATCCAGCCCATAATATCTACAGCCACTAAACCCAGATGATATTGCTGATGCCAAGAAGTGCATGCTGACAGGAGCCTGATACAGCTGTCTCCTGAGAGGCTCTGCCAGAGCATTACAAATACAGAGGTGAATGCCCACAGTCAACTATTGAACTGAGAATGGGGTCCCCATTGGAGGAGAAAGGATTGAAGGAGATGAAGGGGCTTGCAACTCTATAAGAACAATACCAACCAACCAGAGCTCCCAGGGACTAAACCACCATCCAAAGAGTACATCTGGACAGACCCATGGCTCCAGCTGCATATGTAACAGAGGATGGCCTTGTTGGGCATCAATGGGAGGAGAAGCTCTTGGTCTTGCCAAGGTTGGACCCGAGCAGTGTGGGGGAATGTTAGGGTGGGAGGTGGGAAGGGGTGGTTGGAAGGGGGAACATCCTCATAGAAGAAGGAGGAATGGGGGATGGGATAGGGGGTTTATGGACAGGAAACCGGGAAATGGGACAACATTTGAAATGTAAATAAAACAATATCCAATAAAAAAGAATTGGGTACTTATTTAATTTCTATGCGAAGGTGTCAGATCCTTTGGAACTGGAGTTACAGACAGTTACAGTGAGCTGCCACATGGGTCCTGCAAATTGAACCTGGATTCTCTGGAAGAGCAGCCAGTGCTCTTGAGCACTGAGACATCTCTCCAGTCCCCCTCCCTCCACCCACAGTTCCTTAGTTTTAAGTGTAACACACGGGCACCAGGGCAACTCATAATGACGTTCAGGTTGTCGTTGACTTACTGGTGTTTGGACCTATAATTTTTGATTTTATGATAGAAAATGTAGAAAGTGTACTTTTAAACTTGTTCCAGGCTAGTGAACACTCTTTTTGATGATTCCGAGTACCAAGATAATTGCTCTCAGCCAGCCATGGTGGACGCAGTACCTGGGAACCAGCAACACAGTGTCACTGGGTTGTGTGAAAAGTAGGAGGTTCACAAAGAGCATCTTTTACTGTGATGCTTCGACTTGCAGTTGGTGCAGCCTCGTTGACGTTGAAGACTGTCAGTGACGACAACTCAACTGATTTTCACTCCCAAATACAAGAAGACGGGTTCCAAGTATGAGAGAGGGCAGAATGAGGGGTGGATGGCCTCCCATGTGGATGAATAGCACCTCATAGACCAGACAAGCAGATATGTCAGAGTTTAAGAAGGATGAATATGCCTTTAAAAACCTCCTAACGCTTTCCAAGCAACATTGCTCCCTGAGTGGCAGGACAAAGGGAACTGGAAATGCAGTCAACTGAGGATCTGGAGAGCAGAGGATGAGGAACACTGAACACTAACCAGAAGGCGCAATTAAAAGACCTGGATCTGCTTTCTCTCGCCATCTTGCCAGAAGACACGCATAACGTGGTTCCTGACTCTAGCCCTTGATAATGGGATTGTATGACTCTGTATATTGTTTACCTATCTGATGAACATCATCACACCTTATCTCATTTGATCTTTGGAAATGACACAATGCCATTCTCATTTCTTTACAAATACTTGGGGCTTAAATGTTTGTGTTAGGATTAAGGTGTTGGGGGTGGGCGGGATGAGTCCTGTCAGCTGTAGGCATCAAAGCAGACTCCATCAATCACAGACACCCACTCGGTCTCAGCTCTACTCTGTACAGAAGGGAAAACCTCTTCCAATTTTGTGAGCAGTTCCTTTAATCTTAAAAGAAGATTGAAAAATGTTACGTGTAGGAGTGCAGGTATGCCTGTGTACTGTGTGCATGACTGGTGTCTGCAGAGCTGAGAAGGTTCCAGATGCTTATAAATCACGTGTGGATTCTAGGAACTGTACCAGGTCCTCGGCAAGAGCAGCAAATGCCCCTAACCACCGAGCAATCTTTCCAGTCCCAAGGTAACTTTTAAAATTATGCGGTGAAGAAGTAAAAGGAGTTGGAAGAAGTGGGAGTTACTATCTGTGCTTACCTCACAGAACCGTTAGACATGGGGACAATAGCGGTTAAAGTGACATGTACGGTACAAATACCTATGAGACGGGGTTATTTTTTTCTTAACCAGTGAGAGCATTGGGTTTTTGATTCAGAAAGTTCTATCTAGCTTGTGTCCTTGATTAAATTCCTCATTAAGCCTCTGTTTCTTCCTCTGTGGATAGGAACAGTGAAACCTACTAGCAAGGGCTGATGTGAGGAGGATTAACAACACCACACACAAATACACATACACACATACATATACACACACATATGCACACGCACACACATCTACATACATATACAAACTCACACATACACACACAGACACCCACACAGAGGCATACACACACACACACACACACACACACACACACACACACACACTCAGAGAGAGAGAGAGACAGAGAGAGAGACAGAGAGAGAGAGAGAAGGAGGGGAGAGATTAGTGAATGCATAGCAGTGGTGACAGAGAGACAGGAATAACTACTACATCTTTACAGCGGAAGAAGCAGACTCAGTAACTTAATAACTTGAGACTCGACAAGCTAGTGTTGTCTTAAACAGTTTTGGTGCGAGCTTATTTTCTTAGCCATCCAGGGATCCATAGAACCAATTTACTTAGGGTTTCTAAAACAAGAGCCACTGAGCTGTAAAAAGAAACTTGTGCAAAGGAAATAGTCCCTTCTCTAAAGATCTTAGGCGAGAGAACAGATTCCTATTGGTGCAGACAGAACCCAGGCTTTCCCCACAAAATTTCTTGTGGGGCTCTTTCTGGGTGAGCACCCTGACAGCAGTGAGAGTGGAGGAGAGGAGCCGTCATGGGTGAACCGAAGCCAGCAAAGCTCCTGAAAGGCCTTGGGACTGTGTCTACTCTGTGTTCTCAATGTATAAAACCACAAGGTGGGGCAGGCAAGCAAGCATGATGAGGTCAGCAGACTGTTAAGAGCAACGGCCATTGTTTCTGCTCTTTCTCTGGGTCGTTCCGCTCCAGGTGTCTTAAGTCACACTTGGCGACCAGGCAGCACAAAGAGTGCTTTAAGCAAAGCACTAAATAAAATCAATAAATCAGCATCTAATTGATCGGTCATTTCTACCTCCAGCTTGAACAGCACTCTTCCTGCAGAGAGTAGTCCTGAATTCAGAGGCTTCCTGGGGCACCCAGGAAGACACCGGGGAGCTGAGCATCTTGTGGGGCTCCCTCTGCTGGTCAGTAGAAGGCTTAATTTGGTAGAGCAAAGCTCTGAAGAATGTTTTGCAAATTAACAAGCCATGACCGCCATACGGGTCCTAGAGAGGTAATGATGAAGAATGCTGGGACTCTGGGTCATCATGTAGCCCAATAATTCATTTAAAAGTGTTTCAAATCTCCGAGGAAATAGGTGGCTTATTGGTAAAGCAGAGAACATCAGAATGCTCAAATAAGGTTTCTGGGGTTGTTGTTGGAGTCCTGGGATTTAATTGACATTTCACAGAAAGGAAAAAGAAATATTGATTCAATTCCTGCTGATGTCTTTATTTAATTTTATCCTTTTAGCAGAACGCTACAACTGCTTGCATAGAATGTGTGGTATTGATAAGGGCATAACAAGTTAATTTTTTAAACAGAAGAATATTAAAGAAGAATACAATAGAATATAATTCTCTATTTTTTTAATAGAGAATTTGGATCAAATAAAGCAGCATCCACAAGAAACTGACTTTTGGAATAGTTTCCTTCAAGACTTGCCAAAAGCACATAGAAATTCCAGGAAATTACTTTCTTTGTAAAACATCCTATGTAGGGAAAAGGAAAGAGACAATGTCTGATTTATATATAGACCGTTTAGCCCAAGAAGGGTCCACATTATTTGGCTGTGTGATATGGATTTGATAAAACCCTTTGGTGAGCAGAAAGGAAGCAGAGCGGAAGCTCCCAGAAGAGGCTGCATCTTCAGGTTGGAAACTTTTGCGAGGTGGATGAACTGATTATAACTCCAGTGTCGGTGGAGAATTGTAAATAGTACAGCCCCAGAGCCTAATTGCAATGTATCTAGGAATATCTTTAGCCCCTCTGTTACTTTTCTGTCACGGTGATAAGACAGCGTAATCAAGGCAACCTGGAGAAGAAGGTAAGGTTTATCCTGAGGAGTAAGACTCCATCACCGTTACTATGGGGGAAGTTCAGCAGCAGGCAGGACTGGCAGCTGGGGCAGCCCAATGAGAGCTCCCACCATAAGAAGCCAGCAGGGGAAAGAACTGAGAATGGTTCATATCTAGGACACCTCACACCCTGTACCCACGGACAGACTTTCTCCAGCAAGGCCATACTTTCTACCCCTCCTCAAACAGTTCTATCATTGATGGGCCGAGTATTCAAATACCTGAGCCTGTGAGAGGCATTCTCATTCCAACAACCACACCCGTTAAATAGCCATTCCTTGCCTACTGGGCAGACCTAGTATCCTGTGACTTGTAGATACAAGCCCTTTGGGATATATTAACAAAAACCATAGGTTCTGACAACCAAGAAACTAAGAGTTATCAGCCAACATATAGGCGACCCATAGCTGGGATTTCTCCACTTTGCTGTAACTGTTTACTTACTTCACGTTTCTATAAATGTATTTGAAAAGTGCCTTGTTTTTATGACTTTCCCCCAGTCTCTGTTATTATAAAAACACTCCATGAAAGTACTTCTACATCAGAGCATGAAATTTTGGCTAACCTGTGCTCCTAGACTATTGTGCTGATTTGTTATGGTCTCACATTTATCCCCCCCCCCCAAGTCCCAGAATTCCACATGTTGACTTATTGTGCCCTTACAAACTTATGACTGGGTTACGTTAGAACTGTGGGATGTAGCCATGAAATCTTGTTGGTGTCAGTTTGTTTAGAGTAAATCCCATACCATGTGCCATCTCTTACCAGTCTACGGTATTCCTGTCAGTTTGCAGACTGTCAGAAAGAACTTCTGTGAGCCTTGACTGTAGTCATTTGTAATCATTGGCTAACATGTCCTTTGGCAGTCACATTATCCTTTAATTGCCCTTGGTCTGCTCTAAACTTGGCTTCTTAACGCCCCCTTCATGCTAAATTTTATCCTGAATCCCTAGACTTTTCTTTCCCCCTCTCTTCCCTAGGATCTGACAATAAAATCCAGGAAGAGTGGCAGTGTTAACAATAAAATAAAGCAGAGTCTTTTCATCTGTCACTACTAATTATCTTCATGTTTTGTTCTCCATCAGCGAAATTTGTTTCTTTTCTTCATCTTTCTAAGTGGACCCAGACCTGGTTATTGAACATCTGGACTGTGGGGTTTTTTTTTCCTGAAGAAAAATATTCAGGGTGTCTTGAAGTGTATGAGAGTTCTCAAGTCTGCTCCCTGAGTAAAACTACTTGCTTGGGAAGGGAATGTTCTCCCTCTCTTAAGCATGCACTGGTGAGGAACGTTCATGAAGAGCATGAGTTATGTAAGAGGGCAGAGTGTTACAGGCTAAAAGGATGGATTATGAGGTGGCAGAGAGATACAGTGCACGCTGTATGAGTTATGGAATTGTAAAAGACAAGCTCAGGAAATTTATTTTTAAAAGATTGGAGAGAGAAATGGATGGGCTTATTTATATTTTATTGAGAAATGAGAAGAATTTATTTATTTTTCCATGTAGAAAGGTGTTTCTCAGCCTGTGGGTAGCGTCCCTTTTAGGATTCAAATGACTCGTTCACAGGGATTACCTAAGACCATCAGAAAACACACCGTGACTTGTAACAGTGGCAAAGTTACAGCTATGAAGTAGCGATGAAAATAATTTTATGGTGAGGGGAGGTCGCCATAACATGAGAAACTGTATTAAAGGATCTCAGCATTAGGAAGGTTGAGAACGCTTAGTTGGAATCAGGATATAATATGAATATGAAACACCAGAACTTGGTGGGTTTTGAAAATCATACTTGCAAACTATTCAGGAGAGAAAAATCTAGAATTTATTAGGTCTGTATTTTAATATCATTCATAAATTATACTATTTACTTGTATAGCACCTTTAAAAGTCATCCCCCTTTAGACCTGTGTTTTAGAAAGAGTTATTTACCATTATTTTATGTGTATGGGTGTTTTGCCTACATGTATGACTGTGCACAATGTGTGTATTTAGTGCCCATAGGGTTGAGAAAAGGGTATTGCGTGCTCTGAAAGTGGAGTCACAGACAGTTGTCGGTGCTAGGGAAAGAACCCAGGTCTTCTGCAAGAGCCACAAACGCTCTTGAATTGCCGATCAATCTCTAGCCCCCCTCAGATCTGTCCTTAAAACAGATGCTACTCGATTATGTTGCCAAAATCAACTCTGCCACACTTCAACAAGTAACACTTTTGAGTAACAAATGTAAGAAACAGGCTTGACTTCAGGATGCTCTGTCAGACACATTCTGTCTGCGGCCTCTTCCTCTTTGCACTCTAATACAAATGTTCCCACAGAACATGGACTCAGTCTTTCTCAGGAGCCACTGAAGAACCAGAGGATGGACCCAGACAACCAGGGGTGAGCTCTGATCACTGGGAAACATTGAGAAAAAAAAGATAGTAAATCCCTTCCTTGGGGGGCTACCCAGGGCATATTTTTCCCATATGGCCTATGGACAGACAGTAGGTGCATCTGTCTAGACATAGTGTCCATATTACCTGTGGAATTCCAGTGGTTCCCTGGGAAGCAGGAGTGACATGCGCTTCCAATCCCTGCCTTGGTGCTTTTTCATTACTAAGAAATCTCTGCTTCCTGCTGTTTTTCGAGGAATTTAGGATACCACTGGTTGAAAAATATCAGCTTTCCAACACATTAAATATTCATTTCTAACCAGTGTAGTTTTGTCTTAGAGTTTCTATTGCTGCAAAGAGACACCATAACCAAAGCAACTCTTAAAAACGTTTAATTGAAGCTGGCTTCCAGCTCAGAAGTTTAGCCCATTTTCATTGTGCTGGGAAGCATGGCATGGTAGTTCATAGGCAGACATGGTGCTGGAGACGTAGATGAGAGCTCTTCATCCAGATCTGAAGGCAACCAGAGAAGACACACGGGACTGGCTTGAGTAGAAACCCCAAAGCCCAGTGTCACACTTCCTCCAACAAAGCCACACCTACTCTGACAAGGCCATGCTCCCTAGTCTCTGTCAAGTAGCATCACTCCCTAATGGCCAACCATTATTCATATTCAAATATGTGAGCCTTAGGGGGTTATTCTTAGTCAAACCACCGCGAATTTCTTGGATCTACTATATGGATATTATGAAGAAAGCACAGCTGTCATTTTACTCCATAAGAAAAGTAAAAGAATTATACAGATAGCATTGCCCTGGGAAGGGGTTTGGGAAAATTGGGTTCTAAGTCTGTCTTTAGCTGTCAAGTACAGTTGTCTTAGACAAACTCTAAATCCATTCTACAACCAAACTCTACTATTTAATGAATTTAGTTCAATAGAATATTGTAACCAGGTCTGCATGAACCTAGAAGAGCCTTGGGGATTTAGGAAGAGGTCTTTGTGAAGAATAAGACATCAGACCCAAGCCTAGAAGGACTTGTAGGATCATGATGGAAAGTTCATAGGGCTAATGGGCATTTCAAGCAGGAAGAAAAACAATCCAAAGGGAGATTGTGAGGGTCACTTGAGGGAGCTGCGATTTTTTTCAGTTGGGCTCAAGCAAGAAGTAGATGAAGGTGCCTACATGAAAGAAAGAGGTTGGCAAAGTTGAAATGGAAGACATTGGACTACTTTGTTAAAAAAAAAATTTAACCTTCTATCTGTATCTACTGGCTCAGACCATTTTAAAATTCCTACTGTGTGTCAGAGAGGGAGTGAGGTACTGAGAACGTAGACAACACAGTCATGCAGGGTCTGCCTGTAGTTCTCTTACATGAGCAGGACCTTCAGTCAAAGGACTCATGAGCAGCACGTAGGGAGTAGAAATCCTGACTGACACAGAGGTGAGAAACTCTGATGAAGAAGTAAAAGTGGAATCCTTTAGGGGCAGAATTGGTGGTGGGAGACCATCAATGGTGGGAAGGAGGCAAGGAGGAGTAGGGATAGTTTATATTGATAGAAAAATGAGTTTGTTTAGGATAGAGAATTTCAGGGGCTCCTGGCCAGCCAGGCCAACATTTCTAAAAAGTAGAAAAATGATGGGGCTAGATCGAAACATTGCTTGAAAGTATTATTTGAGCAGCTCATTGGTCTGGGGGAGAATTGCCAAGGAAAAAAAATATAGACCAAAAAGTCAAGAGGAATGTCTTAGGTAATTGATGCCCATTTTGGTAGAGGCATGAACCAATAGGAAAGCATCTTAATTATCAGAGATTCTGGACAGTGAGAAGAAAGAACCTTAAGAGAAATAATATCAGATCAGAGGAACCCCATGCTGGATAGACCAGATACACAAGATCGGTGGAAAGCTTTAAGATGCATTGACTTCATGTCTGTATGGGTCCCCAAGAATTGAATAGAGGATACTGTGTGAGAGGCGGTTCAGGGAACCCAAGAGAAAGAATGTCTTACTCTTTAGTAAGGCAAGACAAAAAGATGGAAATTTGTGGGCACAGGAGACGGGAAAGGACCTAACCTTGAGTCTTGTTGAAGCCTCTCACCAGCAGTAAGGTAAGAATTTCAGCACAATTTAGAATTACTTGATGCCTTTCTTGTTTCCCAATTGTCAACTTGCAATTTTCTGGGGAATCTCACTGGAAACCCCTTAATAAAGATAGGTTGTACTAAGTCCTTATGCAACCATAAGAGCTACTGGGTCCGCTCTGTAAGATGATTATTCTATCCATGGGATCTCTGGAACCATATCATAACCTCACTTGTTTAAATGAAAAGGAAAAAGTTCCTTAGCAACTTTTTGAGATGTAACTTGAGGTCCATCGAAATGGTGGGTATGGCTAACACCACGACACAGTTAACTGGATAAACTGGAGGAGCCCACGTCCACAATTGAGTGTATCTTTCCCTACTTACTCTTGAGAAGCACACAGTGATATTTGAGAAAGTCTTTCTTTCTGAACACCTCTCTCTCTCTCTCTTAGCCCTTGTTATTTAAATGATCTTTAACAAAACCTTCAACTCTTCTTCAAACTGACTGAACCTGAACTTTTTTCAAGATGAGGAACTTGGGATTTTCCAGAGTCATTGTACAAAGGATTAAGGGAACACATGAGGTGCTAATGATGACCTTGTAGAGAACTCCATCTCTGCCTCCCCACAGCTGACACTCAGTGTTTGCCCATTAGCATTATTTACTTTTTTACCAATTCATGTCTTACATGACTGCAGAAATATGTTAATATACAGATTCATAGCTTCATTTAAAAGTGCTTAACTTTTGATTATGTGTGTTGGGGGTTGTGGTGCATTTGCATGAGTGCAGGAGAGAAGAGATGTTGGATTCCTTGGAATTGGAGTAACAGGCAGTTGTTATCTGCCCAGCACTAGCACTGGGAGTTGAACTTTTGTCCTCTGTAAGAGCAGTATGCACAGTTAACTCCGGGCTGATTCTTCAGCACCCCAGATTTATGACCTATCTCAGATATACAAGGTGAGAATGTTCTGGCATCATTTCAAATAAATTCTCTGGAAAATTTTAATATAAAGACAAAATTGAAAACTCTCAGAGCAGATAAACTTCTGAAATAATTTCTAGTCCTCATAATAATTGTCCCATGGGTAAATGAATAGGAAGAGCAGTATTTTCAAATAACAGGAATAACCCAGAATGCAGACAGACAGACAGAGACACACAGAGACGGACATACAGGCAGACAGAGTCAGACAGACACACACATACCAAACAAACCAAATAAGCCACCAACAACAAAAGAACCCTAGTATCCACGTAGTCACAAGTTTTGGTAGAATTATGGGATCTTCAGAAGTCATTCTAAACAGAGATGATCATGAATGGAAGATGAAGAAACAGCATCAATGGAGGTGAGTGAGGTGCAAGGGAGAACCTGAGGGTAATTATATCTAGTAACAATGTTTCCCCAATAATAATCCAAACGCTAGTCTTCCAATTCCCAGCAGGGGGCAATAGAGAGCTCCCAGAGCTCAGAGACCTGGTGGAGGAATCACAAACTGTCTTGTCAAATTAAAGTGTAGGTTGCAATTCTGTTTTATTTTTTGTATTTTGAAAAGGTGTGGGATGTCTCATAAGGCCAGAGGCAGTGTTAAAATGTAACTAATAGAAGAAAACTCAGACAATTTTCAAGTGCCTCTATAGAACAAGCCATGTTCAAGTCTCACCAGGAAAAAAAAAACAGGACAACCAGCTGTCATAAACACAGACAGCAAGCAAAGGCCAAAGTGCTACAACAAATTGCTCTCTGTGCAACCTGCATTGTTTTGAAAATGGCTCCTGGGAAGGTCAGGATGCTCCGCTTGATTTAAAGGAAACTTACAGATGAGGAAATTGTGAACTGCAAACTTCTTGACTGAAGAAGAGACAGAGTGCCATTGTTAGAAGAACTAAAAGGGGGTGCCATTGCTTGGAGGAGAGAGGACACTTGAGAAAACACACAGAGAAGAAAGAACTCGATAACAAGGAGAAGCTGGTACTGCGTGGCACAGTAGACCGATAAACTTTCGTGAAGGTACTACTGCTTACCTTTTGGAGCAATGTGTTAAAAAGTCATAGATGGTAGCATTATGGTTTGACTTACAGTTTTTGACTTGATGCGCGTGTGAGAGCAACAGAGTTCAGTAAAAAATTGTACTTTGTGATTTCTCTAGGGTTTTTTTTCCTTCTTCCTGCGTGTGTGTGTGTGTGTGTGTGTGTGTGTGTCTGTGTCTGTGTCTGTGTGTGTCTGTATGTGTGTCTGTGTGTGTGTATGTATGTGTGTGTGTGTCTGAGTAAGTGCATGCTGTGTGTGTGTGTGTATGTGTGTGTGTGTCTGAGTAAGTGCATGCTGTGTGTATAAGCATCCTTAGAGGCCAGAAGAGGGTGTCAGGTTCTCTGGAGCTAGAGTTCCAGGTGGTAGGAAGCTTGTGGGTTTTTTTTTTCTTTTCTTTTCTTTTTTTTCGGAGCTGGGGACCGAACCCAGGGCCTTGTGCTTGCTAGGCAAGCGCTCTACCACTGAGCTAAATCCCCAACCCCGTAAGCTTGTGTTAAGAGCTGAACTCCTAACCCAATTTCTTGGTACTTGTTCTTTCCTTCTAACTTTATGGATCCTTATCAGTTATGGGGATTAGACTCAGATCATCTGGAAGAGCAGCCACCTCTCCATTCACTTTGTATCATATTTTATCCAACACCCAAAAGCAGCCACTATTGAAAAATCATTGAACAACCAACGAAGAGTGACTCAGGGAGCTGGCATTTGCCAATCTTTCTCACTGGCAGAGTGGATCCAACTAATTCCTTGACAGAGTGTCGGACACCGAGGCAACACAGGTGCCAACAGCATGCTCTCCGGGTTAAAGGTGTCAAGTCAGCCACAGAGATCAGTGTCACATTTCCCCTAAGTAGCTCACAGCCTTTTTCTAGAAGAGACAGTGTTTTGCCACCATTGTGTAAACCTCTATTCTGGGTAACTGTTTCTCTTTCCCATAAACCCTCACAGAACATCGGTGTCTGGGGAGATCTCTGAATCTGATCCATAGTCAAAGGATATCCTAAGCACAGCAGCCAACTGTTGGGTACACTTAGAAGATAAAGGAGTGGTCTTGCTGCCATGAATCTCGCTTCTCTGCTTCTAGTAAACATCGCACATTGCAGAAGTTCAAAGGTCAAACGGGAGTGCCAACTTATAGGTTATAGTGTTTCATGTTGGGGTACCATTGTGTGGGCTACCCACTGAATCTCAGCCTCTCCCAGAGACATCGTCTCTGTTAGAAAGAATATGACTCTAGGAATCAAAGGGCTGAAGTAGGTAAGCTCCCACTCGCCTTTCTAGCCAACAGTGTACTGGAGGACTCTGATCTTGATACAGCTACCATTCCATGCTCTGCATGGAATTACAAATTATACCATGATCTATGCATTCCAGACATCTTATCTACAGAGGCCAGAAGACTGCAGTAGTTAGCTTCTTATGGGCTATTACAGACTCTAAGGAAGGAGCAACAAGCTGCTGTTACACTTGGCATGCCTCTGTGCCTCACTACAGGCAGACAAATGCGATGGTCCCAGCTTAATTAGCGTATGCTAATTGTAGCTGCAGAAACCCTTGGTAATGAGTGCCTTGACCATATGAGTAGCTGTTTTGATCTCTAGGAAAGGTGGGAACTGGGGGGGGGGGATGTGTATAATGAGCTTTGGGATAGAGGTGAAACTACTGACTGTAGGTTTCAAACTAGCTGCAGTAGCAGGTTAGGGCCATGTGTGTGTGTGTGTGTGTGTGTGTGTGTGTGTGTGTGTGTGTGTGTGTGTGTGTTTTCCCTAAGATTCCCTTAGTTAAGAAAAGTCCATTGGCATCCTGGGCAATATTTCTCAAATATGTATATAGAGTTAGATGTCTATAGCAAGGGGTGGAGCGTGGCGGTCATGAGGATGCGCACCCTACTGGAGTTCACGTAATGTGCAGCCGCAAGCACTCTCCATGTTGTACAGTGTGTAGTTGGCTCCCTGGAGCAGCACAGCACGCTCTTCATCAGCAGCCTCCACTGGGATGCCAGGGGGTGAGGAGGTATGATGTGGGTGACACCCGGGTAAGCCATGAGCAGGACAAAGCCACCAAAGCATGCAAACTGAGAAAGAGTCTAAAAATGTTCCTTTGGGTTTTGCAACAAATGTTGCAGTAACTTTAGCAAGAAGTTCTTCAATTGAGTAATGGGGACAAGAGCCGGATCCCACTATGTAAGGGGTGAATGGGAAGGAAAATCATCAAGAAAACAACTGCAAAATATTCCTTGTGAGCACAAGACGGGGGATAGCAAGAAAGAGCAGACAAAGCAGACAGATGTTACAAGAGTCGAGGAGGAAGCGATGGACTTGGGGGTTTTCACATTAACTATTCAGTTTTTGAGGTTTTTTTCATTTTTTATTGTCTGTTTCCCTCCAGGTCCATCTTTAACCAAGCTAGCTGTTTGGGTTGGTTTTTTGGTCAATCAGTCAGGAGACAACCAAAATATTTATCAAATCAGGACTTCCCAACTTGCTGAGTAAGAAGCATGTCAATTATTGAAGATGCTTACCTAATGCTTCATTGAAGGCTTGAACCACTTTGACAGATATCAAAGGCAAGCCACAGCATGGTTCAGTGCTTTGGTAAAAGGCTGGGGACTGATCAAAGCTCTCTGAATGCATTCTCTCCATTGCTGTTAAAACTGAATGTCAATAACTTTTTGAGATAGATTATAGATGCCACCCACTAATCCCTGGGGCCATGAGACAAACGTTAAACATTGTTAGAGAACTGTTAGATACAGATACGGCACTGTTTATAATAAGCCTTTAGTGTTAGGGCCCTCTTAAATGTGTCTTTTCCTTTAAATAAGTTATGAGCATGGAGACTGGGATGATTGACAGCTGTTAGACCATTCCCTCACCGATGTCCCTGCTCACTTGAGTTGAAAGACTACGGCCCCACAGCCAGGAAGACGGCCTTCTCTCATACTGGCCTAGTTGCTATGAAAACTTTGTGGATAACTTGAGGAAGCTACATTACAGCCATAGCTGTCTCGCGAGCATCGCCGGCTAATCTTCTGGGTCAATACAAATAACTCTGTCATCATTTTCACCCAAGCAAAGTAGGAAGGATGTTTCTCCTGTTGGCCCAGAGAAGACCTCAATTTCTGGAAACGCACTACTTCATTTGCATTACGGGGGTGTTCTGTGATTGATAGACAGTCCTCCGTCAACATGTAGATCTCCTTAAGTTGCCACACTCATTCCTGGCTTCAGAAGCAGGCTATTGTGTGTAATGTTTGGGTCAGCTGAACGAGGCCCTCCTGTACTGCCCCCTGGTGTTGCAACCTTAGGCACAATAAAGGCTGTCCCAGAATGATTTTCTTGTGGACTTAGCATTAGTAAAGCAGGATGACCCGGGGCTGTAGAAGAAGCCACAGGTTAGTGGCAGTGACCATGATGGTAATGTAAACATGTCAGCAGGAATGGAGATTTAAGAGACACTTGTGCCTCTCCTTTTGGCAATCACACTGTTGAAACAATGGTCCCCAAGGAGTTGGAATTTTCCCAGGAATCTCATGGTGGGAGAAGGAAAAAGCTAAAACCCCAGTACCAGTGAGAGGTTAAAAGTCTGCCAAGAAAAGATTTTAACACAGCTCTAACACCTTGTCAGAAGACTTTGCAGGGGGACAGTAGAGCTGATAATGAGGAGTCAGTGATGGACAGGTCCACATCTTGGCCAGTACTGCTCTACCAACTATGCTTCCTCCTTCTTTCCTTCCTTCTTTCCTTCCTTCCTTCCTTCCTTCCTTCCTTCCTTCCTTCCTTCCTTCCTTCCTCCCTTCCTCTCTCCCTCTCTCCCTCCCTCCTTCCTTCCTTTCTTCCTTCTTTCCCTTTTTCCCCTCCCTCTCTCTCTCCCTCCCTCCTTTCTAAATATTTGTATATGTGTATGGGTATTATGCCTGTGTGTGTGTGTGTGTATGTGTGTGTGTGTGTGTGTGTGTGTGTGTAGTACCTACAAAAGCCGGAAGAAGGCATCAGATCTCTCGGAACTGGAGTCCCAGACTTTCATGAGCCTCCAAGTGGGTGCTGGGAATTGAACCCTCATCCTTCGAAGGGCAGCCCCAGAGCCATCTCTTGCTATCTATTTAAACCTAAACCTCATATTAGGATATCAAAGATGGACTTGGGAGGTCACTGGACAGACATCTTTTTTATTTTCTTCTAATGTTGTTGCACTGAATAAATCTCCCTTCTTGGCTCTTCACTGTTAGTTGCCTGTTGAACTGACATATTTGGAGTGGGTAGGTGAGCTTGGCTTGATAGAGTTGCCAAGGCCCAGGCTCTGACTCTAAGGACAACAGTAGCAACAATAATAAGGAGGGGGCAGCTGATGCTCTAAGAGCAGTTGGAAGAGCAACAATAGCCAGAAGGGGCGGTAGCAGCAGCAGCAGCAGCTACAAGAGATGACAATGGACAAGGAAAGCAAAGGAGCGAGAAAGCTGAGGGTACAGGAAAAGGCCTTTAGTTACTGAAAGAAACTCAGTGAGCTACAACCCTGAAGGACCAAGATATCCTTCACCTGAGAACCATAACACCACCAGTCTCAAGGGCTAACACATTAAGGCTGAAGGCCCTAGTGCCTGAAGCCTGTTTAAGACCACAATATAAGCGAGTGGTGCCTGGCTGTGCGAGCTACTGTTTACAACTGTAGCTCTCTGTGAAACCAAGGATTACACTAGCTGCTAAACATGTACATGGTCGTAGTGGTGAGTGGGATAGGGGATTTGTTGTTAGTTAACGTTCAGAGCAATAAGCCTTCAACTTGAGTGCCTTCACTTTTTAAAGCCTACAGCTTTCAGCCCCTACCTTTTGGGTTTTTTTTTTTTTTAAATATAAAGTCTTTAGGTCTGCCAGTCCAGTCACTAGGTCATGAGCACTCAAGGGCTCATAACTGCCAACCTTGGAATAACATCTCATGTGCCCATAGCTTCTATTTGGAAAGAGCAAACTGGCCCTAGCCACTTCATTGGTAATACTTTTAAATATTCATAGAATAATTTTTGCTATTCGGTGGGAAACCTCTGGTTTTCACCATGACATCTAGGCGACGTAGATTTATGCATAATATCTTTCCTCTTCCACTTTGCTGCTGTTAAAATGAAGGTGTCAGATATAATATTAAGGGAAAGCATTGCTACGGCCTCTCCAAGTTACCCCGTTTGCCTGGCTCTTGAGACTCAGAATCTCTGTAAGGTGCCAAGAGGAATCCTCGTAAGAACATCAGATCTTGTGTTGTTGCGCAGAACTGAAACAGACAGAGCCTTAATGAATTCTTTCATGCTTCATGGAACACATTTCAGAGCTTCTGGCTGTGTTGTTTTAGATTGCAGGGATGGAGAGTGGTTGTGAAATGCCTATTTGGTTATGCTACATAAGAAGACCAGCCAAGCATTAAATACGGGCATCTGGAGGATCTGGAAACACTAGCAGGCTTGTTAGCCAAACGCTGACACACAGCAGATATATTCTTACGGATTTATGGGCTCTATTAGGACCGAGACCTGCAAATGAGACTTTCAATTACTATTCCCTGCGGATGACAACTCTCGGGGACGATTATCTTTGAAAGGGGAAACTCATTCTTGCAAACCTTTCTAAAGCTTCTTCTGTGAGGCGGACAAATGCTTTCTTAATAAAGTGACACAGTCCTGATGCCAGGCAGATACTGAATGGTCTCTGCCTGGAAGCTTGGCCTCTACAAATTGATGTGATAGTCACAATGAAAGTTACATGAGGCTGGATGGCACAGTCTTTCAGATCTGCCACTGCTCGTGATAACAGTTAACCTGTGGCCACTGTTCATATAACAGTTGACCTGTATGTAGCCAAGGCACATTAGGCACATAGGCCATCCAGTTTCTTATCTCCGGGGTGTAAACAAAATATCTGATGGAAAATATCTAATATAGCCTTCAAAAGCATGCCTCCAGCGTAGTGGTTCTCAACCTGTGGGTTGTGACCCCTCTGGGGTTGCATATAAGATATTTCCATTACAATTCATAACAGCAGCAAAATTACAGTTATAAAGTAACAACAGAATAATGTTATGGTTGCGGGAGTCACCACAATATGAGGAATTGTAATTAAAGGTCTTAGCCTTAGGAAAGTTGAGAACCAGTGCCCAAGTGCCTTCCTGCAGGTAGACTCTGCTTCCTAAACTTTCCAGGACTTTCCAAACTTGTGTTAGCAGCTGGGGGTGAAGTTGCCTTTACTGAGACAAGCTGCCCAAGAGAAGATCTGAGAGGAAAGGTTTATTTTGGCTCCTGGTTGCAGAGGGTACAGCCCATGGTTGCTTGGTTCCATCTACTTGGACAGAAAGAATATCACGGCAGAAGGCGTGTACAACATGGAAGGGAAGTTTTTAGCTCCCTTTCTCCAAGGACATGCCTCCAACGACTTACTTGTTCCAGTAGGAGCTATTTTTCAATGTTTCCCAAAGTGTCAAAATCATACCACTGTCTAGGGGTCCGGAATTCATCCCACGAGTTTGTGGAACATTTCCTACTTACACAGTGATATGAGGGGTGGTTGCTACCAGTGTTGTACTCCTTATAATCACGTGATGGGAGGGTATGGTGGGTCTCACAGGTCTTCTCTACTGAGGTTAGCCTGTGACGTAACCGAGAAACTTATAGGAGTCGATAATTTGATTTTACGGCTTCTTCCTCTAAGAACGAAGGAACATGGGGAGAAACAACGGAGATAGAAGCACTGATAGAGGCCAGGTATGCTGACACACACCTCTTTGATTCAAGCACTATTGAGGCAGAAACAGGCAGATCTCTGAGTTCAAGACTAGCTTGATTTGCATTGTGAGTTTGAGCCTGGCTGGGGTAATGTAGTAAGAGCTTGTCTCAGACACCAAATCAAAATAAAACACTCAAACAAAAGAAGATAAAAAGAAAGGCAACATATTTCTCTCATTTAAATTTTTAAAATTTCTTAGTGAGGGGGACAGAAAGATGAGTCAGTGTACTTGTTCTTCCAGAGATTGCAGGTTCAATTCCCAGCAAACTTACGATGGTTCACAACCACCCATCCATCACTCTATTTCCAGGGGACCCAATGCCCTCTGCTGACCTCTGTGTACGCCAAGCATACACATAGTGCACATGAGTAAAATACACATACACATAAAATAAATAAATATAAAACGTAATAAATAAAGTAACATTTTAGCAAAATTTCTATCTTGAAATATGGTCTAAACATTTAATAGAGATATAAAGTGAGGTGTAGAAGGCAAACTATTATATAAAACTCCAGTAGAAATGGAATACCACTTGCTTTTCAGTTTCTGTATAATAGAAAAAAGCATTTTGCACGAATATTGATTCATTAAAGGGTTATAGACCATGGCATTTGCAATCCTCTTACACCTTTTCCTTGCCTAACATTGCCACAGAGCTCAGAAGCAACAAATTTACACAATTCTTTAGCCAAGTGGCTAAAAATACAGCCTTCACAAGATGGGCACTCAAGTCTTTTTTTTTAAGATTGGAAAGGAGTTTAGTGCTTAAGCTTCTGAAAATAGGGGTGAAAAATTTTAATGTTTGTAATTTTGTATCTAAGGTAAGATACTGAGACATAGATTGAAGGGTGCTCTCTACACTGTTGTGTTAAAACACAACATTGACCTGTTTACTTTCAATTCTCCTTAGGGGTCACTGGTGTAATCGTTCACACCCCCATGTCTATAATGTGATGATACCCTCCGTGAAAGAAGCAAGACACAAGAGGGCACATCTTCAACATCTATTTATATAAAAAAGTCTTGGAGAGGTAAAACCACAGAGAAGGCAGCTGATTAGCAGTTGCCAAGGGCCGAGAGGGGCAGGGAATGAATGCTGAAGGTCCATTTAATTAGCATAGGTTCTTCTTTTATGATGCAGAGCAAAATATTCGAAACTAGATGGAGGCGATGATCAGACAATATTGTGAATGTAACCAGTGCTGTTACTTAGCAAATTTCAGAGTGGCTGTATTGCGAATTTTACAGCTCAGAGCAGAAGGAAGACAGAGCTGTCGAGGAGAGGAGGGAGAGAGAAGAGGGGGAGAAAGAGAAAGAGAATAATAATGAGAATTTGGGTTTCTTTAAAAACCCAGTTATGTTGTGTGAATACAATTTTGTTTTAATCCCAGGCGTGGGACATGGGGCTGCTTCAGACTGTCCACAGTAGTTGACTATTTGTCTTGTGCTCTGGTAGGGGCAGGATTTTGCCAGCTCGAGAGAGTTTATATTTAGAATTCTGGGGAGTCTTTAGAAGATATATTATGCCAGAGCCAGGGCCGGGGTGGAGAGAGAGGGGGGAGGGAGCTAGCAGTGGCTATTGCCCACTACTGCTGACCGTCCCTCCTGCTGTTGCTGGTTGGTTTTTATGGTTGATGATTGGAAATGTCCTGATGATGAAGATCGGGCTTGCCCAAGAAGCTTGATGACTCTAATCAACACAATGTAGTCTAAAGAGATATACTTTTCCTTTCCTATCTAACCTTCTTTCTTGCCTACCTAATGTTGGGATGGAGAGAAAAGGGTAGAAGGAAAAGAAACCAAAAAAGTAGTGAGGTGGTTTGAAATATGCTTGGCCCAGGAAGTGGCACTATTAGGATGTGTGCCCTTGTTGGAGGAAGTGTGTCACTGTAGGGGATGGGCTTTGAGACCCTTCTCTTAGGTGTTGGGAAGTCACTCTTCTGGCTGCCTTTGGAACAAGATGTAGAACTCTTAGCTCCTTCTGCAGCACCATGCCTGTCTAGATGCTACCATGCTTCTTGTCATGATGATAATGGACTGAAACTCACCAATAAGTCAGACCCAATTAAATAAGAGTTGCCTCAGTCATGGAGTCTCTTTACAGTGTGGAAACCCTAATTAAGTCAGAAGTTGGTATCAGAAGTGGGGTATTTCTGTGATAGGCTTGATCGTGCTTGTTTAGAGCAATATGGGTTTTGGGACTTTGGGTTTGGAAAGGGGTAGAATGCTTTATGAGGGGGTGGCTTACACGTTCAGAGGTTCAGTTCATTATCATTACGGCAGAAAACATAGCAATGCCAGGCCGATATGATGCTGGAGAATCTGAGAGTTCTACCTCTTGTTCTGAAGGCATTTAGGAGAAGACCTGGCTTCCAGGCAGCTAGGAGGAGGGTCTCAAAGCTCATCTCTACAGTGATACACTTCGGCCAACACGGCCACACCTACTCTAACAAAAACATACCTCTTTATAGTGCTGCTCCCTGGGCCAAGCATATGGTTATAGAACAAGATCTATTCAGGAAGATAGATCTGGAATGAAGAAAACCTTGAATTCCTATCAGGAGCTTTGTGCTTGAATTCTGACTTTCTCACTGATGGAGGCATAAAAGGGAAGAAACATGGTATTTCCAGGTCTAATTGTAAAAGTCTAAGTTGGAGTCAAATGCCAGCTTTATATAACCTCAGCAAAAAGAGAGGTGTATGTGTTTATGAAAACACACTGTGGGCCTGGAGGGCACAGAGTTGATGTAGCACACATCATTGAACAAAGGAAACATGCTAGAGGTGAGTTTTTTAAGAGAGTAAAGAAAAGGACATTTAGTTCTTGATGTAGTTAAAAATTACTAAAATGGGGGCTGGGGTGATGGTTTAGTTAGGTACGAGTAAAGTTTGTGGTGCAAACATGGCACACATAACTAGCATGAACAAAAACCTGAGCACGGAGCATAGAGCTGTGATCCAATTTGTGGGGAGGTGGAGACAGGCTGTTACTGGAGCTTGCTGTCCAGTCAGGCTAACTGAATTAATTGGTGGGTCACAGCTTCAGTAAGAATCTAACTAAAAAAATAGAGAGCAACCAAAGAAGACACCTACATTGGCCTCTTGCTTCCTCCATGTGTGCACCTACACACACACACACACAAAAGTACTATTGCGGAGCAGTGGTGGCATACATTTTTAATCCCAGCAGAGGCAGGTGGAGCTCTGTGAGTTCAAGGTCAGCCTGGTCTACAGAGCAAGTTCCAGGATAGACAGGGATAAACAGAGATACCTTGTCTCAAAAAAACCAAACCAACAAACAACAACAAAAACAACAAAAACAAAACAAAAACAAAACCGACCAACCAAACAAACAAAAAACCCAAAATACAAACCAACCCAAAAAACTGTTAAAATATGAGTCAACTTGAAATAGTAATTTATCATAGATAAGCGTTATAACAGTTTTCAGAATGTAAACACTGAGGAATTGGTTAGCCCAGTAGGTAGCGCACTATCTGTGATCAAGAAACCTGGAAGTTTGGCAGAGTCAGCATGCTGCACATCCATCTCCCAGGGACAAGAACCTGGGGATATTGTGCTTCCTTACCCCTTCCTACAGCCAGAGTCCTGAGATGCTTAGCACCTGAGTTCTATGTGACCTCCTGGGATCAGCAATCACCAGATCACACCAGTTGCTAACTCCCTCACCCTGAAATCTTCATTTCTACATTCCACTCTTCTGTGGAATCAACCTCCACAAAGAGTTCTCAGATTATGCAAGAATTCTCATGCATAATCTGCTTTCATGAGAACCCAGGCTAAGACATCACCAGCTACTGCCTTTGGCTAAGACCCTTTTAGTCTTAGGAAATCCTGTTGGATTTACCTACAAAATAAACCTTGGATTCCGTCTTCCTTCCTTCCTTTCTCCCTTCCTTCTTTCCTTTCTCACCCTCCCTCCACTGGTACAAGCCATCACTATCTCTTACTTGACTGACAAGCTCATCAGTCAAGGAAATCCTAACAAAATGTAAGTCAGATCTTGCATGTTTTTGAGGGGTGGAGTTTGTTTATCAAAATAAATAAACATCTTAACTCATTTGGAAAGTATGTATGTATGTATGTATGTATGTATGTATGTATGTATGTATGTATGAATGTGTTTGCATGTGTGTGAGCATACATACACATATCATAATACTCTATAGGTTATGCACAATGACCTACAGAGCTCAGCACGATGTGTCCCCAGGACTCTTACTCCCTCTCCTTCAGCCACATGGCTTCTTCTGTTTCTCTTTGTGACCTGTACATTTTGCTTCATCGCAACCCTCACTCGAGAATCTTTGCACTTCTTCATGATTTCATTCCCCTGGATATGAACCTAGCTCTCTCTTTCCCCCATTTAATTAGTTTAGGACTTTATTGGAGTGTCACTTTTTCAATGAGGCCCTTCTGACTTGGACTGAATACCCGAGCCCCTTCAATAAATTCACTGGGTTGAAACTGGAGCCTCCAGTGTTTTGAGGAAGCAAGGACTTTGGGTTGTAATTAGGTCATGAAGGTGAAGCCTTTTCTTTTGTGACTGACTCAGTTCCTTTAAAATAAGAAACAAGACCAATGAGTTCAGCTTTCTACCACCTGCAGTTCCAAGAAGGAAAATAACCATTTGCAAACCAAGGATGGGCTAGCAGGCATTGGTTCTGATGGTTTGGAGGCGACTTTCAGCATTCCTATTGCCTCTTCCAGTCTCTGAATCTCTCCTCCGATGTGCACTTTCCTCACCTGCCATTCTTTGTATTTTACTCTGCCCTACCCTGCCCATTTGAGATGTTTTTCTTGTTTAATGTAAGTTTAAGGTCATTTAGTATGTATCACTGATGTCAGACTAGTACTAATGTAAATATTTACTAAAGAAACAAGAGGAGGAGAAGGAGGAAGGGAAAGAGAAGGGGACTTGAATGGGAGGAAGAGGGATGCAATCGGCTACAATAAAATACTGTTTATTTAGTCAGGGTCATGATGGCACATGACTTTAAGGCTGGTGGATCTCTGTGAGTTTGAGGCCAGCCTGGTCTACAGAGGGACTTTTAGGACAGTCAAGGCTACACAGAAAAACCCTGTCTCTAGAAACAAACAAACAAAACAAAACCCCTGTTTATTTTAAAGGTAGAATTTCTGGTTTTTTTTTTCAACTCTACAGACTGTGTTCATAAACCCAGAAGCACTCGAGGTGGGTGTTGAGATGAGAACAGCACAGCCAGAGTCCATTACGGTTTCCCTCTCAGAAGGCTCCCTAGTTCATCTGTTGTTTAAATCCTATATGCAAAGGCCTTCCTCCAAACTGGCCTTCTAGATTCTCAGTTTACAAAATGACTGAAGTAACAGGATACAAAGCGACAGCACCTCTGTGTAGAAAAAACTGTTTCGATCTTCTCCAGGGAGTTGAATATTTCTCACCCCTAAAATGAGTAAAATTAACCTAATGCCTGAAAAACATAAGCCCAAATCGTAATGTACTACATAATTGGAGAGACCACATCTACTGAAAGAGAAAGCTGGACCCTAGGGAGAGTTTTTCAGGTGCAAAGGTAATGTGAGAGATTTGTTTTGAGAAAATGAAGAATATTTGAGTTTCTGATGTATCCTCATGAGAAAGTGTTTTCTTTAAGACTGTAGTAGTAAAATCCAGGAGAGTTGTACACAGGGTGTATTTAAAGGGCACCTTAAAAATCGTAGAAGCCTGCTTTACAACTTAATAAGAATGCTGTTTTGAAATGTTCTGGAGTTCTTCAGAAGCCATACAGCTAAGTCTGACATTTCTTTAATGGTACACTTTAAAATCCAACCTATAGTTTTGAACAAATGAGACTATTTGCTGATTCTTAGAATTTTTCTGTTATTTTTAAACCATAGTAATGAAAGTCCAAGAGTGACTAATCAGAGCTGTTTCAGTAAATGTGGGGATACGTGTTAAGGATACCTTGTTATACTTAATTTAACTTATTTAAGACACACTCTGTCAGTCTCTCTCTCTCTCCCTCTCTCTCTCTCTCTCTCTCTCTCTCTCTCTCTCTCTCTCTCTGTGTGTGTGTGTGTGTGCATGTGTGTGCAAGTGTGGGTGCAGCCATCTGTGTAAATGCAGGTGCCATGACTCTCATTTGTTATGTGGAAATCAGCAGATTCCAAGTTCCAGATTCCAGGGATAGAGTTCAGGCTACCTGGTTGGCTGGCAAGTGCCTTAACTTGGAGGGTAATCTTGCCAGTTCAGTGTTAAGAATTTAATAAGAGTTACAGTGCATCAGACACATGCAAAAAATGTATCATTAGATCATGGATTTAAAAGACTGAGGGCTTTTAAAGAAAGGGGTGATGAAGGTAATAACCACAGTCATAATGTGTTCAGAAGGGAAAGCATCATATCCTAAGGTCAGGCCGTTTTGTTTATTTCTAAAAGCATGTGTTTTGTGTTCTTTAAAATAAAATAGGTCGAGTCATAGTAGGCACCAAATGTATGCTTATTGCCCCAGAAAAACGACAGATTATTCCAATGTGCAGTTCCTCAACTTCTTGGCATGTCAAAGATATCTTTGAGAAATGTAAGAAATTTGTTGATTTTTGTGCATATAAAATTTCATACAATCCCAGGTTCCCGGCAGCATGGAAAACCTGTGTGTGTAGGACACATCTGAACTTCTTGAGTCATAAGCTTGAGTTTGAAGTGTAAACGACACACCTGTGCGACCAGAAAAGAGCAATCAAGTAGGTTGATTCACAGAAGCCCTTTCTCAGCTTTGACAGGGAAACAAAGTATTTCGATGACAAATTGTCCAATAACATTCACACTAGAGCAGTTTGTTTAATGATGTATTCTTAGCATTGCGGATCAGCTTTCTTTGTGTTTACTGCTTGGTTAGAAGTGATATCAGAAAATAGAATTACTCTTTGATCTAGCCAGTGCTTGTTTGCAGAAATGGAAATAACAAAAAACTGTGGATTCTGGCCTCTGAGCACATAGCCCCTGGCTTCTCATGCACATACAAAGGCGCATACACCTGTGTACATACATGTGCTCACAAGCACACATGCGCATTTACACATGAACTTTCATACACACATAAAAAGAACCCAGCTACAACAGACAGCTTCAGTGAGGCCTGCCACTCATCATCTCGGAATCCTGGTGTATGTGCACATGTGTGCGTGGGTACAAGTACACATCCACATGCATGCTGAAGCCAGAGGAGGATGCTCTATGACGCTACTGGGTTGTGGTATGACTCTATCACTGCCTTCTTACTACGTCACCGTCCTCCCTCAGTGCCTGGCATTCTAGACATTCAAGTCACCTCTTTGAGCCAAGTTCTGGGATAATTAAGTAGAGTTATGGAAACATACAGGTTCAGGGGCATCCCAGAAACTGAATGACACCACATAACACGCGTGTACTTGTGTGGTGGGAAAAAAGTAAAAAAAAAATTAAAAAGAGAAAAGCCAGAGTTGACCAAGAAATGTCCCACTTGTGTCGGCTGTTCCTGAAGATCCTCTATATCTTGGGTGTCTACTTTCTCCATTCTCAGAGGACTTCGGTTTTAGTTAGGGTTTTAGTGCTTCGAGGAGTCACCATGACCAATGCAAGTCTTATAAAGAAAAACATGTAACTGGGGTTTGCTTACACTTTTAGAAGTTCAGTCCATTATCATCAAGGTGGGGAGCAAGGCATCATACAGGCAGACTTAGTGCTGGAGCAGCCAAGAGTTCTACATCTTGATCCAAAGGCAGCACAAGGAAAAGACTATGTTCCTCAGTCAGCCAGGAGGAGACAGACTCCACACTGGGCAGAGCCTGAGCACAGGAGATCTCAAAGCCACCTACACAGTGACACACTTCCTCCAATAAGCCCACAACTCCTCCAATAAGGCCACATCTCCTAACAGTGCCACTCCCTATGAGCCAAGCATTCGAATACATGAATCTGGGGGGCCAAACCTATTCAAACCACCACCATGCTCTATCAGAGAGTTGTGAGCCACTATGTGGAATTGAACCTGGGTCCTTTGGAAGCACAGCCAGTGCTGCTGGGAGGCAGTAACGAAACCAGCAGTTGTAGGACGTGGATATTCAAAGTATCTTGAACATGGTTTTACTAAATATCAAACAACGGCAGGCAGTAAAAGGGTAGAAACCCATTAGCTGTCACTTCAACATCTGAAAGTAAAAAACTAAAGCCTTCAACAGCCAGAGAAGCAGCCTTGGTGGAGGCATCGTAGACCATGACCCACCCTACAATCTTGTTTGTGTATACTGTAGATTTAAGCCTTATCTGTCTTGTTTCTTAGTCATTACCTATTATGTAGCGTGCCCAAACCTTCCATCTCTCCAACAGCATGAGCTTTCCTAAATAAATTCATTTCAATTAAAGAAACGCACCTATTTAAGCATACCGAGTGGCAAAAAGCACAAATGGAACCCTATCACCAAAGCCTGAAAGGGGGGCTCAATTGTTTGGTTTAGAAAACGCAGAGTCACCAACTAAACCCTTAGTTGTAGCATGCAAGCAGTTGAAACCTGAATCGGAAAAATCTCAACAGTGTTTCAGAACACGCATCCACATTGAAGACAAACCCTTTGCAGCCCTGAAGCTCAGGACCCGAGACAATGTAGGATGACGGTGGGTACAGGTGGTCATTGCTGCCACCGTGAATATGATGGGGAGAGTGCCAGGTGTCCTGCCTATCCTGCGCTGGGCAAAAGGACAAGGCAAAGTGAGTCAGCGTACAAACACAGACTGCCATCCTCTTATGCAGAGGCAACATATTGCAATCTTCTGAGCAACACCTGGCAACCTTCTGAGTAGAGGAGACCAATGGCCCAGCTTGGTATGCTTCGTTTGGGGGTAATATTATCTATAGTTATGTGCCAAAATGTTGTCGTTTTGCTCTTTACTTTTTAAAGAATCCTACAGAGACATACATTTTTATTCATTTACATATTGGGAGGTGTGCTATGGTACTCGTGTGGAGGTCAGAGGACAGCTTGTGAAATTCAGTTCTCTTTTTCCACCATACAGATTCCAGGGATCAAACTCAGCTTGCTGTGCTGTGGGGCGGGCTCTTTTTGACCCACTAAGCCATCTCATTGGCTTTTTTGTGCCCAAATATTTAATCACATCCTCTTGCTTCATCTAGGTTTCCTAGTGTAATTCTCCAGTGAGAACTCTCAGGTCCCCTTCATATCAAAGATGGTTAAATGGTCCAAATGAGGAGTAGGGATAGCAGCTCCCTCAAACCCCACCACAGCCTCTGTTGTAACAAGGATCACTGTGCCTCTCTGAAGAGGCAAGTTAAGGAAAAGACCCTGAGCTACATTGTAACTGTCTCCTTCCCATGCCTAAGACCAAGGACCAGTTGTATCAGCAGTGTAGAGAGAGGGGATCTGCTTCACTCTCGCTACCATAGCACAGGGGTAGATCATGCTAAGGAAGAAATACCCTCGACATGTTAGCAACATATTAGATAGCCACACCAAGCCATCCTGATGGATGCTACAAAGTGAGGCAAACACAAGGTTTTGTGTTATGAACCAGAGGGCTCTTCAAAGATTCTAAATGAGGACAGGGTGGAGGGTGGCAGAACACTGCCTGGACACGACATGGCTGTGAGCCAATAGAAGTCATGACCGCTTGCACATGACCTGAATAAGATCGAACCCTCCAGCATCCCGCCATGAAATGGGTAAGGGCTCACAACACCCCCACCCCTACCTGAGGATTTATAGGAGGTTGACGGTTCCTTGGATTCTTGGGGAGGGAGAGACTTTTTTTTTAATGTGGTTTCATCACCAGAAAGTGCTTAGGCTCCTATAACCCCTTCACTTATGCTCCTGTGAGCAACCTAGTTAAACCCGTTGGGACACACACATGTAGGAAAGCAGTTCAGAATAGAGGGAAGGTCAGACAGAATGGGACGGGAGCCCTCCCGCTTCCCTTGAAACCCTTCTTTGTCCTGACAAGTCCAAGGGTACATTTCTAACGAGCCCCTGAAACTTTTTGTTTTCGTTTTTAAAAGACAGAGTCTGTCTACACAGCCCTGGCTACCGTGGAACTCAACTGTGTTGACCAAGCTGGCCTGGAGAACTCACAGAAATTCACTTGCCTCTGCTTCTGGACTGCTGGGATCAAAGTCTAGAGCCGCTACACCATCTCTGATTAAGCTTTTAATAATTATTTGATAAGTCAAATGGCCAAGGTAATCTCTCACCTAGGGATGCTTACAGGGGAGTTGGGGGAGAAGAGCAATTGTATTTTCTAAGTTTTAAAAGTTAATTCTTAAGCTGATTTATGTCTTATTACCTGAAATGAAACTAAATTCCAACGGGCACTTGTTGCTGGCACAATGCGGTCAGAATAGTAACTCTTCAGAAAGCACAACTCCATACTCTGGTTTCTCTTCAGATCGTAGAAAGCACAACTCCCACTGGTATCTTGTACCAAAGTTTTGTTAGGGATTTTGCTCCCCTGTGTCAGCGACACAGGCGACCTTCCCACGTATGAGCAATTAAATTTGTGCAGGGACTAAACAGACATCCGCGCGCGCCCCACCACACACCACGAATTTCTCCTGGGGGGGGGGGGTCTTGGCCTTGGCTACTCACAGAGTCTGGGTGCTGGGCGGTAGGCTGGGGATTCGGTGGAGTTCCTTGCAGGTGACTCTGAAGTCGTCCTCCTGGTGGCATTCGCAGGGTGGAGAAGTACACCCTCTGCCCCACAGGCTCCTGGGCAGGGCGAGCAGCAGAGTGAGCTGGAGCAGGGACCCTGGCCTCATTTTCCAAGGGACCTCCAGTGCTACTTCATCGTTGCGCGCTGTCACCACATTCTCAGTGCCCTGCTTCTGACGCTGAAAGAGACCGGGATGCCGGAGGGAAAGGGAGGAAGGAGGAGGGCTCCAAGGGGCTGTGACCTCATCGCTGGAGAGCACGCTGGAGAGGGGGAAGGAGAGGCTCTCAAGTGCTCCGCTTGCCTAGGCAACTCTCCATCCAAACAAGCCCGTTTGCGGCTTGCCATCAGTATCGCAGCTCCTTCCGTTCCGAGGCACCCAGCCTCGGTCCCCATGCCGTCCCCTCCCTGCCAACCATTAGTTCTTTCTAAAGTCTAGACACGCCTTCCTCTCCCCTGGTCTCCGAACTCGTGAAGCCACATTTCCTGACTGAGCAGCCTTTACCGGTGGTGCGGACCCGGGACCCACCCAAATGGTCTCTGTCTAATGTCAGCACGGAGGGGACTGTTGTGAGACACTCCAATATCCCGAGGAACTTCGGTTTCTCCAGGTTAAAAATCGCCGGAGCAGACAACACAACAGGAGACAGCTTAGAGTGCAGCTAAAGAGGGATGTGACGCTCCGGGCAGATCCTTTATGCTGCCTAGCTGGAGCAGCTGGGGTCCGCCACGCAACTCCCTGGAGGCGCCACTAAACCCCTATCTGGAGATGCTGGTCTCACCGAACACAGCAGCTCGGTGAAGTCAGGCGCTGGGCTCTGGGGCCATCTGCTGTGGATAACTGGGAACTGCGCATGTAGGTTCCCTCGCCTGCATGGTTAACAGTCTGGTTTTACATAGGGAGGGGATCTGCTTAGAGGTCTAGACATTGGTTTCATTCTCATCCGTCCTCTCCAGAAATTCAGAGTGAAGAGAGCACTTAAGTGGCACGTTGTTCTCAACTCAACAAGAATATTCATTACAAATGTAAACTAGATCGTGTCCATTTATACTTCTTGAAAGTTCTACTTCTTGAAAGTATAACTGCTTGCTAATTCCTCTAAGAACAAAAAGAATATTTTACTGATATGCTACACCGTTTCTTTTACATGTAACTCTAGAACAGGAGGGAAAGGCTATGTATGGTTCTGGGCATCAAAAGAAACATGAAGAGAGAAGGCTTTAAACATACAGAATGGGTTAGACTGGAGGTTAAGGGCAGGTAAATATTAAGATTTATTGAACTGTACCTTTAAGACACATGCATCCCAGTGTTTATAGAAACTTTATTAAAAGCCACCCCAAGGTGTAAAGAACCCCACACGTTCTTCAAGAAGACTGTGAATGCACAAACAGCATTCCATAGAAAATGAATCGAGCCCTAGTTTACACGACGTGTACACATCTAGAACATGAAGGAGAGGCACGAGAAACTAAATTCATAGGATTATGTACTTATATGTGATCACTCATATACACACGACCTTATATTGCATTCTCAGGGACAGTAAAACTAGGGCTGGGGATAGGGCTCAGTTGGTAGATTGCTTGCCTAACATGCTCAAGGTTCAAATCCAGCAGACCCTAAACTTGGGGTGGTGAGGATACTTCTGGAATACCAGCTGTGGGAATCAGAGGCAGGAGGATCAAGAGATACATAGAGAGTTCTAGACCGTGTGGGCTCTATGAGGCTCCAAAGGACTGAAATTCTGAAAAGAAGGATGACTACCAAAAGACACCTGGAGATTTTTCTGGAAAATGAGATTGTTCTGAGAATTCCCTCTGCCGGACCCATGGTGATTTGTAAGTGTGGAGAGTTAAATAGAGCTTGCATTTTGAATATTCAGCCCCTCTTAAATCCATGGACAAACACACTTTGACTTCTCTAAATGTATTCTTGCATTAACTTTACTGAGATTCTATTTGGATTTTGCATAGATGTGCCTAAGGAGAAGTGGCCGGGTACTCTTTTCCTTTTGTATGTTTTATCCTCAGTAATTGATTCTTTCATCACAGAGGGAATTGGGAGATTATTTTCTCCTTCCTACATTTCTATTAGGGTTTTTACAGAATTGTTCTTATCTGCTAGAATTTACCAGTGAAACCATTTGAGCACTGAGTTTTCAGCACTCGTTGACCTTGTAAAAATAAATGTAATGTTACTCAGGTTCTTTCATTCTCTTCGAGGCAGTTTGGGTAGTTTTTATGTTATAACAGATTTGTTATCCATTCCTGAACCAATTGCCACAAAGTTGTTTACAGTATCTCTCTATACATACACGCAAACATGCACAATCTGTTCTAACATGGACTCTTTCATACCCAACATTGCCATTTTTGTATCTTCATTCTGTTTTTCTCATTGGCATAGTTAGACATTTGCTAATTTCATTATAATTCTCAAAGCAGTGTGTTTTCAGTTCATGGATTCACTATAGAATCTATGAGTTTCCATATTCTAGTTCACAGATACTGGCTCGTCAACTGGGACTGCCATTGTATAGGTCTCGTTTAGGTGACCTTGCTGAGATTTCCTGGGTTCAGCTTCCCTGTAATATGTAGAAGACACTATGTCTCAGAGGACTTCCTGGTTCTCTGGTGCCTACAATATTTCCACCTCCCTCTCTCACAGTGTCCTCTAAGCTTTATGTGTGGGGGTTCTATTGTAGATGCATCATTTGGGGGTTGGGTACCCAATGGTAGCTCTCTGCATTTTGATCAACTGTGGCTTTCTATATGTTATCCACATGCTACACAAAGATGCTTCTTTGAAGAGGAGCATGTTGCCTTAGTCAATTTCCCTGTTGCTGTTCTAAAATAACCTGGGGAAAATAACTTGATGGAGAAAAGGTTTATTCTTATTTTTGTTTGTTTGTTTGTTTTTGTTTTGTTTTTACACTGCAGATTTTATTCCTGTCCTGGTCCACCCTCCAACTGGTCCATATCCTATATCTCCGCCCTCCACCCCATCTCCACGAGGATGTCCCCACCCCACCTACCCCACCAGGCCTCTGAACTCCCTGTGGCCTCCAGTCTCTTGAGGGTTAGGTGAATCTTCTCTGACTGAACCCAGACCCTGGGAGTCCTCTGCTGTATATGTGTTGGGGGTCTCATCTCAGCTGGTGTACTCTGCCTGGTTGGTGATCCAGTGCCTGAGAGATCTCAGGGGTCCAGTTTAATTGAGACTTGTTGTTGTAAAATTATATTAAAAGGTTTTCTTTTACCCCCTCTTAGATCTGGCACCGCAGTGCCCCAAGATATCTAGTAGATGTCTTGCCAGAAACACACATCCCAACTCTGTGGCAGCCCAGTGTCTCTGCCGCCACATGCTCTCCCAAAGACAAATCGCCACAAGGAAGAACACACAACCCAATAACCTCTAACCCAATTGATAAGACATAATTGCCCACCTAAACACACAAAGCCCTGTACACATCCACCCCTTAAGAATATTCATAATAACCTGTAAGTGTTCAGCATGGAATGATAACATCAGACTCCATGTTCTCTAGGCGGCTTCCTGTTCCAGCCTCCTCCTCTTCCCTCAAACTTTTCTCCCACCCATCCTTCCTTCTTGTCCAATGACAGGCCTCGTTCTATCTTTTTGCCTCACCTGTATGACATCATCCTACAGAGACTGCTGGCTTCTTACAAGGCATCCTCCTCCTCAGATTCTTCCAGCTTTTCACTAATTCAACCAGAAGGGAGCAGCTTCTGTTCATTGGTTGTGTGCAAATATCTGCATGTGACTCTTTCAGCTGCTTGTTGGGTCTTTTGGAGGGCAGTCATGATAGGTCCCTTTTTGTAAGCACTCCATAGCCTCAGTAATAGTGTCAGGTCTTGGGGCCTCCCCTTGAGCTGGATCACACTTGGGCCTGTTGCTGGACCTTCTTTTCCTCAGGCTCTTCTCCATTACCACACTGAGGATGATATTTTCTAGTTTCATCTATTTGCACTCCATTGTGTAAATGTATCACATTTTCTATATCCATTCTTCTGTTGAAAGACATCTGGTTCTTTTCAGCTTCTGGCTATTATAAATAAGGCTGCGATGAACATAGTGGAGCATGTGTCCTTGTTATATGTTGGAGCAACTTTTGGGTATATGCCCAAGAGAGGTATAGCTGGGTTCTCAGGTACTGCAATGTCCAATTTTCTGAGGAACCTCCAGACTGATTTCCAGAGTACTTGTACCAGCTTGCAATCCCACCAGCAATGGAGGAGTGTTCCTCTTTCTCCACATCCTCACCAACATCTGCTGTCACCTGAATTTTTGATCTCAGCCATTCTGACTGGTGTGAGGTGGAATCTCAGGGTCATTTTGATTTGCATTTTCCTGATGATTAAGGATGTTCAACATTTCTTTAGATGCTTCTTGGCCATTTGATATACCTCGGTTCAGAATTCTTTGTTTAACTCTGGACTCCATTTTTTTTCAGTTCTTTGTAAATATTAGATATTAGCCCTCCATTGGATGTAGGATTGGTAAAGATCTTTTCCAAATCTGTTGGTTGCCATTTTGTTCTATTGACAGTGTCCTTTGCTGTATAAAAGTTTTGCAATTTTATGAGGTCTCATATGCCTATTCTTGATCTTAGAACATAATTCATTGGTGTTCTGTTCAGGAAATTTCCCCTGTGCCTATGTGTTGGAGGCTCTTCCCCACTTTCCCTTCTATTGGTTTCAGTGTATGTGGTTTTATGTGGAGGTCCTTGATCCACTTGGACTTAAGATTTGTAGAAGGAGAAAAGAATGGGTTGATTTTCATTCTTCTCCATGCTGACCTCCAGTTGAACTGCTATCTTTTTTCCATTGGATGTTTTTAGCTCCTCTGTCAAAGATCAAGTGACCATAGGTGTGTGGGGTTCATTTCTGGGTCTTCAATTCTATTCCATTGATTTCCCTGCCTGTCTCTGTACCAATACCACACAGGGTTTTGTTTTGTTTTGTTTTTTTTTTTTTTTTTAAGCAGGATTGGTCTGTAATGCAGCTTGAGGTCAGGGATGGTGACTCCCACAGAAGTTCATTTATTGTTGAGAATAGTTTTCACTATACTTGTTTTTTATGTTATTGCAAATGAATTTGCAAAGTGCTATTTTTAACTGTATGAAGAATTGAGTTGGAATTTTCATGGGGATTGCATTGAATCTGTAGACTACATTCAGCAAGATGGACATTTTTACTATATTAATCCTGCCAATCCATGAGCATGGGAGATCTTTCCATTTTCTGAGAACTCCCTCGATTTCTTTCTTCAGAGACTTGAAGTTCTTTTTTTTTTATGGTGAAAAAATTTGAGTATTTAGAATTAACCATTTTAGATGATCCCAATCTTGTTGGCAAAATCTACAGCATCATAATCAAGAGTCAAGAGAACATATGCCTTCTCCCCGTCAGGCCTTGTAAGCGTATTGACTTTGGCCACATCAACGTCACAGAGTTTTTTCATGGCTTGTTTGATCTGGTGCATGTTGGCCTTGACATTCACAATGAACACAACCGTATTGCTGTCTTCTATTTTCTTCACGGATGACTCAGTGGTCAGTGGGAATTTGAGGATAGCATAGTGGTCAAGCTTGTTTCTCATGGGTGCACTCCTTCGAGGATATTTTGGCTGCCTCTGGAGCCGCAGGGTCTTGGGACTCGGCTTTGGGGGGTGCAGCAGCTTCCTTCTTCGCTTTTGGTGCCATCTTGGCGAAAAGGCTGAATGTCATGTAGATCTTTCACATGCTTGGTTAGAGTCACACCAAGGTATTTTATGTTATTCATGACTATTGTGAAGGGTGTCATTTCCCTAATTTCTTTCTCAGTCTAAACTATCCTTTGAGTAGAGGAAGGCTACTGATTTGTTTGAGTTAATTTTGTGTCCAGCCACTTTGCTGAAGTTGTTTATCAGCTGTAGGAGTTCTCTGGTGAAACTTTGGGGTCACTTAATTACACTATCATATCATCTGCAAATAGCGATATTTTGATATTTCCTTTCCAATTTGTATCCCTTTGACCTCTTTTTGTTGTTTAATCACTCTGGCTAGGACTTTGAGTACGACATTGAATAGGTAGGGAGAGTGGACAGCCTTGTCTAGTCCCTGATTTTAGTGGGATTGCTTCAAGTTTTTCTCCATTTAGTTTTATGTTGGCCACTGGTTTGCTGTATATTGCTGTTACTGTGTTTAGGTCTGGGCCTTGAATTCCTGATCTTTCCAAGACTTTTATTATAAAGGGGTGTTGAGTTTTGTCAAATGTTTTCTCAGCATCTAATGAGATGATGATGTGTTTTTCTTTCCATGAGTTTGTTTTTTTTTTTTTTTTTTTTTTGGTTCTTTTTTTTCCGGAGCTGGGGACCCAACCCAGGGCCTTGCGCTTCCTAGGCAAGCGCTCTACCACTGAGCTAAATCCCCAACACCCATGAGTTTCTTTATATAGTGGATTACGTTGATGGATTTCCATATATTGAACCATCCCTGCATCCCTGGGATGAAGCCTCCTAGATCATGGCAAATGATCGTTTTGATGTGTTCTTAAATTCAATTTGCAAGAATTTACTTTTCATTTTTTATTAAATATTTTTTATTTATATTTCAAATGTTATCCCCTTTCCCGGTGTCTCGTCCATAAATCCCCTATCCCATTCCCCCTTCTTTAATGAGGGTGTTGTCCCACCCATTCGCCCACCCCTTCCTTCCTGCCCTGACATTCCCTTACCTGGTGGAGGGGGGAGGTCCATCCTTGGCAGGACCAAGGGCTTCTCCTCCCATAGGTGCCCAACAAGACCATCCTCTGCTACATATACAGCTGGAGACATGGGTCTATCCATGTGTACCCTTTTTTTCTCCATCCTTATTTAATTGGGTATTTCTTATTTACATTTCAATTGTTATTCCCTTTCCAGGTTTCCAGGCCAACATCCCCCTAACCCCTCCCCCTTCCCTTTTAAATGGTTTTTCCCCTCCCCATCCTCCCCCCCTTGCCGCCCTCCCCCCCAACGATCACGTTCACTGGGGGGTTCAGTCTTGGTAGGGCCAAGGGCTTCCCCTTCCACTGGTGCTCTTACTAGGCTATTCATTGCTACCTATGAAGTTGGAGCCCAGGGTCAGTCCATGTATAGTCTTTGGGTAGTGGCTTAGTCCCTGGAAGCTCTGGTTGCTTGACATTGTTGTTCATATGGGGTCTCAAGCACCTTCAAGCTCTTTCAGTCCTTTCTCTGAATCCTTCAATGGGGGTCCCGTTCTCAGTTCAGCGGTTTGCTGTTGGCTTTCACCTATGTATTTGCCATATTTTGACTGTGTCTCTTGGGAGAGATCTACATCCGGTTCCTGTCAGCCTGCATTTCTTTGCTTCATCCATTTTATCTAGTTTGGTGGCTGTATATGTATGGGCCACATGTGGGTTGTTTAAATGGTTTATCTGTTCCTGATTTAACTTCAGTACCTGGTATCAGTCTAGGAAATTGTCCATTTCCTGCAGATTTTCAAGTTTTGTTGAATATACGATTTTGTAGTAGGATCTGATGATTTTTTGAATTTCCTCTGATTCTGTAGTTATGTCTCTCTTTTCATTTCTGATTTTGTTAATTTGGACACACTCTCTGTGTCCTCTCGTTAGTCTGGCTCAGGGTTTACCTAGCTTGTTGATTTTCTCAAAGAACCAGCTTTTGGTTCTGTTGACTCTTTGTATAGTCCTTTTTGTTTCTATTTGGTTGATTTCAGTTCTGAATTTGATTATTTCCTGCCTTCTACTCCTCCTGGGTGTATTTGCTTCTTTTTGTTCTAGCGCTTTTAGGTGTGCTGTCAAGCTGCTGATATGTGCTCTCTCCTGTTTCTTTCTGCAGGCACTCAGAGCTATGAGTTTTCCTCTTAGCACAGCTTTCATTGTGTCCTATAAGTTTGGGTATGTTGTACCTTCATTTTCATTAAATTCTAAGAAGTCTTTAATTTCTTTATTTCTTCCTTGACCAGGTTATCATTGAGTAGAGCATTGTTCAACGTCCATGTATATGTGGGCGTTCTTTCCTTATTGTTATTGAAGACTAGCTTTAGCCCGTGGTGGTCTGATAGGACGCATGGGATTATTTCTATCTTTCTGTATCTGTTGAGGCCTGTTTTATGACCGATTATATGGTTAATTTTGGAGAAAGTACCATGAGGTGGTGAGAAGAAGGTATATCCTTTTGTTTTAGGATAGAATGTTCTATAAATATCTGTTAAGTTCATTTGGTTCATGACTTCTGCTAGTCTGTCTATGTCTCTGTTTAATTTCTGTTTCCATGATCTGTCCATTGATGAGAATGGGGTGTTGAAGTCTCCTACTATTATTGTGTGAGGTGCAATGCGTGCTTTGAGCTTTAGTAAGGTTTCTTTTATGTATGTAGGTGCCCTTGTATTTGGAGCATAGATATTTAGGATTGAGAGTTCATCTTGGTGGATTTTTTCCTTTGATGAATATGAAGTGTCCTTCCTTATCTTTTTTGATGACTTTGGTTGAAAATCAATTTTATTTGATGTTAGAATCGCTGCTCCAGCTTGCTTCTTCAGACCATTTGCTTGGAAAGTTGTTTTCCAGCCTTTCACTCTGAGGTAGTGTCTGTCTTTGTCTCTGAGGTGTGTTTCCTGTAGGCAGCAAAATGTTGGGTCCTCATTGCGTATCCAGTTTGTTAATCTGTGTCTTTTTATTGAAGAATTAAATTCATTGATGTTGAGAGATATTAAGGAATAGTGATTGTTGCTTCCTGTTATATTCGTGTTTGGACGTGAGATTATGTTTGTGTACTTGTCTTCTTTTTGTTTTGTTGCAAAACGATTAGTTTCTTGCTTTTTCTAGGGTGAAGCTTACCTCCTTGTGTTGGGCTTTACCATTTATTATCCTTTGTAGGGCTGGATTTGTAGAAAGATATTGTGCAAATTTGGTTTTGTCATGGAATATCTTGGTTTCTCCATCTATGTTAATTGAGAGTTTTGCTGAATACAGTAACCTGGGCTGGCATTTGTGTTCTCTTAGGGTCTGTATGACATCTGTCCAGGATCTTCTGGCTTTCATAGTCTCTGGTGAGAAGTCTGGTGTAATTCTGATAGGTCTGCCTTTATATGTCACTTGACCTTTTTCCCTTACTGCTTTTCATATTTTTTCTTTGTTTTGTGCATTTGGTGTTTTGACTATTATGTGACAGGAGGGATTTCTTTTCTGGTCCAATCAATTTGGAGTTCTGTAGGCTTCTTGTATGTTTATGGGCATCTCTTTCTTCAGGTTAGGGAAGTTTTCTTCTATGATTTTGTTGAAGATATTTACTGGTCCTTTGATTTGGGAGTCTTCACTCTCTTCTATACCTATTATCGTTAGGTTAATCTTCTCATTGTGCCCCTGGGTTTCCTGTATGTTTTGGGCTACGAGCTTTTTGCATTTTACATTATCTTTGAAGGTTGTGTTCATGTTTTCTATAGTGTCTTGTGCCCCTTAGATTCTCTTCTCTATCTCTTTTATTCTGTTGGTGATGCTTGCATGTATGACTCCTGATCTCTTTCCTAGGTTTTCTATTTCCAGAGTTGTCCCCTTTGGGCTTTCTTTATTGTTTCTATTTCCATTTTTAAATCCTGGATGGTTTTGTTCAATTCCTTCACTTGTTTGGTTGTGTTTTCCTGTAATTCTTTAAGGGATTTTTGTGGTTCTTCTTCAAGGGCTTCTACTCGTTACCTGTGTTGTCCTGTGTTCTTTAAGGGAGATATTTATGTCCTTCTTAAAGTCCTCTATCATCACCATGAGATGTGATTTTTAAATCCAAATCTTGCTTTTCTGGTGTGTTTGGATATCCAGTATTTGCTTTGATGGGAGACTGTATTCTGATGATTCCAAGTAATCTTGGTTTCTGTTGCTTAGTTTCCTGTGCTTGCTTCTTGCCATCAGGCTGTCTCTTGTGTTAGCTTGTTTTGTTGTCTCTGACAGTGGCTTGACCCTCCTGTAGGCCTGTGTGTCAGCACTCCTATAGACCTGTTTTCTTTCAGCTGGATCTGGTAACAGAGAGCTGCTCCTGGTTTGTGTGATCTGAAGCCTCCAGGAGGGTTGTTTGTTACAGAAGACTTGGTCTTACTCTGCTCTCAGGTGTGTAGGTGCTCCTGGTGACTGGCTTTCAGCTCTCAGAGCTGGAAGAAGCCCAAACGGTCCTGCCCCTGACTGCTCCAAGTTCCCTGTGCCCAGAGGGCACAGAGGGCACTAGGTGGGTTCCTCTTGTGTCAGGAATGTGGGCAGAAGTTGTTGTCTATCCTGAGCTTTCAGGATTGTCAGCACTTCTGAGGTTCCAGCTCTCTACCCCATGGGATTTGGATTCAGGGAGCTGTGGGAGTGGTTCAGTTCAGTTCTGGACTCAGGCAGAAACCACCTGGTTCCTGCCACTGACTGCTCCTAGGTCATGTGTCCAGAGGCCACTAGGCAGTTTCTTCTTGGGCCAGGAATATGAGCAGAAGTGATGGTGTCCCCTGAGCTTTCAGGATTGTTCACACTTTTCTTTAGTGTAGTTTTAATGAGTGTAGTTTTCAAGTGATCCTTTGTAGCTCGTCATGAGGCACAAAAGATCATTCCAGTTTTTATGTTTTGTAGGAAAGATTCACTTGTTTTTGAAACTGCCTGTGTGACTGAGTTTGGAGACAGGTTTGCTAAAACGGTAAAATTAGACTTTGGAGATAGTTTCATTAAAGAGGAAAACTTAAGTAAGTCCATCAACTTGGGTCCCTAATCCAGGAGAACTGGTTATTTTAAACAGGTAGAGATACCAGTTCTGTGCTCAGAAAAGGACAATACCACTTGAAGCCACCCGGAAGAGCAAGAGAGCACTCTAGTTGACTGGTACTTCGATTTGGGACTGTCGGCCTTCAGGTATATGACCTCTCTCTCTCTCTCTCTCTCTCTCTCTCTCTCTCTCTCTCTCTCTCTATTGTTCAAGCCACCTATTCTTTGATGTTTTGCTATGGCAGGCTTAGCAAACGAACTCATCATGTGTGCTCCTGCGGAATGATTTACAGAGGAGGAATGCTTCAAATAATCCTCATAGATTGCCCCAAGTCTGGAGTCACGTGACTCAGCTAGAATGGACGGGTGGTGTGTGGGGATGGACAACAAACACTGGCTATATCAGTGAAAAGGAATTCATAGTGTTTGGAGCGACCACACAATTTTCTGAGTAAAAATATATCTTATTAAGAAGTAAGGAGGATTAATTCTGAGACCCGACTTTATTACATTTCATCCTATGATGTCACATCTGTTGATGAAGGCAGTTGATGTTAGGTATTAATTTAAGCATGCAAATACAAATTCCTAATCATAACTCAAATCTTGTTTCTTATTCTGTGGTGCCTACTGTGTCTTCAGAGTTTCTTTTTCCCTTTGCTTGTCCAGCATCACTTCAAAACGGAGTCAATAGAATGGAATACACAATTATAAATACGGCTGGACAACAGTATTATCAACAATTAATTTTTACTAATGTAATGTACTAACATGTAACCAAAGTTATTCTAGCATTTTGGTAGTACATTTTGGGCAGTCGATCAGATATAATTTCCTAAGGAAGGTTCACTCTTATGTTTCTACGCAGATCCTGAGGCAGTGGACTCCCCTTTCAGCATAGTAATGGATTGCTTATGGGTCATCTCCTTCCACTGGCTCTGAGCAACTTAAGCAAAACAACGTTTTTTTTTTTTTTTTTTAATCACTTCATTATCCCTGTGTCTTCTGTCTAGAAAGGCAGGATCCTAATTTGATTCAATATTCCTGTTTGCTAAACTGAATAAAATTATTTCATGAAACTTAGCTATTAAGGAGCAGAGCTGTTATGCTTCTGCAGGTACTGCTAGTGTGGCTGTTCTGAATTATGTTTCTCTCTGTACCAGTTGTAGTGTATTCAAGAGGCGCAACTCTGGATGCAATTACTTAGGTAAGTCTGTAGGAAACTTTGTTTAAACCGGATAGGAAATGCCTTTAAGTGAGTAGGGTGGAGACTTTTGGGGAGGGAGTTATTTTAAAAGGTTGGGTCCATATGTTTCAATCCTTAAATGGGAAGATATCCCTAGTGGGTAATCCATGATTCCAGCATAGAATGCCCGCAATAGAAAACCTGTATCATAGAATGATCAGCGGTTCAGTCACAACCATCGGAAAACATATATTTCCAATGGTCTAAGGAACCCCTCTACTGTAAATTTATTTTCCATTGCTGCTTCATAACTGTAATTTTGCTATGGAGTGCTTTCTCAATTCCCACGACCCATCAGAAATATGTATTTTTCAAAGGTGGAGACTCATAGGTTGAGAACCATTGAAAGCTGTTTTTTAGGGTTCAGGAAAACCATCACAGATCGGGTTAAAATTGATTCTAACTGCTTTGGGGAGCGTCAAGTCATCTCTCTCTCTCTCTTTCTTTTTTTCTTGACAGAGTAAAAGGAAAAGAAAATACTGTCCGACGTGCCTAATCATTTTTCACTTCTTAGCTTTCCCAAAACTTCCCTTCCTTAAGGTTTTAATTCTCTCACTATAGCTGAAACTGACTTTTTTTTTTCCTGCGCAGAAAACACTTCTTTCATTTTCTAAGCGAGGACATAACCCGGTAGTAATGAACAGACCACCTCCTATTGGATTTGTAGTTTGCCACCAAAAAGTAATGAGATCTTAGTCACTCCAGGCAGAAAGTGTTTCGCTTGATAAACTTCTTTACTCCTTTTTCAAGTCCTGAGCCTGTTGGCTATTATTTATGCTTTGATGTTTCCTAGTGAGTGTCGCGGAACATTTGAATTCACTTTCTACCAGGAGTTTGCGACTTCACAGGCTACACTGGCCCTTTAAAAAAACAAAATTAGAGCGGGGCAAGAAGACTGGGCTCCAGGTCGGTGAAAACCGCTTATCCAGTTTCTTCCGGGAAAGGCAAGTAGAGGCCCTGCTCGGAGCATGCTGGGACTTGCAGTTTATCTCCTGTCATTTCCTGTTATTTCTTGTCTCTCCTCCCGACTCTGGAGTGTTGGATGGACTACAGCTCCCAAAGAGCCAAGCGGCGGCGGCGCGTCCTGTGCTCTAGCCGCGCCTGGGCGGCTAGTTCAAGTTGCCATAGCTGCGAGTCCCGGGTGAGCGGAGTCGGTTGCGAGGCAGCGTTGGGTCAGTTGCACCTTCGGGGTCGCTGGTAGCCGCGGGAGCCGGGTAGGGCCTCGGCGATGATCCGGCGTTAAGAACTTGGAGTCACCTTGGGTCTAAGGTACCTGCTCCTATCTGTTCTCTTACCCTTTCTCTCATTTCCCTCTATAGAGACATTTGCGTCCCACTTCCCCTTATCCTAGGGTGGAGACACAAGAGCTGCAGTTGTATGCGGGGTGGGCCAGGAGTGTGGGTTTAGTGTTTGGTGACGTGGGGGCCATGGTGTGTTTGCATCTATCAGCAGGTCGTCCACTGTCAGGTCCTGGCCACCTCACTCTGAACGCGCCATGTTCTGGCTTTGGAGCTGCTTGCCCAAGGCGCTATCAGATGCTTCAAGCTGTCTGACGTTGGTTTGACTGCCCCAGGGGTTTAAGTTGGTGCTTATCCCTGTCTTCTAGTCACTTGATTTTTCCTCTGCTAAGTTAGGAGATGCCCAGGTCATAGTGGTTAGCAGCCCCCTTTCGGAATTAATTAGAAATACCAAACTTTGAATCCCAGCTGCATTCTGTGTTGGTTAATGGAGTGGATCTCTTTGGCAAAGCTGTATGTAGCGTCCTTGTCAGGATTAAGCAAAGCATTTGGCGCAGTGCCTGGGCACCTAGCAAATTCTCAGTACTTCTTTCTGAAACCGATTGCGTCTAGCAAGAAACAACGTGTGAACCGTACAGGTGGTTTTTTTTAAATTTTATAGTACCTGTATTAAAAGTAAAAGGAAACTTCTGTGATGAATCTTAATTTATTTGGCACAGTACATAAAATATGCTGTAGTGTATTTTACTTTATGTAAATATACATGTAGATAGATTTATTTATTTATTTACTTATTTATTTATTTATTTTTGAGGAAGGATTCCACTGTGTGGCACTGGTTGGTCTCGAACTCACGGCATAGCCCTGACAGGTCTGGACATTGAAGAGATCCACCTGCCTCTGTCTCCAGAGTGCTGAGATCAAAGGCTTCTGGCACTACTAGGGCTATAGTATATGCTTTTTGAAAATGGTATAGGATGTTCAGTCTCTGGTATGTATTAGTGTTTTACGTCCAGAGTGTGTATCAATTAGAACTGGCCAGGTTTCTAGAGTCATAGGCATAGAACCACTCCATTGGACAGGCAAGAGATAAGAGAAACTTTGACAGCTGTGACTTAGGCTAGAGCAGTGTTTCTCAACCTGTGAGTGGTGACCCCACTGGGGATCAAACGATCCTTTCACAGGGGTCACCTGAGACCATTGGAGAACACAGATACTGACATTACAATTCACGACTGTAGCAAACTTACAGGTGTGAAGGAGCAACCAAAATAATTTTATGGTTGGAGGAATGTATGACGTGAGGAAATGTATCGAAGGGTCGTGGCATTGGGAAGGTTGAGAATCACTGGTGTGGAGAAATCACTGTGCCTAGGACTCATCATGTGATGACGCTTGCTGCTTGGTTAGAAAAGCATGCAGAAAACCTTTGCTTAACCGTCCGCTCTGAACAGTCTCTCATCGCTTTTCTTCTCCCAGAATACCCTTCTTGGAATGGCTTATTGAAATAACTGATAGCGACTTTCTTAAATGATTTTTCTAAGGACCCTTATAGTTTTAGAATCAGTCATAAAGTGTTGAGAGAGTTTCTACCCATTGCACTTTCCTACAACCAAATGCATAATGCATTTATGTATTTGTCTGTCTGTCTGTCTGTCTTACTACTGTGAGAACTGATCCGCCATATGTAATATTGTCTTTAAAGAGGTGGAGGCTGACCTAGACTTACAAATGGGCCAGCAAATTCAGAAAAGCGTGTTAATCTTTCTGCTTAGGTGAGTCTCCTAACTGATAAATATACCCAGAGTGGGTACTTTTGCCTAGACTTGGGGTACAACTCATGCCCTAGTGTGACCTACTCAGTCCAGTGATGGTGAGTTATGGGCGGAAGATGCCACTTACTAGGGGTTTGCAGGTTGGGCATCCGGGTACCCCAGGGGCTTCTGGATGACATAGGAGTGTATTTTCACCCCTCCTGGTATTCTCTCATCTGTGCAGAGGGAAGGTGAAATCATTTTCATTAAAACTTCAAGTTATAGTTGTGTCTGCTGCCCATCTCGTTGGTGTGTAGGTGTTTTTGGGGGAAGCGTAGAGACAACCAGAAAGGTCATCTACTCGACTCGACCTCTTGCCCTGAACCTCATGAAGAAATGATAGGAGGCAAGCACCCTGAGCTCCAAGGACGGCAACGCAGAGTTCTGGGAGTGCACTTTGTAAGTATGCTTTCTCGTCTGAGGCTAGCGTCTGAGGCTAGCGTCTGAGGCAATTGTCTTCGTTTACTGTGTATACAAAGTGGAAGAGGCTATGCCGACAGTAGGAATTGCAGTGGGGGGCAAGAGGCTCCCTTTTGATATTAATATAAAATTAAAACAGGGTAGCTGTGCATGACACAGTAAAACAAATCAGATGAAGAAATAAGTGGACATAGCCTTCACCTTTACCAAAACCGGCAGTGTAGCAGCTTTTAGTAAACAAATGTTGGGGACCTGCTCTCTTCCAGAGAGGCCTTGAGGCCCCTTCCCCAGGCAATACATTCAATTCTTTTTCACACTTACGGCATTTGTCAGAGATGTGCTCGAGGTACAGATAGGCTCCTTGCTTGCAAATTCCTGAGCCAAAAGAATGATCTTTATTTCCAGATTCCCAGTCCTGTCCCCTGCACAGGGCCTTAGGCCTAGTTATAATTGTTCTCCAGTGGATGTGACTTACACTCAACATTTCTGGATTGATCTTTTTAAATGTGTAAAGGATCCTACTTTTTTTTTCTTTTAAACACAATGAATTGTCTATTGAGATAAATCATTGTAATTTGTGATTTTCAAAAATTGATCACGTTCAACACAAACTGTCATTGGTTTTCAAAGATTTAGTGTTAAAGCTTAATTTTTGTAATAGATTCAAAATTCTGGACTTAAAACAAACTGCCCTCTGTTGTATTCGATGGGGGAAAGTTGCTAACACACAGAGGCATTCTGGGACCTTGCGCTGAATTTCTACCTAAGACTTCTGATGTACAAAATTCTTAGAATGAAAGAAGTTTAGAGTTAGAAAGTTCAGTAGGTTACTGCACTTTGGGAATTCTCACCTACATGACTTGACACATTTGGAACTCATATAAAAAGGCTTTAGAAGAGATTCAGTATTACACCTTTAATGTTAGGGGGCTTTATAGTCCGTTTTCAGATGTAACTGTGTATTGTTAAATGGTCATACAAGTAGCGGGGACAAGGTTTGCAATACAGCCCGGGCTGGCCTGGAACTCGGGATCCCTGCCTCAGCCTCCCCTGTGCTCGGAATTAAGGGGTGCTCCACTTACTTGGTTCACTGCCTTCCCTGTTTTAACCGTTATCTTTGTAACTTAGTGATTGGATATTTTTAATGTATTCCTCATCAGGGGATTTGTTTCTTATAATTCTTAAATGAACTTCTTATACATATATCTTATACAGAGGTTGTATACACACAAACACACACACGCACATACTTTTGTTTTCTTGAAACGTTGATCATAGAAACAGGATTTCTGAGTCAAAGTGTGTGTATTTACTTGTGTTGCCAAGTTATTCTCTAGAAAAGCTGCCCTTATTTTATAGATAGTATACTTTTGTTTATTTACTATGGTGTGCAGTGCACGGGTGTGTGCTACATGTGTAGAAGGCAGAGGACAACTTCTGGCAGTTGGTTCTCTCCTCCCATCATGGTCTCCCAGGACTGAACTCAAGACAAGTGCTTTTCTCTGTTGAGCCACTTTGCTAGTCTTTGTAACTAATACTTGTACACCATGGAATGCCCTTGTCAACCTTAAGCATGAGAGCTTTGCTCATCTGTCCCAAACAGAAAAACAAGGACACCATTTAATTGTTTCAATTTGTAGCTCTTGAGAGAGATGAAGCACATTTATGCATTTGGTGGGGACATTTGTACTCAGTGAATACCTGTTTACATGTCCTTTGTGCCTTTCACTATTATTATTTTGTTCACTATTATCTATAATGCAGATATTCTGAGTTTTTCCTTTGCTTCTGGTGTCTTGTAATGATATTTAGAACTTAAGAGACTTAGCAAGCCTTTATCAGACACTCATCTTCCTCTGATTAATATAGTAACTGTTAACATAAATCTGTATACTGCTAAATGACTGGAGGATTGGAGAAGGCAGCATCCGTGGCTACGTGAATCGATTTAGCAGATGGACATTTAGAGTCTGCTGTGAGCACAGGGTTGGTCATGAAGCAGGTGCTCCCGAGTGAATGAATGAGTGCTTGTGAATGAGCAAGTTCACACATGAATGACTGTGTGAATTAAAAACTGAGCTGGAGCTCGACTCTTTCCAGTGAAGAGTGGCGTTGTGGAAGAAGTGGACTGATTGTTATTTTAAAAGATGGATAGTCAGTTTTACAGATTGAGGTTAAAGGAAAAGCTTCATGGGGGGCAGGAGAAGGCTTTCAAATGCCAAAAATGGGTTTGTGCATAAGCAATAATTGATATGCTCAAACTCACCAAATTAAGAGCTCAGGTGAAGAAGAGATTGTGCAGTTTGGAGTTTAGAGCTTGATAGTTCAGGCGATTGTACTTAGTGCCTTTACCCTATGTAACTAAGTAGCTGCGAGTGACCATTGTAAGTTCAAATGACTTTATAAACAACTGAGTAAGCTTAGGTTTGGCCCAGTCACTAGTCAGTTTTAGTATATGCTACATAAATTTGAAATGCTGCCTTGTTTACTGTATAGTAGACATTAGTATTAATATTCATTGTAATAGTACATGGCTCAATCAATATTGATTTTCAAATAATTAATTTAGATCCTTTGTTAATGAAATTTCTCCATTTCATAATTGCTTTTATAAAGCTCTGTACTTTGAACTTTGTTTCTGGATTAATTAAGACAGGATAATTAAAAAAGTCTAGTTGTAAATTAATTTGATAGTGGTCCAGCCGTGTGCTGACTGCTGGGCTTCAACTGTGTCTGATCCATTTTGTGTTTCTTTAAGGGCATATTTGAAATTGAGTGATTTATAAAAGACATACATTTATCTGGTTCACAATCCTATTTGTCACAGAGTGCACCAGCATAGTCCTGTGATCTGTTACACCTCCCTGAACCATTAATGTGTTACATCATGTTAGGCATGAGTGGGTCAGAGAAGGTCCTGTCATGAGAGGGAGTGGGGAGCCACTGACAAAGTCAAAGTGGCTTTATAACAATCTACTTTTCAGATGTGCAGTCCAGTTGCCCACAACTGAACCAATCCATGAGAACTGGAGATTTGCTTTCCCCTAGCTCATGGCATGTAGAGCATTGGTTCTCAACTTTTGGGTCATGACCCCTCTGGGGGTCACATCCAATTCAAAACAGTAGTAAAATTACAGTTATGCAGCAGCATAAAGTTATGGTTGGGGTTACTAGAACATGTGGAACTGTATTAAAGGGTCATAGCATTAGGAAGGTTGCGGACCACTGATGTAGGAATCTTAGAGAGCAAGCTTTAAGCAAGTAAACATTTGTGTGGATAAGGCACATATAACTGTAGCAAGCCATTGAGTCCATCTTTGTTGAGACTTCTGGGGTTCACGGGTGGATAGTAAATGTCCAGAACTGCATAGGCTGGGTTGGTGTACTCCCACCATGGGAGTACAGCAGAGTGCACTCGGCCCAGACTTGGGCTTGGGCAGAGAAGGGAGGCTTTCTAAAGGGCTTTTCTTTTGATTTGAATCTTGACTGGGAAGTAGGAGACAAGGATGGATGGTTAGGAATGTAGCCTTTGAGAAAGGGACGGAGACTGAAAAGAATTTTACGAGGTAGTAAGATTGGCATTGACCTGATGGTGAATGCAGTGTGACATAGTTGAAAAGTTCTGTGGTATAGTTAGTCACGACTTTATGGGAATGTTTAATACATGAGATAGGCAGCTCTGAGATCTCAGAGCTGTGAGAAGGAAAGAGTACCTCTGTCTAGAGATTGGAAGACTTCAGGAGGCTGTATTTTGCTCTGCCTGAAGCAGTGAGTAGATTGAGTAAGTAGGGTGAGTGGACCAGAGAAGGCTCCGTGGCATTGGCGAGGGCTGTGAGAAGGCTGGCTAGCTGGGGTCTTGATGTCCTGATTCACAGACCTCAGCTTAGTCATGGGAAGTTCTGTTATTGTATTTTTTTTAAACAAAGTAATCATGGGTTTGTACTTTATTGAAACACCATCTTTCTCTACAGCATAAGAAAGGTTGTAATTATATCATCGTTACAGGATTGCCATAGAAATCATGAGAAAATGCTAATAAAAATCCTCTCAGAGTTCTAAAGCAGGGTGTAAATTAAAGGAAAAGGCACTAGGAGGTGGTTTCCTTTTTTACAGTTCTTTCCTTCACTAGGAAATCAATTAGTTTCTTTCCTTTTGACATTAGGAGGAAGAAAAATGTGCTTTGTGATGTAGAAAAATAGCTTAATTTTTTTGTTTGTATATTAACTTTTTTACAAACCACTGAAATTTTTATACTTTTGTGATTGCTTCCCCCATCTCAAAACATGATAGGCTGTCATGTGCTACACTACCTGCTTTAGTGTGTGTGTGTGTGTGTGTGTGTGTGTGTGTGTGTGTGTGTAAATGCTTGTATTCTGGCTTGATTGTATCCTTTTTCTTTCCATCATTGGAAGGGATGTCACATATATCTACAATCTGAGTCCATCCTGTTTTCTCAGGGGAAGTTGGATTGAGAGGAAATTTCAGCAAATAACTCTTTTCAGAACCAAAGCAAGTCATTGTTATGTTAGTAAAATACTGTTTCATAACAGTTAGCCTTATCTGTATAACAAACAAAACCTTGGAAACATACAACAATAAACGTTCAGTCCTCCACAGTAGGTTAGCTAAGCTGTCTACTTAGCCTGGCTAGACTTGTTCTGTTTTCTTGAGGGCAGCTGACTGATCTGCTGCTCTAGGACACTTCTATGTCTGGTGTCAGGAAATTAAGGTGGGGAAGATAAGAGAGGTGGGAGAGCCAGGCTAGGCAAGTATACCTCTATATTATATATAATTAACAGTTAAGGCAGGAGAAGAAGAAATATATATAGGTGAAGATTTGGGTGAAATTTAATGTATTAACACCGCAATTTAATTCTTCATGTTAGTGCAGGGCTTTTCTCTGTAGCTTGCTTAAAGTCAAGTAGCAAATATCTTCCTAGTTTTAAAGTCTGCAGGCAAGGGTAATTTAGATGTTTGCCGGAGTGTCAGCCTAACGTTCTGTCCACCATGAAGTCGGAGAGCACGTCTGCCGTGCTTTTCTTCTGCTCTCTGTGGGAGACTATCTCCTAGTGTCTCTGCTGATTGATTCCTTACAACTGTGCTCATAAGCTTTGCACATTCACCGAAATGGAGTCAGTCTAAAGACACACGGTGTGAGGCAGCTGTAGAAGAGACTGGAGTGAGCAGGCAGGAGTGAGTCCGCCTGTGCCAAGCGCACTCATGCTCCCGTGGTAATCAGTCCGCCACACTGATGGTCTTTTTTTTCCCCCAAAAAAACTGGAAATTGGACTTTTCAGCTGAAGTTTCTTATTTTCAGATTCATGTTTTAAAATAGACAGTAAGGGCCCTTAGCTATTGACATGTTTCTCCAACCTTTATATTTGAATTCTTAAAAAAACATCCATCCATTCATAGAGTATGTATGTATACATCCACAGCATGTATGCCAGATACCAGCAGAGCTGCCCTGGTGCACGGATGGAAGCTCTGTGGGTCTGGGCTCTCGATTTTCTCTGAGGTAGGTCTTGACCACACCCCATTTCTTCTATGAGCTCTGTGCAGCCTCATCCTCCATGTCGGCTGCCGGATTCGGAGCTGACCCCAGGTACTTTGTCTTGGGGCTTACCCCTCTTACACAATATTCTTGCCCACCTTTCTCGCCAAGGACTGTGTACCCTTCACCCCTTGGCAGTGCTAGCACTGGAGCTAGGCAAGCGCTCTTACCACCGAGCCACATCCCCAGCTCCCAGTGTTTGAGACAGTCTTGCTAAGTTGCTCAGGCAGGCCTTGAACTTTCGAGCCTCTTTCCTTTTTGCCTCCTCAGCGCCGTGATGACAAGGGTAGGCTGGCATCCTTGGGTTATCTTTGCCCTGCAATGAATGTGGTAAAGATTCGTAAAGGATGAATGCCGAGCCTGTTTTGAGTGTCTCTGGTTCAGAGGTTTCTGGAGTACCTTGCTGTCCTACATATGTGGGACTGGCTAATGGATTGGGTGCTGACTTTGAGCTTGTGTAAATTTACTGCAGGTGTCTGAGGTGAGAAGTTACAGAAGAACACTGATGCGAAAAGAAAAGGAACAGCTCACCGACAGCTGTGTGTACATGACAACCTTTGCCAACTTGGTGACTTTTTCACCTGAACGGTGAACTGCACCCCCAAGCTCTATGGCTGTTGAGACAGGGAGAAATGCATTCTGAAAATTGGATTTGGTTGATGATTAAGTTTAAAACACATTTCCCTTCTCGATATCAATGTCATTACCTTGAACATCTTTTTGAGGACAGTTGCCTTGGGTAGGGACAGCTGAGGCGCACGGAGGCTATAGAAGCAATCACGCACTTAACATGCACTAGTCAGTCTTTGTGAAATATCACCCTTGATGCTGGGTGCTTATCTTTTATGGGACAGCTTGCAAATCCTAATTGTTTTAAACCGACTCTGAGGAGAAGAGATTTGAGAATCAATAAATCATGGCTCTCATACATACAAATGTGCCTCATTACAATGAAGACAGTCTGATGGCTCCTTAGGTCAAATAACAAAAGGGGTGGACTGAGTTTCTAAAGGCTCACTCCAGCCCTCTTACTGCAAGGCTTGAGAGCAGTTTACTCTTGCTAGTCTCAGCGTCCAGGGCTACATATGGCCATTTGTTTAGATGGGATGAATGGATGGGGTTCATTGCTTGCTCTGGTGGTTGTATGTCTTCTTTATAATGTTCATTAAGGCAAAAGCAACAATATTTATATATTTAAGAGTCGATGCATTAGGAGCAGCTAAGTAAACTATTCTCAGAACTCTGCCTTCTACTATTCAAACACAGCCTTTATTATAATTTTATAGACCTTTACCCAAGGTCACTGGTCTTAGTCCTCTCTTGAGCCTTGTTCTGGTCTGAAAAGCAAATGTATTTTCTTGACAGTGAGTTTTGTCGCACAGGGAGGTGTTGGTGAGGTGCAGAAGAGTAATTTGTGTTTTTTCCGCAACTGAAGGAAATGCTTTTCTCACCCTCAGTTTCCTTAGGTTGTTCAGATTTGATGGTTCCTACTTTTCTGCTGCTGTGTATCTCTCTGACATTATGGTGATGAGAATGGATTTTTCATCCAATTGAATTGTTCTTCCTTTGTATTTTTAAAACAATGATGAAAACTTTCCCTGGGCCAACATAGATTGTTTCTACTTGTCTTAATGTTTGTTTATTTTTTCTTTTTAAGTTTTTACTTATTCTTCTTTCATACAGTCCACCCCCCCCCACTCTCCCCTCCCTCCACTCCTCCTATTTCCCTTTCCATCTCCCCTCTTCCCAGATATACTCTTTCACCACTTCACTACAGAAAAGAACAGGCCTCCCAGGGATATCAACCAAACATGGGAACACCACCTAACAAGTAAGACTAGGCACAAATCCTGGTATCAAGGCTGGACAAGGCAACCCAGCATGAGGAAAAGGGTCCCAAGAGCTGGCAGAAGAGTCAGAGATAGCCCCATTCCCACTGTTAGGAGTTCTACAAGAAGACCAAGCTACACAACTCTAAAATATATGCCGAGGACCTTGTGTAGACCCATGTAGGCCCCATGATTGTTGCTTCAGTCTTTGTGATCCCCTATGAGCTCTGTTTAGTTGATCCTGCAGACTGTGTTCTCATAGTGTCCTCGACTTCTCTGGCTTCTATAATCCTTCCTTTCTCTCTTCTGTTGGGTTTTCCAAGCTCTGCCTAATGTTTGTCTGTGGGCTGTGGGTCTCTGTATTTCAGTTGCTGGATGAACCTGGCTGATGACAATTGAGTTAGGCACCAATCTATGAGTAGCAGAATATCATTAGGAATTATTTCATTAACTTTCATTTATTTTTTATTTTTTGTCAGTTGTGTTTGGGTCTTTACGCTATTGGCAGTGTTGGACATGGGCTCCCTTTCATGAAGTGGGTCTCAAATTAGATCAGTCATTGGTTGGCGACTCCCACAAATTTTGTGCCACCATTATCCCAGCACATCTTGTAGGCATCTTGTAGGACACATTGTAGATGGGAGGTTTTGTGGCTGGGTTGGTGTCCCAGTCCCACCACTGGAGCCTTGCCTAGTAACAGAATACGGCAGGTTCAGGCTCTGTATTAGTCAGGGTTTTCTAGAGTCATAGAACTTACGGGTAGTCTCTGTATAGTAAGAGAATTTGTCGATGACTTATAGTCTGTAGTCAAACTCCCTAACAATGGTCAGCAGCAGCTGTGAATGGAAGTCCAAGGATCTAGCAGTGGCTCAGTCCCACAAGGCAGGCAGGCGAAGAAGAGAGCTCTTCTTCCAATGTCCTTCTCCAGCAGAAGGTGTGTCCCAGATTTTTGGTGTGTACCACTATGCCTGGATCTGGGACTTGCTTTGTCCCAGATGACCTTGAACTCAGAGATCTCCTTGCCTTAGGCTCCTGGGATTCATAGCCACTTGGCCTCAAGATCTCCATGCCAAGATCCAGGTCAAAACTTCTATCTCCCAGCCTTAAGATCAGAATCCCAGGTGAGCCCTCCAATGCTGGATTGTAGTTCATTCCAGATATAGTCAAGTTGACAACCAGGAATGGCCACTACAGGAGTCTTCACTAGGGTCACTCTCATAGGTTAGAGGGAGTTCCCACTGCATGGGTTTTACATTGTTCCCCAAATGCCCCCCAATTCCAGTTGTCTCTCCCCATGCTCGCTCTGGCTCCATCCTTCCTCTACCCGATCCCTCCTGTTCCCATCCCCACTAGCCTCCAGTCTACCCATAAAATCTATTGTGTACTCCCTTCCCAGAGAGAGCTGTGTGTCCCCATTGAGCCCTCCTTGTTACTTAGTCTCTCTGGGTCTGTGCAGGGTAGCATGCTTGTCCTTTACTTTACGGCTAATATACACTTGTGAGTGAGTACACACCGTGTTTGTCTTTCTGTGTCTCGGTTGCCTCTCTCAGGATGTTTTGGTTTTTTTTTCTCATTCTATCCTTTTGACTGCCAATTTCCTGTTGTAGTTTTAAACAGCTGAGTAATACTCTACTCCATTGTATAAATGTGTCACATTTTTGTTACCCATTCTTCAATCGGGACACCTAGCTTTGAATGCTTCTTTAAGCCTCAGACTTCAATGTTGACTATCTGTCACTCAGGAACCATTCTTAGTTTATTCTTCAAAGCAGCCATATGCAATGCCTATACACACTCATGCTTTCAAACGGAACTTTGATGTATGGTCATTCTGGCTTTTGGGTTGTGTCTTTTAGTTAGCCAGCTTTGAAAATAATTGGCCTTAAGCATAACTACAAAGAGAATATACAACACAAGAAAGTTTCTTTTCGTTTAAACTCATGGTGCATGGTTCTGTGGCTGAAGAGAAATACAGAGACAGCTCCTGTGAACTTGTTCTTCAGCCTATTGCTGGGTGAGAATTAATGAAATGGCCTGGCCGAGGTAGGCGTCAGGAACTAGGAAGTGGGGTCAGGAAGTTGTCAGGCAGGAAAAGGAAACAGGTCCACCATGGAAAAGAGAGTTCTTGGAAGGAAGGATGTTGAATTTGTTTGCAGGTTTTCATACTTTAGCCTTGCTTTGGCAACAACTGTTCATTGGGACATGTTCTTAGTGGCTCTGTAGTTTCCCTTTGTAGAGTTCCATTGTATAGTAATGGCCGTCCCACGGGAAGTCTGTGTTTTAGCCATTCTTTTTTATTCTGAATTTACAGAGATTTTATTTTCTTTCTAGTGCATCTTCACAGCAATTATCTCTATAAACAAATTTTCAGTTAGCTTTGTTTAGGGATCATTTTTGAATATTTAATTACTAGGTCAAAGGTACAAACAGTTCTTGGCAGGTAGTTGTCTGCTCATGGCCAGATGTGTTGTATCAATTTGCACATCTGCATTAGAAGAGTTTCGGGGTGCTCTTTCTTCTGAGACTCGGCTCTCTATAGATACTGTTACGTGGTGGAAGCAGTAGATCAGACAGACATCCTCATTGCTTACTTTATGTTCCTTAGACGATTTTGTTGGTTTTTCTTGGGTGTGCATATTTGTTTTCTTTTGTTCCCTCTCAGTGTGTTTATCACCATGAAATGGCTCTGACTACTACATATTAGCGAGTTTCACTGGGAGAAATGTTTCTGGGGTCCGTTTTCTTTAGTGCCAGCAATCTTGGGGCTAAATTTAAAGTGTAGTATAAAATGATACATTGTTAACGATGAATAAAGAACATTGATTGCCATGCTTTGTGCTTTTCTTTTTGGGGCTTCCATACATCTACCCTAGCTTTAGAAAAGTGTTATTAAAATAAAATCATATCATTTCTCTCCATTCCCTGTTTCCTTTCCCCCACTCCTTCCTCCAGCTCCTCCATGTCCTGCTCACCTTACTCCCATTTGCTTTCAAATTTATGCTTGCCTCTTTTTTAATATTGTTAAACACACACACACACACACACACACACACACACACACACACACACACACACACACCTCCTTACCCAACAACCTGCTGAGTCCAATGTTGCTTGCATGTATATGATTTCAGGGCCGACCACTTGGTATTGGATAACCCATTAGGGGACTTCTCCCTAGAGGAAGACTACTTTCCCCAGCCCCAGCATCCCTTGGATGCCTGTAGTTTTGTGTCTCAGTTGGAATCCATGAGATTTCCTCTGTCCACAGTAGCATCTCTACTATCTACCCTTGCTTTTGACATAGGTGCACACTTCATGCCAAGTGCAGTCGCCAGGGTTTCTTCTTTCTCTTCCCCAGCAATTCCATGTGAAGAGATTCTTTTGGGGGGGGGCATGATAGATTAATGACTCTTGTAGGCAAGTATCATTGGCACATGGCTGCTTTCTGTGCTGGGGCACTTAGGCCTCCACTTAAGTTTGCTCTGGGAGTCATTCTTAACTTTTTAATTGTTAATAATAGTGGAAGGAAGTGCCAAGTTTTTGTTAGCAATGGAAGTAATCTATATCATTATATTTATTCTTTAGTCTACTCTGTGAAATGTAGGTAATAAAAGTCACTTAGATGGCTGCCAAATGTTCATGTCTTTAAAAACACCACAGTTTCTTAGATGCTTATCTCTTTAAATGTTGACACCCGCAGGGGTTCCACCAGATGCTGGAGTCTGAGCAGCTCCCATTGCTCAGAGTGACTGAAATTCCTAACAGAAGTCTTAGAGCGCACCTGTGAGACTCATGCCGAAAAGTATCTCACTGAAAGTATGTAATCCTAGCTGGGGTAAGTGATTGGACTTCCTCCTTGTGTTATGTCATGGTAAGAGGTAATCTATGTTGCTCTTAATTTGATCAGTTCTATGATGATTTTCTCTTATACAGTTAACTTTACATATTCTGCTTGGTTGCTTATTAACATAATTTACTCATAATGTGTATTCTATAAAAAATTTTGAGAAATTTCTGCCAGCGTTAGAAGTATAAATGCATGGCATAGGGTGCTCCACATGAAATCATGTCTGTCTTCCTTGAAGAGGTAGGGCAGAAACAATAGCTGAGTAGAGATGAGTTAAGAGAATTCTGAGATGTTATTTACAATGCAATGTTCTAAATGTTTTACTTTAAGAATTACAAGCACAGTACAGTGATATTTGTCATAGTGATTAGTTCTAGGTAGTGTGCCTATCCACTTTTCCTATGTCATTTTCTGTCCTAATTACTTTAATAATTTTCTCAAATAGTGAAAAACAATTATAACAGTTTGGACTTTAGGTACTCTTAGTCAAGCTGAAGTTCAAAATTTTGAACAAAATCTGTTTATTTGAAGAGTCCCATGTTCAGTGTATCCAAGGAAATGAAATGCAGATGATGATTAACATGGTTGGTACTCTGATGATTAACATTGCTTCCGAGAACCAGCTTGTCCTAACGACTGTTACTTTGTTTCCGGTTCCTGTGCTTACTAGCAGTGTGGTGGATGGGAACGGGAAACAAAGTAACAGTGCAACTTCGATAATTATCCCATGCATAATTATTCTTTTCCTCATTTATCAGTGACAGGAAAATTAGTTAACCAAAACCCCTTTCGTGGAGGCCAATGGTTTGATTCATTTCCTGGATTTTTTGTGAAATGTAAGAGAGAGGGCAGGTAGTTTTCTCCTGTGTCTGTTTAAGGTTTCATGCTACTGTTTTACATTTCTGCTTTTCCTTAATATTTGCATCCTGACAAATGATGAGGAATTGAAGCAACTGTAGCCATGTAGATAGAACCATGTAGATAGAGCCATAGTTGCTCTGCTGCGTTTTTTGGCAGTTCTTATTAATCATTAAGATTACTCATGCAAACTATGTGATGGACACTGGTACAGTGGAAGGAGCAGAACACTGAAGATGGAGAAGCCTGGGGAATCCAGAGCCTGCTGCCGGAAACCAGTGTGTGGAACTGGCTCTTCCTTCCCTCCTACTGCAGCATTCTCTGTAAATTAGGAAATAGTTGAGTTAGAACTATTTATTATTATCACTCTTAATATTATTAATTTATTATTATTATTATTATTATTATTATGATGATGATGATGATGATGATGATGATGATGATGATGTATTACTGTCTTGTTGGTGCTGACTCTTCTACAAAGCTAGACCCCGAGGCCCAGCAGTACTCATAAAGTTGTGAGAATCAAATTGGCTTGTCTGTGTAAACACTCATAAGTGCCTCTCTCCTATGGTAGCTGGCTTTGGGATAATACACATTCTTTCTGCATCTACTGCTAGAAAATGATGGAAAGTGCTCGAAAGAGAGTACAAGGGCACACTGGGGAGATTCCTGAGCGGTAGATGCACATGTGGGTTTCCAGAGTTTGAAAGGCAAAGGATTTCAGAGCTTGCATTACTTCCGGTTCTTGTTGTGATAGACGCCTGACAGACAGAGAGGCAGCTTAAGGGAGGAAGATTCTTTTGTTTGGCTCAGTTTCACAGACTTCAGTCTGTGCTTGCTGGTCTAGAACATCACTGGAGATGGCACATGCGTGGACAGTCTCCTTTATTTCTTGGTAGACAGCAGTGGAGAAAGAGGCAGTACAGTCAGCCGGTTCCTCCAACTATGTCCTACCTCTTACTCTTTACCACATCTTACTAAGAAATTAATCCATTAGTTATTAGGTCAGAAGTCTTTATAATCATATTGTTTCTAGAAATATTACCACAGACACACCCAGAATCAATGTAGTACTCCAGGTATCTATTAATCTAATCACATTTGCACTTAGACTTAACTATCATGGCTGTCATATACATTTTTTTTGCAAGGGTGGGAGAGGGGCACTTAAACAGTTGTGACCTGGCAAAGGCAGAGCCCAACAGTTGCTTCAGTGTTAGTTTCTTGTTCGTGGTTTCTGAAGTGGGAGGGAGCCCATTACGGGTACCTTTGGACTTGTACCCAGTAGGCCAATGCCTGAGGAGGAGGGAGCTGAAGACGTGGGTACCTGAGATGCATGGCGGTTGCAGGGTGCTCAGCAGCTCTTGGTCTCAGTTTGCGTGAAGTGTTTGGAAATTCATGGATTCTTTTTCTGAAGTGGTGAAGATACACTGTAATTTAATTTAAAAAAAAAACCAAACCCTAAATTCATAGCAAAAGTCCTTTATCTTCTCTAGAGACACGATTATGCACTTCCAAGCTTCAATAAAAATAAAAGTCCAAAAGACTCAGAATATTCTGTCATGAAAGAAAAACTTCATCGCACTGTGCATTATAAGCCAGAAAAAATGTCCACGTGGATTTTAGGAAAACTATATCAGTTTATATTAAAGACTGAGTTGACCCTATAACAGAGGGTGGACAGAAGATGAAATTATCGGATTAATTCTCAATCAGCTTTTGCTTTGATCAACATAATTTTCGATGGTGCTGTTTTGTTCTAGATATAGTTGGTTCTCCCAACTTCTATTAATAATTTTTCTGGAATGAGATTATTTTGCACAAATAATTGAGATGAATTAATTAGACAGTTGAGGTAATGGTGGGAGAAAAGCACATTTAGAGAATTCCCCATTGCTGAACATATATTCTGGTAGGGAGGCCTTCTATTTTGGTGGGCCAGCATCTTCTTATAAATGCATTGTTGTAAAATTTGTTTCTGTAGCAAAGCATTTGTTTAATTCTGCAATTTTATATTTTTGGTTGTGAGCCTAGCCTTTAACGGCTGAGCCATCTCTCCAGCCCTAATTCTGCAATTTTAAATTGGGCTGTAGGAGAGTTTTCATTCTGCCACACACTGGAATTTTATTATGGTTCCTGCAGGTATCTGTCATATTTTTATGTTTAGAGATATATTTTTATAGCTTAGAATAGATATTGGACTAATATTAAGGACTGGAGTCTTTTTTCATGTGCATGTGGTGTATACATGTTCACATGTGTGTGAGTTCATGTGAGCATGTGTGTGCTCCTTTGTGTCTGTGCACACAGAGGTCAGAGGTTGATGTCTCATGGTCCCTTGCCTTCCTCTTTTGTTCTCCACCTTGTATACTGAGGCGTGGTCTCTTTAACCAGAGCTTGCCGATCTGGCTAGGTTAGCTAGTTATCTTGCTCTAGGGATCCCCTCTCACCCCAATCCCAGCATTTACATCAATGCTGGAAGTCAAAACCGAGTCACCCCTAGACTCCCAAAGTGTAGGTCTTCAGAGAATGTTTTTGTTTTGTCCGTGAACATGAGTCGTTGACAGTGTTGTGACACATTGCATGTGGAAGTACTTTTAATGGTGGCAGCAGAGCACTCATCTTAGGGCTCGGTACTTGGGATCGATAAACCCCAGCAACCGTCTGGGAGCAGTTTTCTCAGAGCAGAGCGAGCCAGGGAAACAGAATTACATGGGAAGTAATCTGCTGTGTCTTCTTGTGTGTCTATTTGCTGAAAGACTGTTGTAACAAATACTTAAAAATACAAGGTCAGGAGTGCGTTCCCTACCTGTGTGTTTTTATTTGACCCTGACTTGGATTTATTTTGAAGGATTTGTATACATCAATGGCAGAATCATCCAGTGATTCCGACCACTTCCGCTATCGTGACAGATTGAGTCGATGGGCAGCCAGGTCAGTTCAAAGGGGAATTGGAAGTCGTTCTACAGTAGATGTCACCGCAAAGGTCAACACCATAACCAGTACTTTACAGGTTAGTTTGATAGTGGTTGCATTTGATAGATTTTTTTTTTTTAATAGTTTGAGCCAAGTAATGGTTGCAGTCAGTATATTGTTTTTTTGTACTGTAATAAATGACCCTCAGGCTAAAGCCTTAAAACAACCAAGTTTATTATTTCCCAGCTCTGCAGGTCAGGAGAAAGAGAAAATTCTGTTCCTTGCCTTTTGTAGCTGCTCACGTACCTTGTCTGGGCTCTTCCTTCATTTTCAAAGCGAGCCATCATAGTGGTTGAGTCCCTTCGTTTGGTTGTGTCCTCCTTTCTGCCTTTCTTTTCCTTTCCTCTCTCTCTCTCTCTCTCTCTCTCTCCCTTCCCCCCATCCCCCCCCTCATTGCTGATTATTTTTCTGATATTCTGGGATCTCCTCAGGCCTTGCACATTGCTCAGCAAGTGCTTTATCAGAGCTGCATTGGCAGCCATCCTTTCTCTTTCAAGGACACTTGGGGTTTCATCTTGTGCTCTCAGTAATCCAGGAGAAAGTCTACTATAGAATTCCTTTTGACATATGAGTTACATAGGTATAGTTCTAGAGACCATTGGTCTCTAGTGGCCATTATCTCTGGTGATGATACCTGAAGTAGCTGATAGGTTGTTGCGATAGCTTGTGATAGGATAAAAGTGCATTTGCAAGTAAAGTATTGTGGGAGTGAAGTAGTCCAGTACTACTGCTTAGCCTCCTGTGCTCTCGTGCCCCTTGGAGGGGTTGGGGGAAGCAGGTTATCGGTGGATGGCTAACATATATAGAGATGCCATTTTGGTGTCTAGGATAATTTCTGACAGCCTTTGGAAGTTTGAGTCGGGCAGTGCGATCTTTTCCATGTAAAGAGCTTGGAAAGTGCATTGGATGGGTAGCATGGTCACATGGGAAACAAACCCAGAAACAAAATTATTTCCAACTGATGAATCCCTTGCTTTTGCCTTACCCATATAAACAGGGAATTTGGCTTCGAATTGCTTTGGGTTAGTATGCTAGATGGGAAGAGAGTGATTGTTGGAGAAATAATAATTTTATATAACATTAACAAGCACCTCTTTTCTGTAAGTGTATTTAAGTTATGTAATAACGGAATTTTAGAATTTGGATCCTTCTTGCCAAAGAGACATATTAGCAAGTAGGCATATTTAAAAGAAGCCACTCTATTAATCTCTTATATAAAACCAATCATATTTAGGTTGAAACTTTCTGTTTTGATTAGAAATAAGTCTATTGTTCATTAAAAGATTTAGAGCGCACATTTTCTTGTCTCTTAATCGAGTTCTATAGTGAGGAAGTCACTGGAGTACAAGAGACCTAACAACTCATTTTCTTTACATATTTGGGGACATTTGCTTTTTCAGGGGTTTCTTCCTGCTCTTTTTGTCCTCCTTCCCTCCCTCTCTTCTTTTCTCCCTCCCTTCCTTTTCCTATACTGTTTTCTTACATGCATACTGTGTTCTTACTGCGCAGCCCATCCTGGCCTCTACCTTGCTATGCACATAACCCATTCTGCTAACTCTTAATGTTCAAGGTTGCTTTGTTGTAAGGAAAGTGTGCACAGATTTTTGAAGAGAATTCTTTTGAATTTGTGGTTTCTTTTCTTTCTTTCTTTCTTTTTTAAAAAAGATTTATTTATTCTATGTAAGTATACTGTAGCTGTCTTCAGACACACCAGAAGAGGGCATCAGATCCCATTACAGATGGTTGTGAGCCACCATGTGGTTGCTGGGATTTGAACTCAGGACCTCTGGAAGAGCAGTCAGTGCTCTTAACCTCTGAGCCATCTCTCCAGCCTGAGTTTGTGGTTTCTTTCTGAACATATGGAACTTTGGATAAAGACTTGTAAATGACATGCTTCAGATTTTAATAAATAAACTGCAGGTGGATCTGGGCTTCTCTGGCCGTGTTGTAGAGATTTGGTATGTAGGACCTTGTTGATAATCTGAGTTACCTGGCAGAAATTGTACCTTTTACAAAGTTGACTTAGTTCTTTGACAATACTAAAACTGATTGGAAAAACAGTGTTTGGGATGATTGATCGAGTGCTTTCTTTCCCAAGGACACCACTCGGAATCTGCGACAAATGGATCAGATGCTTGGGCGATATCGAGAATACAGCCTTGGACAGGCGGGCGCTGTTGGGCAGGTGGGAAGGTTTCAGCTGCTTGCATTGTTTGCTCGCCATGTGCAAATGTGTGTTTAGGGGAGTGGGCGTGTAGGATACGTAGGTAACAATAAGAAGGTGCGTACTTAGGGGAGTGGGAGTATAGTGAGATTAGTAGATAGCGATGGTAAGTATACATTTTAAATTGCCATAATGGGGTTGGAGATCTGTTTCAGTGGTTAAGAGCACTGTCTGCTCTTCCAAAGAAGTCAAGCTGAATCCAAGTGGGAAATCTGAGTTCTTTTACTAAGTTTAAACTGAAAACTGTAAGGCAGTTTAAAGCATTTATTTAACTTTATTTTATGTGCGTTGACATGAGGGTGTCAGATCTCTTGGAGCTGGACTTGCAGACAGTTGCGAGCTGCCGTGTGGGTGCTGGGAACTGAACTTAGGTCCTCTGGAAGTGCATCAGGTTCTCTTAGCTGCAGATCCGCCTCTCCAATCCTATGTCTACCGTTTTTAAAAAGTAAAACTTTCAGGTTGTACTCCACAGAGGTAGCACTTTTGATCATTACTTGTGTGCCATTCCAAATACTTTGCGTCCTTCTATGTGCATATACCTCGTTGTTTTAACAAGTGGAACAGCATAACATCTGCATGTTTTCTGTTCTTTGCTGTCCACACTACTTTGTGTAGACTGCTTTACTTAATTGTCAGCCTGATACAACCTAGGAGGAGAATCTCAGTGTGGGGCTGACTAGATCAGTTTGGACTCTAGGTTCACCTGTGAGGGATTGTCTTAATTGATGTGGAAAGATCCAGCCCACTGCGGGCATCACCACTTCATGGACTTGGCTTCCTGGGCTATTGAAGAGAGGGAAACCCCACCGAGTACGAGCAGCAAATGAATTTGCACCCAGATATTTCTCTGCTCTTGACTGTAATCGTCATGTGACCGGCTGCTTCAAACTCCTGCTGCCTTTATTTCCATATCATAATGGCCTCTAACACTGCTTCCCAACCTGTGGGTCTTAACCGCCTGGGATGTTGAATGCTCCTTTGATAGCGGTCACCTAAGACCTTCAGAAAACAAAGATATTTACATAATGATTCACACAGGAGCAAAACTATAGTTATGAAGTTGCAATGAAAATAATTTTATGGTTAGAGGCTACCACAACATGAGGAACTCTATTATAGGGTCACATTATTAGGAAGGTTGAGAGCCACCAGCTTATAACCTGGAATTGTTAGCTAAAATAGACCCTTTTTGGATATATATATATATATATATATATATATATATATATATATATATATATATATGGGTCAAGATATCTTAATATAGCATCAGAAATAAAACTACTATAACCTCCTTTTGTATAGTTGTATAATATTCTATAGTTTGGATGTTTTCCCTTTAATATGAACAATATAATAGTGACCGTTACTGTATTATCTATCTCGATCTCTACCTGTGTGTGTGCGGGTGTGTGCGTGTGTGTGTATGTGGTATGGTGTGGTGTGTATATGTATTTGTGTGATTGTGGGAATTACAGAAATAAAAGTAGTGGGTTAATGAGTATGATTTCTTAAATGTTTGCTAGATATTTCAAAATTGCCATTTCAAAGGTATGATAATTTATGTTTGGTTCAGATGCCATGAAAGAAGGTCAGAATTAATGAGTAAATTTATTAGTTTTATTAATGTTTTGCTAGATTCTCTATGCTTTTTGAGGGAATTGGCATGTAAGGTAAAATGGGTGTTTAGGTTTTATGCTATGCTGTACTGCAGCTTAGTGAAAGAAATAATACAGCTAGCTAGCCTGTGGAGCCTAACCCTAACCCACTAGCTCCTTGTGAATTTGCACTCTCACCTTTGGGAACACACTTAAGTGTCTTCCTTCTTTATGAAGGAAGGAGTAGCGTTCACATTGTAGCAGGAAGGATTTACATTTGTATAGCAATGGTTTATGTATCTTTGTGCTATACCAATTGTCACATATGTCCTAAGCTGTGATTGACGACCTGCTTTCCTCTTGCAAAGCAGAACTGTAGTTGTTATTATTTGCTTGTAATTGGAAACTAATTGAGCAGAAGGAAACAGGGCTTCTCTGTACTTTTCCCTTAGAAAATAAGTGTGGGCACTTCTGCACCTACAGGGTTTTTATGACTTATGATGTGTTTGAAAGACCCAACCTAGACTTTATGTGTGTAGATAGTACATAAACTGTTTTAGGTTACTTTATGAATAATAGATCTTCCTCCTTTTTAATTTATTTGTGAAAAATTGGAACATAATTATTTGCTGGAAACAGAAAACAGGAAGCAGAAAACATGGTAGCAGCTAGAGTTAGCCACCGAATTCTGTGAATGACTCTTCAGCCCAACAGGGTTTCTTTCTTTCCAGCTACTCGTACAACAAAGACCCAGAAGAGCAGCGTCTTTTGCCTATGCTTGTTCCTTAGCCTGGTCCAGTTTTCCCTCTCTGGCTTCCTTAAGCTCTTGTTCTGTTCTGACGCTTGGTGGTTAGTGGCTTCTCATTCTGACATGTCCATGGATCATGGGACTAATTGCTGTAGCTAGTCAGGACCGCTGTGATTTTTTTTCTTTTCTTCTTTTAAACCTTTTGTCAACAGGACAACAACAGCAACAACAAACACAAAATATCTTATCTCTATCTTCATTGGCCCTGTCTTTTTTTTTTTTTTAATTCCATTTATTGGGGTCTTTTTATTTATAATCTTCAAGCCCTCAAAGCACATGACAAAGTTGTCCACCTTTAAAACAGCCAAATTACCATGTTGTGTTTGTGGATGTTGTAACTTTGTAGGTGTGCACGCACACACACAAGCCAGAGGTCATCCTTGAGTGTTGTTCCTCAAGATGTGTCTGTCATTTTGAGGCAAGGTCTCTCCCTGGGACCTGGGACACACTGGCCAGTGAGCCTCAGGATTACCGCTCTTCATCTCTCCAGGATGAAATTGCAGTTAGGAGCCACCACCCCTTGCTTTTTATGTGGGTGCTGGGGATTGGACTCTGGTTCTGATGCTTGGATGGCAAGCACCATAGCAACTGAGGGATTTTTTTTTTTTTTTTTTTTTTTTTGTAAATTACACTTTACATTTTACTGGGGCTGGAGAGATGGCTCAGTGGTTAAGAGGACCAGCTGTTCTCCAGAGGACCCAAGTTCAGTGCTCAGCATCCACATGGTAGCTCATAACCACCTATCACTACTGTTGCAGGGGATCTGATGCCCCCTTCTGGCCTTTGTGGGCAGCAGGCGTGCATATGGTGCACATACCTGTAGCCAAGACAGTCGTACCCATAAAATAAAAGTAAAGCAATCTTTAAAAGAATTACCTTTTATTTATTCGTTGTGTGCATGTGTGTATATGAATACGTGTGCATGTACGTGTGTACTCATGTGTACATGTGCCTTAAAATGTGTGTTGAAATCAAAGACAGTTTGCAGGTGACCTGTTCAGCAGGTCTAGTTATTCAGGGGTCTGAAGAGGTGCTACCTGAGGGTCAAGGGGGGGTAGAAAAGAAGGAGACCAAGCAAGGTTCTGTTGTCAAGGTCTCGTTTATTGAGAGGAATGTACAGCATTTAAAGCTCTGAGGCAGGAACTGAAGCTTAGGGTGGGGGAGTATTGGGAAGTGCCCAAGGATATAAGGTGAATCACTAAACTGCAAGATATCCTCCTTAAACAAAGAGGCAGCAGTCTTCCAGGGACATGTTCTTTGAAAGGGTCGAACCCTTCTCAGTATTCTGCTCAGGGACATCCAATGTTTGCTCAGGCTGAAACATCCTGTGATTGCTCCCGGAATCTTCCTGGAAGAGGCTTTTGTCCAACAAACTCATAACCTTACAGCAGCACCTTAGGGGTGAGCATCTGTGGCCATACAGCCCAGAGTCACGTAGCCACCTTGAGCTATACAGTTACAAAGCGGCCAGGCCCAAATCCAATATGGCTCCCTACATGCAGGAACAGGTATTTCCTTTTACTGTTGGGGTTCTAGGGATTGACTTGGGTTATCAGGATTGGCAGTAAGTGCTTTTTCTTCTGAGCTATCTTACCAGCCTTATGTATATGCAACATAATAGACTCATATATTTTCGCTAGGGATAACTCAACTGTTAAAAACATTTCACCATGATGAATACCCATTGCCTACTTGAATTAGCATTTTTCTTTTAAAATATAAAGAGACTCAGAATCCACTCTTTTGCCTTAGGAAAGACAGGAGCTTTTATTATTAACTTAGATTTTATAAACGACTATGCTAATCCGTAGTAAATGGATATGCAGGCTGTCTGTTTAAATCTTCGTTGGTGGCTTCGCTCTGCGACTGTAATTTATCGATGGGTAAGGGGAACAGCTTGCAAGTATGAATATCTGCGGTGGTGGCTTTGTCCTGAGCTGATTTTCACCTAACAAGGCAATTACGATGGGTATTCACTGTGGTCTTTACAGCCCCGAGTGGGATCTTGTTAGGTCCTTTCGCCTCGCTGTCTCAGAATACTCCGTATTTTACTGTTGTGCCCTCAACTCTATAATCTGCAACCCTAAGTTTATTATTTATTTCACTTTAATTTTTATTAGCATGCATTAATTTACGAAGTGTTGGGTCCCTTCATGGTGTTGTCACTCATGGATGCACTTTGGTCATACTCAGCCCATCCCCCACTGTGCCTTCTTCATTAATTCTGCTCTTCTGTTCTCAAGGAGCTCCCTCTCATGCCACTTAGTCCTTCTGAGTCTGACTTAATTTGCTGTCACAATGACCTGCATTTCCCTGGAAATGATATGGCTTCATTTTTCTTCATGGCTGAATTATATTCCAGTGCATGCGTTTATGTGTCTATATACATACATGCACATTTATGCGGTATATCACATTTTCCTGACCATCTGTTGGTGGGTGCTGGGTTGGCTGCATGCTTTGGCTATCATCGGTCACACAAATAAGCAAGACCGTGCAGGTTTCTCTGCAGTAAGACCGTGCAGGTTTCTCTGCAGTAAGCTGCCTTTGACTCCTGCATCCAGCCCTACATTTAATTCTTTGCTTATTGTCTCTGAAGGCCTTGATGGGTCATGTGGAGAATCGTGAAGTCTCTGGTTTTAATACAGGAGCAGTGTCTAACTTTCTGTAGTCTTCTTAGGAATTTCCCTATTACTTTAGGTTTTAAATGTTATCTTCTTACAGTGCTGTAAGAAATAATGTTTATATTTTCATTTTTAAGATAAGAAAACTGGGTCACAGACTGGTCCTTCACTTGCCTGTGGTCTTTTCAGTGACATTTAAACAGCAGGGTGCATTTCAGAATGTAGCATTAGGACTCAGTGACTCCACTGAGCTGACATGGTTACTCACTGTTTCCCAATGGTGTAACTTTAAAGATTTATTTTTATTTATGTGTGTGTATGTCCATGCCTAAAGAGTGGAGAAGAGTGTGTCAGATCTCCTGGAGCTGGAGTTCACCCTGGTTGTGAGCTGCCCAAGATGGGTCCTGGGAGGTGAACTTGTGTTCTTTGTAATAACTCATGTGCTCTTAGGTTAAGCTATTTCTCTATGCTGTAACTTCATATTTCTGGAAATGAGGACCTTAAATTGAAAATTTGGGAGATTATATGATCACACACCAGGGACTGAGATTTTGGAGACCACTTGCACTTACTGAAAATAGACCCAGCATCATAAAGTCATTATATCTTAGGTGGCACAAGGCCTGGAATGAGAGCAAGTTGGAACCCATACAGAATGGAATTGGGAGGGAGTGTGAGCTAGGACTGAGGCCTAGAAAACAGCCCTTGTCACTGCTATGCGGGGAATAGAGTCCAAGTCACCTGTAGGGGCACAGGCTTTCCCCTTTTCCAGCACCACAGGTTTCCTCACATGGCTCTTTTGTAGATGTTCTGGTCAGTGACCATGTGTAGTTGTACATTGTGCCTTGGGCTTCCGAAGCTTTTGTCCCTGGGAATTTCCCGGGAGCTCTGCGAACATCTAAGTCACATAGGATGACATAGGTTTTATTCAAATATTAATGGGCAGATTTGAAACATGTTTTTCTTTACAGTGTTGGAATATTTCAAGAACTGTACAGCAGATTAGCTTTGTCATGCTTCTCCTAGATCACTACCGTTAGTGAGAGAACAGGCTATGCTCGCATTGATGTAGAAGTGGGCCATATTCAGGCTGAGTGTTAATCATGGAGGCAGTACTGTCTGCAGTAGGAGTTTGGGTAGTTAATAGGTATTAAAGTATAGTCCTGCTTCATAGCAGTGGGTTAATTAAGTTCATTTTAAAGATAAAGACAGGGTAAAGACATAAAATCAAATTATAGCATTGAAACTTGCATTAATAGGTTACTTTTTTTTCTAATACATACTTTGATTAAAAATTTCCTTTGGGGAAAGGACATCCAGTGACTGGCCCAATGTGGAATCCATCCCATGTGCAGGCACCAAGCCCTGGCACTATACTGATGCCATGCTGTGCTGGCAGTCAGGATCCTAGCATGGCTGTCCTCTGAGAGGCTCTATCAGCAGCTGACTGAGACCGATGCAGATCCTTACAGCCAACCACTGGACCAAGCATGGGGACCTGTATGAAAGCGTTAGGGGATGGATTGAAGGAGCTGAAAAAGATAGCATCCCCGTAGGAAGAACAACAGTAGAGCATACACGGGCTGTTTGTGGTCCTCGGCACATGTGTAGCGGAGGACTGAGTGAGGCCTTGTTTGGCCTAAGTGGAAAAGGATGTCCCTAATCCTGTGGAGACTTGATGTCCCGGGAAATGCTGGTAGGGGAGTGAGGTGGAGGTGGGTGGATGGAGGAGCACCCTCTTAGAGGCAGAGGGGAGGGAGAGTGGGGTGACAAACTCTGGGATGGGGAACTGGGAAGGGAAGGTAAATATATAAAATAACTTAATAAAAATGTTAAAATAATAGAAACTAAAAAGCCAAAACAAACAAACAAACAAAAAACAAAACAAAAAAACCCCCCAAAAACAAAAACCCAACCAACCAACCAAACAAACAAAAACCACCACCAACAATTTCCTTTGGGAATAATATGAAGGTCCCATCTGGTATGTGAATTCTTGTGAATGTTAAATAAAGTCCAGGTTGGTTTTTTTTTGTAACAGTGAATTAGTTAATCTGCTTTGGCTCCTTGTGGGTCATGTCATCCACCCAAGAGCTCTCTGAATTGGTGAATGAAAGACACACACACACACACACACACACACACACACACACACACACACACCAGCTAATTTTGTTATGCCTTGACTAGCTCAATTGGCTGAGCACTTCTAAACCTCCCTGCAGCCAGCAAATTCTCTCCTCGGCATTTCTGACTTAACACCTTTTAAATCTATATTTTATCTTGTTGCCCTGGCTCCTTTTGGGTATCCCTCATATCTTTGCTGCCCAAGACACTTCTGGGGCAGCCCATTTGGGGCCTGCATTCCTTCTTGTACCTACAGTTTAACTGTTACTCCCTCCTGTTCCTTCCCAGCTCGGTCTGATCTACTCCCTTCTTCTGGCTTAGATCCATTCTTTTTCCTCCTTATGTTTGTTCTCCCAGGAACCTAGAAGCCCTGCCTCTCTCTACCCAGCCATTGGCCATTGGTCCTTTATTAATCAATCAAAAACCAATTGGGGACTGAGACCTTCAGTGTCCAGACATGCAGATTCCCGATTTGGGGGCTGAATCAAGACAAAGCATTAGAACGAATTCCTAATAGGTGTCACTTGTCAAAAGTATCTGATGACACCAAACAAAGTGGTTTTAGCCAGACATTAGTCATTTATTGTAGCCCTGAGTTGAAGGTTTCAGCTCTTTGCCTGCCTGATTTGCACTAATTAAGTGCTTGAATGTAAGGTGTCCTGTCTTTCAATAACTCTAAGTAATGGTGGTCTGTGGGTAAGAAATTTAATTAGTTACATTCTATTAAGTCCATTTTAATAAATGTACTTCAGAGTTTTGAATTAGGTTATTCTCTTGTTGAAAAATCTATCTCCAAGTTTCTCATGTGAAGCTATGAGATGTGAAAATAGATGGAAAAACCCCCAGAAAGTGAGGAGATGGCTCAGGGTAAAGGAGCTGTCTGTACAAGGATGGCAGCTCATGTTGTCCCTGCAACCCTCGTGGTGAGGAGAGAGACTCCGCAAAGCTGTCTTCTGACCTCTGCCGTGTCCTTGCATTCACATGCAAAACATAAAAGGAATTTCCTTGAGGCTTATGGGAGAAATGTAGTCTTTGGAGTCAGAATTGAAATTGAATTCTGATTTCTTTCCTTAGAAATTACCTCAGTTACTTTGAACAAATTATTAAACCTTTTGGAGGCTGAGGTTCATTATTTAAAAAATGAACATAATCATGCATGCTTCATTATGCTAATGTTTAAGTGCTCATAATGCATTTGCCAAACATTTATTTGTAATTTCTTTAATCTGTCTAAAAATCCCTATTATTAAACATTTACGAAGCCCATCTAAAATTTACTTTATTCATGTGTTTGTGTATGTGCACACGTCCACAGCCCATGGCCAGTCAGAAAACAACTCTCTCTCAGGAGTTGGTTCTCTCCTGCCACCTTGTACCCAGTGTTCTAGACTGCTGAGCCATCTCCCAGCTCCCTATGAAAAGTTATAGCATTAGGCTGGACATTATTCTAAATTTTATCCAATTTCTAGAGTGATTAATTTCCAGTACTTATCATTGCTCCTAGATTTTAAAGTGATGCTTTATTTCTTTTGTTCTACAATGTATATATTTAAAATATAATCTATGGTGGATTAGTGTGTGTGCGTGTGTGTGTGTGTGTGTGTGTGTGTGTGTGTGTGTGTGTGTGTGTCTGGTCTATGTATATCTCTGTCTGCATATACCTGCCCTTCATCTGTCTATCTGTCTTATCTGTCTGTGTCTGTCTATCTCTCTCTCTCTGTGTGTCTGTCTGTATTTTATTACTTTAGCTGTAGCTTAGGATTTGTTAGCAGCATGCTCACATCTAAGAGATTTTCACATGGCGTGTCCTGGTTTTGGTACCAGTTTCCTTTGTAGTCCAACTGGCAAGGGAAAGAAATGCAGCAGTGGTGCTCTGGATGACTGGGGGCTGCTGCAGTAGTGAGGCTTTGATACGGGCTCTGGTGGGACCAGTTTTGTATTTAGAACTCTTTTCCTCCTTCAAGAACATAGCTAATTCTAGAGGTGGCCTTAAAACATCAGTGATCAGAAATCACTTGGAAATGTAAAACCTAGATTAGGCCCTTGCAAAAATCAGCTGTGACCCCAAAGGGTAATCTAAGAGAAATGATGGATTGAAACTGAGAACAGACCAGCCTTTGAGGGGACAGAAAAATTCCTATTCCTACCTGGATTGAGGCAGTTTGGGATTTCTATTGACTCTAGTTTACTTCCTGCTGGAGGGAAAAATCACACACCTTCTGAAGGAAGATGCATTCTTCAGAGTTTTAACTGTGTGTGTGTGTGTGTTCTATGTGATAACTATGGTTAAATATATATATATATATATATATGTGTACATATATATATATATATACACATGTGTGTGTGTGATAAAAGAAATAAGCAGGCACAAGAGAATATAAACTGGGACTGAAAAAATAAAGAAAATGTAGACAGGAAGGTAACAGCAGGACGATGAACAATCATGGTAATATACTCAAAAACCATATGAGAAATAATTGAAAACTAAGTAAAAATGGCTAAAACTAGAAAATCAGATGACATACATAACCAAACAGCTTTCAGTGGGAGGACTGAGTGGAAGCTGGTAGGCAGTTGAAAAGAGAATGAATTAAAAGGCAGCCAAGGGAAGATCTCCAAAGAGAAGAATTTACGTAAGAATGGAAGGGTGAACCACACAGACAAGAGACTAGTAAAAGATCAGAAGGATGAGCGAGGACAGCAGTACAGTAGTAATGCGTGCCAGGTATGGTGGCTCCTGCTCTGAGTCACCGCACTCATGAGGCTAGGCAGGAAGATTATAGAGCCAGCCTGGGCTACAGTGGGAGGCACTGTCTCAACCAAACCAAACCCTTAAGAGGGAAAAGGACAGGAGACAAGAGGAGAGACGGAGTAGAACTGATGAATGAAAGATACCAAGTTATTCATTCTGTGATCCCTTTGGCTAAGAAAGCAGGACAAAACAAATAGAGCTCAAATAGCCACACAGTGAAGCAGCAGACAAGTTAAAGAGAAGACTTGCTAATCCAAGGATGGATACAAATGTGGTCCTGGTGGGGTTGGGAGTGGTTTCAGGAAGAAAGAAGACTCAGCAGAAGGGAAAACCGATGACTGAATATGAAGAACATCTTGTTTCCCAGAAACAACAGGGAGAGACGGCAGCTGACTTTGCTTCCAAGAATGTGCTCAGATTAGAGTTAGCCGCTAGAAGGAGCTGAATGAAATGACTTCTTATGTGTCTTTTCTGTTTTGTCCATGCTTTTCCTGTGCCTGGACTGGCTAGTTTCCTTTCACTTCCTTAGACTGAATACTTGTTTGTGCTCGCAGTAACAGATGTTCTGGTCTTGCCAAGGCTGGACCCCTCAGTGTAGGGGAATGTCAGGGCGGGGAGGCAGGAAGGGGGGTAATTGGGGAGGGGAAACACCCTTATAGAAGGGGGACTGTTATGGGATAGGGGGCTTATGGATGGGAAACAGGGAAAGGGAATAACATTTGAAAAGTAAATAAAACATATCCAATAACCCCCCCTCCCCCAGTTGTTCTACCTTTCCAGTCCTGCAGATTGAGTTCTGCAGAAGTTCTTCTGGATCAACTGTTGCCCTTTGACCTTGTTTGTGAAGAGTTAGACATGATTTGCATTATTGTTGTTGGTCTTTTATTCATGTTTGCATAGGGTTCCTAGCAAGAGCTGAAGTTTCCCACAAGTTGGGGTGGACAGCTTTTCCTCTGTTCTTTTGGGTGTTAATTGAATCTTCTTAAGTTGACCACTGTGTGTTTCTCTGGATATTATTCCCAGTATTTAGCCTATTTTGTTCAATATACGTAGCTCTTTAAGTAGTCTAAGTGTCAAATACCAGCTTTGACACCCAGGGTAAACTGAGGTGGGGTGTAGAGTTAGCAGTGGGTCAAAATCTCGTAGCTTCTGACAGTTCAGGGCCTCTGTTGATCATGGCAGGCAATTAAGAGAGGAAAAAGGGGGAGGGAGCCATTCATAGCTGGTGGCCCTGGCAGCTCGAGACTAGCACTACTTGTAACCTTCAAGAAATTCTGAATTCTCTTTCCTCTTCTGGGGCCAGAGCTTACTGCTTCTGGTGATTGCCTCCTGCTGATAGCTGCAGATGATAAGAAAAACAAACAAACCAACCAACCAACCCTTAATTTTCTGGGCAGGCAAGAAAGAAAAATAAATCACAAAGTCATACACACATTCAATGGATGAAGCAAAGGGGACTTTAACAAGTCATACCAATTTCATATATGTACATGCCTACAAACATATACAAATACCAACATGCATACACACATACCTACATACATACATACCTACATTTATATACACAGTTTATGGACAGAGCAAAGTTCTGATGAGCTGACTCCCACATCCTACATGCTTATATACAGTTAGTATATACAGTTAGTGGGTGGAGCAGAGCCCCAACCACCTTATACATGAACATATATGCACATATGTGGTTGGTGGAGAGACGCTCCAACAACTTTATTATTAGTTTATTATTTTTTTATTAGTCCTTTTTGTATTACCTAAAACAAAGTTTTCCATATAAGAAAAAGAATTACTTCATTCAAAAAGAGATAAAATGTTAAACCAGAGGAAGTTAGGTACAGCAGAATTGTTGGTTATAAGTTCAAAGCAATAGTTTTATTTGTCTTTTATTCTATGAGCTTATTTCAAGTTTAAAGCAATAGTTTTATATGTTCATGGCCTTATATTTATTATGTTGCACACCTGTGGCCTCATCCTTGGAATGAGTGTTTTTCCTTGGTCATACATTGGTCCCAAACATACTTCTCTTCCTAGTACAATTCCGTGCTTATGACACATAAAGGTTCATAGAACTCTTTTTGCACCTTTCTTATTCTGCATGGGGGGGTGTATATTTACTTGAATCAATTCAGGAGTTCTATAAAATCATTATCAGGAATTATGAAATCAATTGATCTAAATAGCATTATTACATGAAAGTTCATCTTCATATTGATTCTGTAGGAAATCTGCCCAAGAGAATGGGTTAATACCCAGGAGACAATAGGCAGTGAGGGTCTCTCCAGGCCATGCCAGATACACGAGGAATACAGCAATGGCAAACATAGAAAAGCATAGCAGCAAGAAGCAATCCTGGGACTGAGCCCCTGGAGTCCATGCCTCTTTAGAGCACACCCATCGCAGCCATGCAAAAGTGGTCTGGATCCAGGAAGCCCACTTGCTTGCCACAACCTTTCCTATTCACCATCTAAGTGTGCATGTGTGTCCACCCACAAGTGCGTGCTCGTTAACAGCACCGGTCCCTCGCAGGTGCTGACATTCGTCCTCACAGTCACCTTTCAGTGAGTGGATGTGGTGCTCTGATGGTGGTGGTGCACATTGTTGTAGTGGCCTCCGTCTCTTCAATAGCTGTTTAGTCCAGCCTTACGGGTCTGGGGTTTCTGACAAAGTTTCTTTTTCTTCAAATGTGTTGGCTGGTCTTGGTATATTTCTCCGCAATTGTGAGTTTGTCATTTCAGTCCAGTTTACAAGCTCTTAAATGAGGTAGGCATCTCTGTCTGGCAATAGGGGGTAAGGTAGTGATGGATACCATTATAAGCCCAATGTTAGCATTTGTTCTTCAAATACTTACACTTATTAGTTTTTTTATTTCCTAACAACTCAATTGAAAACTCGTCTGCTAGCCTTTTTTCCCCCCTGGGAAGTTAGATATTTCAGAAACGGCTTTCAAATCTGCAGTTTAGTGTGGTTTGAAGTTAAGAAGAGTAACTCATCCTCATCTTCTTCAGTTAAAGGAAGATTTGGAGCAGTCAATAAACCAGCTGAGGAGTCAGCGCTTACGGAGAAGCTCAGGAGGGAGAAGTGTTTCTGTCACCAGCCTGAGTGCAAGTGACTTCGATGGTGGCGCTGTGGCAGGTAAACCCCTCTCCTGGTCTAAAAATGACCTCGATTCCAACGCTGTGGCGGGTGAACTCTTTACATGTTTCAAAAGCCTTTTTCCTTTTTACATTTCGAAAATATTTTTGAAGTGCATACTGAATGGATTTGGTTTCTAGAGAAATACAGTATGTGTATAAGATTATAATCTTGAAAATTATGTATACACACACAAGATTATTAGATGCAGTTGTGGGAAGTATAGTGTGTCTTTTTTTAAGGGTCTTTGAGAGTCTGGCCTTGTTAGTTTTATTTTTCTCAGGCTCTGTAGACCACCTGGAGCTGCCCAAGCGTCAGAACAAATGAGCAAGTGAAGATTACTTTGTGGTTGTTTTCTTGCTAATCTTGTCCTGGCATAGTAGTTTTAAAGTTTCCGATTATCAAGTATTCTATAACATATGGTAAAAGCAGGTGGATTTTAGCTTTCACGTTCTGCTAGATGCCCACAGTTGTGTTAAAAGTTATTGAAAACTTTGCCTATAATTAATCTCATATTTCCCTGTAGCCCTGAGAATCATTTTTGAATCACACAGAAACCCCTCCAGTGATGGGACTGATTTAGATGGAGGGACATTGGTACCTTGAGTGATAAATACTGCTATTACTCAAATAGTGCTTAAAGTTGGACACTTACTTATTTTTTATGAAGTCTTTTATTGATTGTTATGCACTGTTTTAGCTTAAGATTAATTGATTTGATATTTGCAAGATTTGATTTTACTAGTGGGATGTTAGAGGTAGAATTAAAGATTTGAAGTATTTAATAATTATTTTCATCAAAGAGAAAATATGTTGCTGCTTTGGACAGTGTTAAAAGTTGGATCCTTTGGCAAGTTCTGTTTCCAGGCTGGGTTTGTTCATTTCTCTGCTTTAAGAACAATGTTGTAGTCGTTATGGCTGCAGCATGCTACTTGGGAAGTTAGGCTAAGAGTACCTATACATCTTCTTGTCTGGTCTGGAGCTGGTAGGTGAAATTCTCTCTGTTCTCATGCAGTGTTCTAATGCCTCTTTTCTTCTTTACACTGGACAGAGAGTCTCCGCTTTACACCTACCTCACCTCTGAAGGACTATGATCCACAGGGTATTAAACGGAACAGGTTCAGAACTGGTGTTCGGTTTGTTTCGGAAACAGACGACATGGTCCAGGTACTTCATAACCTTGTGTAGTTTATCTGTTATTATCTTATGTTCGTGTATAAATTACTGACATTTTAACTTTATGGATATATCTTAACTAAGAATTTTATCATGAATAACTTTGCATACCAGGAATAAACATACTTATCTAAAGATTCCAAGCTAGCATCAGTATATGACAGAGAGCAGTATTTGTCTTTTTGGGTCACTCAATGATTGTTCTTTTTCTTTTTAAGCTAAGTATGTTTTATATTCAATGTACAAATGCTTCTCTTTTCTTTTTTTATTACCTTTAATCATTTTTGACCATACTTGGTATTTTTATTGGAAAAAAATATATATAGTTTTACATTTCAAATGTTATCCCCTTTCCCAATTTCCCCTCCAGAAACCCTCTATACCATCTCCCTTCCCCCTGCGTCTATGAGGGTGCCTCCCCATCCCACCTTCCTGCCCTGACATTACCCTACACTGGGGCATTGAGCCTTAAAAGGACCAAGGCTTCTCCTCCCATTGATGCCTGACAAGGCCATCCTCTGCTACATATGTGGCTGGAGCCATAGGTCTATTCTCGTGTACTATTTGGATGGTGCTTTAGTCCCTGGGAGCTCTGGAAGGTCTGGTTGGTTGATAATGTTGTTGTTCTTATGAGGTTGCAAACCCTTTCAGATCCTTCCGTCCTTTTTCTAATTTCTCCATTGGGGACCCCGTTCTCAGTTCAATGGTTGGCTGTGAGCACTTGCCTCTGTGTTTGTCAGGATCTGGGAGGGCCTCTCGGCAGACATCTCTATTAGGCTCCCATCAGCATGCACTTCTTGGCTCTGCAGTAGTGTCAGGGTTTGGTGTCAGTACATGAAACAGATCCCCAGGTTGGGCAGTCTTTGGAAGGCTTTTCCTTCAGTGTCTACTCCACACTTTGTCTCTGTATTTCCTTCTGTGAATATTTTTGTTCCTCCTTCTAAGAAGGACTGTAGCATCCACACTCTGGTCTTCCTTTTTGAGCTTCATGTAGTCTATTAATTTTATCTTGGGTTTTCCAAGTTTGAGCTAATAACCACTTATCATACCATGTGTGTTCTTTTGTGACTGGGTTACCTCACTGAGGATGATATTTTCTAGTTCCATCCATTTGTCCATGAATTTCATAAAGTCATTGTTTTTGATAGCTGAGTAATATTCCATTGTGTAGATGTACCACATTTTCTGTATCCATTCCTCTGTTGAGGGACATCTGGGTTCTTTCCAGCTTCTGGCTATTATAAATAAGGCTTCTGTGATCATAGTGAAGCATATGTCCTTGTTATATGTTGGAGAATCTTTTGGGTATATGCCCAGGAGAGGTATAGCTGGGTCCTCAGGTAGTACTGTGTCCAATTTTCTGAGGAACCTTCCAGAGTGGTTTGTACCAGTCTGCAATCCCACCAACAATGAAGGAGTGTTCCTCTTTCTCCACATCCTCGCCAGCATCTGCTGTCACCTGAGTTTTTTATCTTAGCCATTCTGACTGGTGTGAGGTGGAATCTCAGGGTCATTTTGATTTGCATTTTTCTGATGACTAAAGATGTTGAAATTTCTTTAGGTGTTTCTTGGCCATTTGATATTTTTCAGCTGAGAATTCTTTGTTTAGCTCTGTACCCCACTTTTTAATAGGGTTATTTGGCTCTCTGGAGTCTAACTTCTTGAGTTCTTTGTATAGATTGGATATTAGCTCTCTATTGGACGCAGGATTGGTAAAGATATTTTCCAATTTGTCGATTGCTGTTTTGCCCTAATGGTCCTTTGCCTTATAGAGGCTTTGCAATTTTATGAGGTCCCATTAGTCTATTATTGTTCTTAGAGCATATGACATTTGTGTTCTGTTCAGGAAATTTTCTCTTGTGCCCATGTGTTCAAGGCTCTTCCCTACTTTCTCTTCTATTAGTTTCAGTGTATCTGGTTTTACATGGAGGTCTTTAATGCACATGGACTTGAACTTTGTACAAGCTGAAAAGAATGGATTGATTTGCATTCTTCTACATGCTGACCTCCAGTTGAACAAGCATCATTTGTGGAAAATGCTATCCTTTTGACCTACTGGATGATTTTAGCTCCTTTGTTAAAGATCAAGTGACCATAGGTCTGTGAGTTCATTTCTTGGTCTTCAATTCTCTTCCATTGATCCACATGCCTGTCTCTGTACCAATACCATGAAGTTTTTAGCACGATTGTTCTGTAATACACCTTGAGGTCAGGGATGGTGATTCGCTCAAAAGTTCTTTTATTGTTGAGAATAGTTTTTCGCTATCCTGTTTTTTCTTTTTGTTTGTTATTGCAAATAAATTTGCAAATTGCTCTTTCTAACTCTATGAAGAATTGAGTTGAATTTTGATGGGGATTGCATTGAATCTGTAGATTGCTTTTGGCAAGATGCCTATTTTTACCCGATTAATTCTGCTAATCCATGATCATGGGAGATCTTTCTTTCTTCTGAGATCTCATTCAATTTCTTTCTTCAGGGACTTGAATTTCTTGTCATATAGATCTTTCACTTGCTTGGTTTAAGTCACTCCAAGACATTTTATGTTATTTGTGACTGTGGTGAAAGGTGTCATTTCCCTAATTTCTTTCTCAAACTGTTTTATCCTTTGAGTAGAGAAAGGCTAATGATTTGTTTGAGTTAATTTCATATCCAGTCACTTTGCTGAAGTTGTTTATCAGCTGTAGGAGTTCTCTGGTGCAATTTTTGGGGTCACTTAAGTAAACTCTCATATCATCTGCAAATAGTGATATTTTGACTTCTTCCTTTCCAATTTGTATCCCTTTGACCTCCTTTTGTTGTCTGATTCCTCTGGTTAGGACTTCGAGAACTATATTGAATAAGTAGTGAGAGAGTGGGCAGCCTTGTGTAGTCCCTGATTTCAGTGGGATTGCTTCAAGTTTCTCTCCATTTAGTTTGATGTTGGCTACTGTTTTGCTGTATATTGCTTTTACTATGTTTAGATATGGGTCTTGAATTCCTAATCCTTCCAAGACTTTTGACATGAAGGAGTGGTGAATTTTGTTAAATGCTTTCTCAGCATCTAATTAGATGATCATGTGTTTTTGAGTTTGTCTATATAGTGGATTATGTTGATGGATTTCCGTATATTGAAATATCCTTGCATCCCTGGGATGAAGCCTACTTGTTCATGATGGATAAGATCGTTTTGATGTGTTCTTGGATTTGGTTTGTGAGAATATTATTTTTGCACTGATGTTCATGAGAGAAATTGGTCTGAAGTTCTCTTTCTTTGTTGGATCTTTGTGTGGTTTAGGTATAAGAGTAATTGTGGCTTCAAAGAACAAATTGGGTAGTGCTCCTTCTGTTTCTATTTTGTGGAATAGTTTGGGGAGTATTGGTATGAGATCTTCTATGAAGGTCTGATAGAATTCTGCACTAAACCCGTCTGGCCCTGGGCTCTTTTTGGTTGGAACACTTTTAATGACTGCTTTTATTTCTTTAGGGGTTATGTGACTGTTTAGATGGTTTATCTGATCCTGATTTAACTTTGGTACCTGATATCTGTCTAGAAAATTGTCCATTTCATCAATATTTTCCAGTTTTGTTGAGTATAGGTTTTTGTAGTAGGATCTGATGATTTTGAATTTCCTCTGAATCTGTAGTTATGTCTCCCTTTTCATTTCTGATTTTGTTAATTTGGACGCACTCTCCGTGTCCTCTCGTTAGTCTGGCTAAGGGTTTATCTATCTTGTTGATTTTCTCAAAGAACCAACTTTTGGTTCTGTTGATTCTTTCTATGGTCCTTTTTGTTTCTACTTGGTTGATTTCAGCCCTGAGTTTGATTATTTCCTGCCTTCTACTCCTCCTGGGTGTATTTGCTTCTTTTTGTTCTAGAGCTTTTAGGTGTGCTGTCAAGCTGCTGACATATGCTCTTTCCTGTTTCTTTCTGCAGGCACTCAGCGCTATGAGTTTTCCTCTTAGCACAGCTTTCATTGTGTCCCATAAGTTTGGGTATGTTGTACCTTCATTTTCATTAAATTCTAAAAAGTTTTTAATTTCTTTCTTTGTTTCTTCTCTGACCAAGTTATCATTGAGTAGAGCATTGTTCAACTTCCATGTGTATGTGGACTTTCTGTCTTTTTTTGTTGTTATTGAGGACCAGTCTTAGTCCGTGGTGATCTGATTGGATGCACGGGATTATTTTGATCTTCTTGTGTCTGTTTAGTCCTGGTTTGTGGCCAATAATGTGGTCAGTTTTGGAGAGAGTACCATGAGGTGCTGAGAAGGAGTTTTTTTTTTTTTTTTTTTTTTTGGATGAAATGTTCTATAGACATCTGTTAAATACGTTTGGTTAATAACTTCTGTTGGCTTCACTGTGTATCTGTTTAGTTTCTATTTCCATGATCTGTCCATTGATGAGAGTGGGGTGTTGAAGTCACTCATTATTATTGTATGAGGTGCTATGTGTGCTTTGAGCTTTAGTTAAAGTTTCTTTTATAAATGTAGGTGCCCTTGCATTTAGAGCATAGATGTTCAGAATTGAGAGTTCATCTTGATAGATTTTTCCTTTGATGAGTAAGAAGTGTCCTTCCTTATCTTTTTTGATAACTTTTGGTTGAAAGTCAGTTTAGTTTGACATTAGAATTGCTACTCCAACCTGTTTCTTGGGACCATTTTCGTGGAGAATTTTTTTCTTGCCCTTTATTCTGAGGTATCCAATCTGTTGGTCTATGTCTTTTTATGGGGAATTGAGTCCATTGATGTGGAGAGATATTAGGGACCAATGAGTTTCGTTTGCTATCATTTTTGTTGTTAGAGGTAGAATTATGTTTGTGTGGCTCTCTTCTTTTGGGTTTCTTGCAAGGAGATTACTTTCTTGCTTTTTCTAGGGTATAGTTTCCTTCCTTGTGTTGGAGTTTTCCATCTATTATCTTTTTTTAGGGCTGCATTTGTGGAAAGATACTGTCTAAATTTGGTTTTGTCATGGAATATCTTGGTTTCTCCATCTATGTTAATTGAGAGTTTTGCTGGATACAGTAACCTGGGCTGGCATTTGTGTTCTCTTAGGGTCTGTATGACATCAGTCCAGGATCTTCTGGCTTTCACAGTCTCTGGTGAGAAGTCTGGTATAATTCTGATAGGTCTGCCTTTATATGTTTTAATATTCTTTCTTTGTTTTGTACATTTAGTGTTTTGATTATTTTGTGGTGGAATAATTTTCTTTTCTGGTTCAATCTATTTGGTATTCTGTAAGTCTCTTCTAAGTTTATAAGCATCTCTTTATGTTTGGGAGATTTTCTTCTATGATTTTGTTGAAAAGATTTTCTGGGTCTTTGAGTTGGGAATCCTCTTCTATTTCTCTTATTTTTAGGTTTGGTCTTTTCATAGTGTCCCAGATTTGTGTCAGAAACTTTTTATATTTAAATTTTTCTTTGACAGAAGTATCAGTTTCTTCTATTGTGTCTTCTACGCCTGAGATTCTTACTTCCATCTCCTGTATTCTGTTGGTGATGCTTGTATCTGTATTTTCTGTTTTATTCCCTGGGTTTTCCATCTCCAGGATTCCCTCAGTTTGTGTTTTCTTCATTGCTTCTATTTCCATTTTCAGGTCTTGAGTAGTTCTCTTCATTTCATCCACCTGTTTGATTGTATTTTCATGTATTTCTTTAAGGGAATTATTCATTTTCCTTTTAAGAGTCTGCCTCTGTCATCTTCATAAGATTGGACTTAAGGTCATAATCTTGGGCCTCAGCTGTGTTGGATACCCATTGCTTGCTGTAGCTGGATAGATGGGCTGCCATTTTGCCCAGTTATTGTTGATCGTGATCTTGCCCTGGCTTCTAGCCATCTGGGTTTGGAGTTTATTAGAGGTTTTGGAGCTGATTTCTGAGTTTATCTTCATGAGATAGATTTTTTCCCCCTTGGTTTGTCTTTCTCCTCTAGTGTTCTGCCCCAAGTGGCCTGGGCTTCTGGTGATCAGCAAGTCTTCATGTCCAGTAAGATGTCTGCACTGGGGTTTTTGTGACCTGCATGACCTCCGAGGTTTTGGGTGTCAATATTGCCTCTGGGGTTCCAAGTACCTGAATGGCATCTGTGGTTTTAGGTACCTGGTTGGTACCTGAGGTTTCTAGTATGAGGTGGCCTCCAGTCAAGCAGAAGCCCTCTATTGGAGTTGTGGGCTGGAATATGGAGCCCAGGGGAGGGGGTGCTGTTGGCGACTGCTGGACAGGGTTTAAGGAGTGTTAGCAGGTGGTGGGCAGTGTATGCCAGAGTTGGATATGTGTATTTAAATTGGATCATATTCATAGAAGTTAGGAAAATAGTAAGGCGCCATGTAGTAGTGGGAGGATCTCAAGTTAGGTAGGTTAATAGAATGCAGGCGATATGAAGCAGGGGAGGGAAATAGTGAAACAGAAAGGGTTAAGCGGATTGGCTGTTGGAAGGGCTGGGTAGAAGAGAGTATGGGGAAGGATGACTAATACTGAAGATATTTGAAAAAACCATATAGAAGCCTACTAAATGAGCACGTGCATGCACACACACATGCACACATGCACGCATACACACACATGCAAAGTTCAAGTGGAGTCACCTTATAATGGGGACAATGATTCTTCCAGATTCCATAGGCTACCAAATGAAAAATGGTAAGTTCCAGGGATGAGATACCTCTTTTTGCATTGTTAGTCAGTGACATCCCATAATATTCCCTACGACCCAACATTATAGACGAATGACATTGCTCTTGGTTGTGCTTGAGTATTCGTGTGGAAAGATAAAAGCTGCTGTATTTACAGTAGCTGAGAAATGGAGAGCTAGCACTCACTAGTACTCACTAGTACTCACTAGTACTCACTCGTACTCATCTGAAAACTCCATCTCCCTGGTTAGCTTTTATAGTGCTCGGAGGTTCTATCAGGGTGGAAAATAATCAGCAGCCTTAGTTGGCTGTGAACCCTGCCAGTTACAATACCAGTTGTCCTGGCAAAATGACCTACTGGTGCAATGGTGGCATCACCATCAGGGGAGTAATCAACCGCTGTCCAGATGGGCTTAAGGGCTGTTCCACAAGGTGGAACTCATGTCTGCTTCTAAACACTGAGTCCAAGCATGTGATGCTAAGTCATAGGGAAGAAGCCATTATTCTCCTAAATGGACATAGAAACAGCTTGCTCCCCTTTCCCCAAAGGTCATACCCTTAGACCCAGAGATTAGAACATTTTTCACCTCCCATCAGAGAAGCTTTTTGTTCCTTCTGTAGTAGATAGTAATGAGTCCAGAGCCCTGCAGATGGTCAGTGTGCGTACAATGAGACTGGAGTGCTCAGCTCTACATGGGGCATCTGTGTCATACCCTCTCCTGCCAACGCTCAGGGGTCACTAGGGAAGCAGTAGTGGAAAGACTGGAAGAGCCTGAGCTAGAAGACATCTGCAGCAACAAAGCATTGGGTGAGCTCGACCAGGCTGCTGCACATAGGAGTTCACAGCAGCTATGAGTACATAGAGAAGGGGAAGAGGCTCACAAAACTCTACCACTATGGAGGAGCTGTTGGCGGTGTGAGCGCTTTCTTCATGAATGTGATCCTTGAGAGGCTGCACATGCCCTAGTGCATAGCTTTACACACATGCATCATGAGACTCAGTAGGACTAACAACAGAGTATATGGAGTTGGGAGGGACAAGTACTGGTGTATAGGGAAGGTGTCAAAGGCAGGGATGGGAGTGGGTTTGATATAGATACATCATATTACATGTAAGGAACTCTCAAACAGTAAAAGGAATTAAAAAATTGAGTGTCCTAATGAGAATTACTGTCACTGTGATGAAACATCATGGCCAAAGCAACTTGGGAAGAAAAGTTTATTTACATGTTCATATCCATGTTTATCGTCAGAGTAATTCAGGACAGGAACTAAGCAGGCAGGAACCTGGAGGCAGGAGCCAGGCCTTGGAGGGATGCTGCTTACTGACTTGTTCCTCATGGCTTGCCCAGCCTGCTTTCTTATAGAATTCAAGGCTATCAGCCCAGGGATCCACCACCCATAAGGGACTGTGCCCTCCCTCAACAGTCACTAATTAAGAAAATACTCTAGAGCCAGCTATTATAGAAGATCTTCTCAACTGAGGTTCCTTCCTTTCCGATAACTCTAGCTTGTGTCAAGTTGACAGAAAATGAATATATTGAGTTTAGTTGGACATATTTTCTTTCATTTTCTGTGCAGGTGGTTCACTCTTCAGAAAGCCTTACTAAGTTAGCTACTGTTTTGCTAAGTTGTACCAGATAGGAGTAGACAGCACCAAAACGTGTTGCTGCCATTCTAAGGAAAAAAAAGTCAGCATTTCCCTCAGGTTCATTTGGTCAAGAGCGAGCCACATTTGAGCTCTCCACGTTTTCCATATCTTCTGTCTATCTGTAGTTTGTGATTTTTCTGCTCATCTGTAGTCTGTAACTTGTGTATGTCTCTACTGTCTTTCTGTATTTATGCAGGAATGAGAGATACTTTACAGAAATCTTTGTTTCCACCCAAGACAGGATTTCTCTGTATAGCCCTGGAACTTGATCTGTAGACCAGGCTGGCCTCAAACTCACAAGAGATCCATCTGTCTCTGCCTCCCACATGCCTCACTACTAGAAATCTTTAACAGAGTTTTATAATGGATTAAGTCACCAACTCAAATTGATCCCAGTTGATCCCAAAGAAATCAGTATGGCAAAATGTTCTTATCAAACAATATACTATTCCTAACATTTATTGTGGATATTTAGTAAGGTTGCTTTTGACCTGATTTCTGTTTTCAACAAATGATTAATACACACATACACCCCCAACCTCACCCATCCACCCATCCACCCATCCACCCACATACATACCTTTCCCCATACCCACCCACACACCCATACCTACACACACATACAGAGAGAGGAGGGGCCAGGAGGGTCTGGGGGGGTAGGGAGGGGGAGAGAAAGGGAGATAGAGAAAGAGAGAGGCACAGACGGACAGACAGACACTGTTCTCTAGGTCAGGGGCAGGTTAAACAGGCTGAGAACATAGCAAGTATGGTGGCTAGCTTTCAGTAGCTTGACACAAGCTTAGATGTGTCTGGGAAGAGGGAATCTTAACTAGAAAATGCCTCCGTGAGACTGGCCCTACTCACTGTAGGTGGTGCCATCCCCGGGCAAGTGCTCCTGGATGGTATAAGAAGGTAGGCTGAGCAAGCCATGAGGGGCAAGCCAGTGGGCAGTACTTTTTTATGTCTGTGAATCAGCAGCTGTTATAGCCCGACTTGCTTTGGACAACGGAGTACAAGGTGAAACTCTACCTTTGGTCATGGCTGTCAAAACCCTAACTAAAGCAGAAAGATACAGCTCTTAAGTGTGCTCAAGGTGTGTTATCAACTTAATGGTGAGGACCAGCAAAAGTTCTAGTCTCTTTGAATGTGTTCTTTCATAAGAGAGTATCACCTCATTTGTATGGCTAACTTACAGATATTAAGTAAGAAACTTGCGAGTGTATTCACTAGAGAGTCCTGCAGTATTAGACGCAGTTGCTATGAATATACTTTTCCTGCTTCTTACCTTTTTTTTTTGTCCCTCAGAGCTGAGTTTTCTTTCGTTTTCTTAGGTAGCTAAATTAATTAGAACTGGATAGAAGCAGCTTCCAACTTTGGCATCCTTGTTTTGATAGGTTCAGGATTAGGTGCTCAAAGATTGTTTCAGGAAACTCATCGGTGGCGGTCGCTTGCTTTGGCATAATATGAAGTGGGTCGAATGCATTAGGGAACTCTTTGTAGGAATTTCCCGTGACTCTCTTACTTTTTGATAAGTATAACTTAGAGTTGTAGATTGTGGGATTTAACAGCACAGGGACTGTTGGAACATTCCTCGTTCAGTTTTTGTTCTTTGTCCTTAGCTCCTCTGAGTTTGAGACAGTGCTTATGTTAGGAATTAGTAATGAGTGAAACCATTTGGTTCATATTCTGTTTGGTATTAATCAAATAACTCCGTTAGTGCACCCACAGTATGAGTTGAAGTGCATGCTATCCTGGAAAGAAACACACGCCATGGGCGGGGTGTGGTGGGTATGTGACCTACTCCAGTCATAGAATGCTCTGTAGAAAGGTTGATAGAATGGAGATCTTAACCTGGATGAAGTCATCCACGGTAGGACACTTAGCTTGGGCAAGTGGAAGGCAGCACCTGTGGTGCAGTTGAAGGTAGACCATGTTCAGAATGTACAAGGGCGGAAGATGAGTCTGTCTCAACTGTAGAAATTAGTCAGTGTGGACACGTGAAGGACAGTGTGTTCCAGTGTGAATCGATGGCCATTTGGATTAGGCTATGTGGAGTTACAGAGGAGGAAGGTAGCTTTTAAAGCTATTACATGGATACAATCGGTAGGAGTTGAAGGTTAGATTGGAGGCAGAGATCCTCACATTCTGTTTTACAAATTGGGAAGAATTTACGGCCTGATGGCAAAGCTATGTGGACTCTGCTGCTCATCCATTACCCTTCTCCTTTCTGTTGTTCATCCCTAAGCCTGTTTTCTCAAGGTGACATCTGGCTCTTCTTGCCCGTGTGTTCTTAGTGCTCCAGTGGGAATCTATGCTGCTTACATGCTTCCCCCACCTCAGGTGGCCACATGCTTACCTCCCAGGAGGGAGCTGGCACTGCTTAGCTGGTCAGTGAGCAGTTATCGGAGTGGGTATTTCTTGTTTTTGTAAAGCTTTGTAACCCAAAATTATTTTATTATAAACCATAGCACACATATACATATACAGTGTTTATATTAATGTTTAAGGCACAATAGATCAAAGGCCACATATTCAGCACCAGGACAAGAGATGGACAGTTTTACACTCCTAAGCCTCTCTTAGGCTTCTTCTTTCAGGAATGGATATACCCTGTCCTTACTTTTAAAACAATGAAAACATTTTTAAAACATTTTATGTGTTGGGGTATTTTGTCTGCATGTGTATCTGTTCAACATGCATGCTTGGTGCCCACAAAGGTCAAAAGATGGTGTACAATCCCATACAACTGGAATTACAGATGGTTGTGAGTATTATATGGTTGTTGAAATTGAACCCATGTCCTCTGAAGGAGCAGCCGATGCCCTTAACTGCTGAGCTATCTCTCCAGCTCTATCCTGACTTACATTCATTGTTTCTATGCTTTAAAAATATCTTGGCTGTATTTTATTGCTTGATGTCTGCCTGCAATTATGTACAAATTGAACACTCCCATACGTCACTATGTTTTACCATCTAGCCTTACTAGTGTGTAGGGACTTTGAGGGCATTTGCACTGTTGCGTGATCCTCTCAAAAATGAATACATGCGAAATGGTTTCTTCTGTTCTTGATGGACTGTGGGGTTACGTTTAGCATTTCTCTTAGGAATAACGTGGCTCCATGTTTTCTTTTACATGGTTCCTCTATTTACATGGTACCCACTATTACATGTGGGTAATGGTGTCTTGGCAGGTGGTGTTGGCCAACTAGGCATGTGGGGTGATATGGTGAAGATTTATTTTAGCACAGCATGGTCATTTGCTATGGTTAGTTCTGCACTCCAGGGGCGAGACTGACAGCGATGATAGAACTTGTAGTTCTGAAATAAGTCCCACCTCCAGGCCACACACAAGGAATGAGGTTGCTATGCAGGCAGAGTGTGATGGTACTGGAGGACTAGTTTTTAAAGTCACGTCTTAATGACAGGCACTTACCATTAATAATTATTGTCATTAGTGCTTAGGAATGGTGTCACAGCATTTGTTATTTCTGTTGATAAGAGTTTTTACTCCAATGGATTCTTTATGGAAGAGTGAGCAGAACCTAAGAGGCTGACTGTGCTTTGCTTTGCAGCTCCATACCTTTCATCAGTCCCTCCGTGACCTCAGTAGTGAACAAGTTCGGCTTGGAGATGATTTCAACAAGGAGCTTTTCAGAAGAAGCCGGTAAAATGGGGACAGGGTTTTCTGGGAGGCATGAATTATGAAGAGAATTATTCATTTCTGTAATTGATGTATGCATAGATTAAGAAAATGATGTGTGCTTTTGTATGACTTTTTTAAAATTTATGTTTTGCTTATGTTTATATATGTGTGTGTGTGTGTGTGTGTGTGTGTGTGTGTGTATGTGTGTGTGTTCTGCCTGTCTGCCTGTCTGTGTCTGTCTGCCTGTGTTTGTGTGTATGTGTGTCTGGAGGCCAGAAGAAGGGCCTGATCTTCTGCAGCTGGAGTTACAGGCAGTCGTCAGTGGTCTGCTCTTCTGCAGGAGCAGCAAATGCTCTTAACCACGGACTCTCTCTTCATGCCTGTACCATATTTTTTGAGGTAGAGTAAAAAAAAAAATCTCTGGGACCTGGTGCTCTCTGCTTAGGGTAGGATGCTTCTCTATTGATCTCTCAGGGTTTTCTGCCTTTACCTGCCAAGTGCTAGGGTAACAAGCACATGTCACCACACCAAGCTTTGTACATGTGTGCCAGGAAGTGAAAGCAGAGCTCATTTGTGACTAGCATTTTAGCAAGTAAGCTATGTCGTCGGTGTCTGATATTTATTAATAGAACAGTTCAAAGCTTCGTGAATTTATGGTTTATCACGACTCATTGATTTTTGTTGCAGTGAGTTTGAAACCCTAGCTGTGAAATACATCAAGCATAGTATAAAACTTACTGAAATTAGAAGAGGAGGGCAGGAAAGTTAGCAGTCAGAAAGAAGCAAACTTTAGGTTTATAAAAGCTAAACTTTAGATTTCGTTCATCAAATGTTAATGTCATGGTGAGATACAGTAAGAGAGCTAATAGCAAAGAAGAGAGAGGGGACAGACACACAGACAGACACAGAGGTATAGACTAATGGTTTATGCACTATTTTTTAGCTGTTCATGGAAAAAATAGAACATGACACTTGTCTGTGTGTAGACACAAGCCATTTAGAATCTGATTTCTTAGTTTACTTTCGATCTTTGAGAGCCTCTCCTTTGTACTTTTGACAGTTTCGTAGTTTCTAAAAGCTGTTACTAATATAAAATTTTCTCATTCTCATTTTTAAAAAAAGGTTTATTTGTTTATATATAAAGTACACTGTAGCTGCCTTCAGACACACCAGAAGAGGGCATCAGACGATTGTGAGCCACCATGTGGTTGCTGGGAATTGAACTCAGGACCTCTGGAAGAGCAGTCAGTGCTCTTAACCGTGAGCCATCTCTCTAGTCCTCATTCTTTTATTTTCTTCATCAACAGTAGCAAGTGTTTCACTTTGAAGGTCTTTTTTCTTTTGGAGACTAAGGTTTTTATATTTTCTTAAGGGTCATATGCTAGGGCCCTTGGCAGGTCCAAATTCAAATGTAGGCAGTAAGGTTCCAGAGCCTCTGCTCTTTACCCTGTGCAGTATACAGTATCATGGAGCTGATAGGGGTAAAACATTTATATTACTGACTTGTGAGCTTAATTACTAGTAAGACAGAGAATTTAATGCTTGCATTTCTCTTGAAAAGGTAATAAAATTAACCAAAGTCAATCATTCATCTTAATCGGAGTGATTTTGCTGTGTAGAGTTTATGTTGGATCAAGGATGTGTAGGCAGTGCTGGGTACATGGGTTTGAGAAGTAGTTCCTGAAGAAGACGCAGAGATGAGCTAGTTGACTGGTTGTGTGGTCACGAGTAAGTGCGGTATTGTTCTGTGGCTTTCCTCACCTATACATGGTATCATTTGAGAAGTTCTGCTATTTGGAGGCACAGGTAAGCAGAGAAATTTTATTTTCAAGTAGGAATCAAATTAATTTATTTGTGAAATTGGATGACATTACATTGTAGATGAGTAAAATTGATTACTTTGCTTGTACCACAAATTATATTCATGTTTCTGAATATACTGGATAGGAAATAATTTGATTCAGAAGTGTTGGTGTTTTCTTTTTTCCTTTTTCTTTTGGTTTTTGAGACAGGGTCTTGCTATGTACTTCTGACTGTCCTAGAACTCACTATATAGACTAGGTGGTCCATGAGCTCACAAAAATCCACTTGCTTTTGTTTCCCAAGTGAGCAAGTTAAAGGTGTGCAGCACCACACTAGCTTAATTTTTCTTTTTTTTTGCTTTTTGATATGTCAAAAATATGTTGTTATGAAAGCACAGGGGAATGGGCTTTTAGAAAGGACTAAATGGATACCATATGGAGAACTGATTTGAGGGATGTGAATTGGAAGTCTGTTACATTCTTGTATGGCTTGATATGACAAGAGATAAATTGACAGAAGTCTGTTTTAGAATGTGAGAATCAGGATTTGGTAATGGATTGCATATGAAGGATGTATATCAGGGGCAACTCACAGATTTCTACTTGTGAAACTGAGAAAGCAACCATCCTCCTTTATCATACGTGGAAGATTTGTTGAGGAAGCTGCGCGGTGGAAAGCAAGAGGCTTTCTCAGATGTGTCAGACTTGGAATGCCTGTGAGACGTTCAAGTAGAAATGTGAAATAGTTACTCCTTAGGCTCAAAGGAAAAACCCACGTTGGGAGATGTCTGAGTTTCAAGAGTACTTGGCGAATACAAGTGCTGTGGGCATGGATGACATAAAGAGGAAGGCTATAGAGGACAGAGCTGAGTGCTAAAGTGGTCAACCATGTAGGAGTCTTGTCTGTGATGTGGACCTGACTGGAGGAAGCTCAGATGTGAGATTCGGGAAATCCAGGAGAGCATTGAGGTCTATGGTCAAGAGGGAGGAAAAGGAGCACATTTGCTTTGAGAGAGTCACAACTCAGAACACTTAACTCTTAAGGTACCCCTGCCAGGGGCCTTCTGGGGTGGGGGTGGGTATGGGAGTGGGGATAAGGAATAGGCAAGGGAGGGGAGTGTGTGAGTCAGACACAATGGGCAGGGCATCTCACAACTCTGACTGACAGGACCGGGCTGCTGCTTTATTTATACAGATTTCACAGAACAAAGACAGACTAATGATTATTCATGTGGAACCGATTATGTGTTTGATTTTTCATTACGTGTCCAGAGTTACAAGTTCAGTTACAATTAGAAAATACAGACAGGCTTTATTCTTATTATCAGCCCTATAACTCCAATTTAAAGAATCTAAAGAACGTGTCCTCCAAAGCAAATACATTTATTATATGACAGCTGCTTTTAGGTTGGCAGTGTTTGTAGTCTGAAAGCACCCCGGACAAATAGAAGGTATCTGAACGGGTCCTGTTATGACTAGCAAATACTAATACCAGACTTCTTTTACTGTCTGTTTCATCATCTGCGCTACAGTGTAGACGAGTTTTAGTTTATGTTATTCACTGACTTCTATTTCTCCCTATACCCTGTACCATCCCTATCTTTAAACTACACTTTCAGAGAGCTCTAAGGGTATTAGATGGAGGCTGTGAATCTGTAACCTATCCTGGCCAGTCAGAGTTTGTTATTGTCTTGGTTTACCCTGCACCAATTATACTGTTAGAGCCTGCTCAGGGGCAGAAACCACCAGACGATTCCTGGAATAATGGCCTCATCTAGCTTCGTGCTTCTCTGTGCTTAATAGCCTCCAGGGCATAAGGAAGACTTCCAGATAGAGCCAGATAAAGTTAATTTTAGGATTATACTAAAAAGACTCAGACATAAATTGTCTTGGGAAAAGACATAAAATGAATCCTAATGCTGAAAGTCCCTAGGAGTGCAACACGCAGAGACTGAAGTGCTTGCCTCGGTCAGCTCAGCTGTGCTAGAACCGTGCCAAGGAGCTGTGCTGGGTGACCTCATGACTCTCACCCTTTCCAGTGGATATGGCTGGGCCATACTGCTCTCTGAGAAATTATCTAATTATAAATTATATAAATACAATAATATTGTCACCGAGAGGAAGATACAATCCGAAGTAGTAATAGATACTGTGAAAACCAGCAGTTCCAATGGTATCTTCTCAGATTATCGGGTTTTTACAGAAATGTTGGATATACCAGCTGAGCATTACAAAGGCAGTTGCTTTCCTGTATGCCAGTAGTAAGTAGTTGTAAAGTATAAAAAATGAAGCAAGTAAGAGTTAGTCAAGCTGTCCTAAGAGTTCAGTGAGAATAGGGCTCCCTGCATGGTGTGCATGTTGTAAAATCACACAGGCAGCCAGGCGGGGAGTGCACAGCGGCAGTGAGCATGACCAGTACTGCAGAGGAGTTAGTGAGCTAGACTTCAGCTCACTTCAGAACAAGGACTCAACTGGCCGTAGTTGATTAGAAATGATGGTGACAACAAGTGGAAGGATGAAGGGTGGAAAGGTGTTTGGATACTGGCGGGGATACCTCCGAAGGCAGTACAGTGTGTGGGAGGAAGGGTTTTACTTGCTAGTCTTTTTAGACTCCATGATTGCTGCATTATTAAGGATGGAGTTTGTACATCTCAAACAGGTTATGAGATGAAGAGTTTTATCTTCCCTTTGGTTTTTCGAACTGTTTCTTTGCTTCTCCCTGATTTGTAGCCTGGCTGCTAGAGGAATCCAGTGTGCAGGCGGTGCTCAGGGCTGGAGCCCGGCTCGACAGCCTCAATGTTAAGTAGGACTTTGTAGAGACACACACTCTTGGGCCCTATCCCTGATTTGCCAATTCAGAAATTTGGTGGGTAGTGCCCCGTTGGCATGTTTTAACAGGCTCTAGAGAATTCAGTTGAGAATTATGGAAAAACAATTACTGTGAGGGGCAGGGATTTAGCTCAGGGTTAAAGCTCTGGCCTAGGAAGTGCAACCTCCTGGTTTTGGTTCCCAGCTCAAAACAATGACAGCATCAATAAAAGACACTATAACGTTAAAACAAGTGATGAACTTGAAACCTGTTTCTTTCTTTGCTTAGGTCCGATGCTGAAACAAAAAGGGTGTTAGAAGAATTGACCGAAAAGCTTAACGAGGCCCAGAAACAAGATGTGGTGAGGATTCTTCCTTTATAAAGCTTTATTCATAAGCTGTGCATGGTGGACCGTACTGTAATTCCAGTATTTTAGGAAGCTGATCACAAATTCGAAGCCAGTTTGGATAATGTAGCTGGTTCTAGAGTATTCTGAATGCGTAGCAGGACACCGCTGCCCCCTGACAAAATAAACCAACAAAACCAAGTTCACAAACCAAAGTTTATTCCACTCGTAGATAAACGGGAGGATGGTCGTCAGACTGGCCAGCAGCTAATGAGGCTTTAGTAGAGTAACTTTTTGGGTACAATATGTTGTTCTGTTAAAGAAAAATGTTGTTGTATGTTTTTGAAATCTTCATCTATTTAATGAATTCAAGCTTGAAATCTTATACTAATAGTAGATAACAGGTGGAAGTAAGTTCTACATTTTGAAATTGTGGAATTTTTAATGAATATGTGGATGGTAGCTTGGAGTTCTCATCAGTGGCAACTCCACAGCTCTGTTAAGTATTTGAGAAGTGCACATGCGTTGTATAGTGCTGTGCAGCTGTTAGAGTGTGCTCAGACCATCCATGACTGGGGTCACCATTGCTATGGGACAGCCTGTTCACTATGACAGTAAGTCACCCTTGTCAGTGTGACTGGCTTTAGAAGGTTTGGAGATTAGAGAGGTACACATTGGCCAGGCTGTGAGGTCGTTCCTGGGGGATTAGCTGAAGGGAGAACCCTTCCTTGATTGTGGGTGAGGTCACGCAGCAGGCTGTGGCCCAGAGAGAATGAAAGGGGAGAAAAGAGAAGCCAGCCAAGCTCCAGCACCCTCCTTTCTCTGTTTCTCGAGTGCCATGATGGGGAGCTGTTCTGCTCTGCCACTGTCGTCCATGTTCTATTGAACCTTCTGAAAGTGTGATAAGTCCTCCTGCCCTAAGCTGGTCTGCATGTCTTTGGGCAGAGTGACAGGAAACATAATGAATATACTCTTTGGTTTAATGTGGTGAGATTTTAAATTTTTCTAATGACCAAGTTTTATTGTTCATGTATTTATTTTTAATCAAATTTTTATCCTTGAGTCTAGTTTAGCCTGGGTTACATATTGAGACCCAGTTTTAAAAAACATCAGACAAAACAAATCCTTTTTTTCCCTGCTTCAGTTTTTTTTTTTTTGGGAGAAATATTAATAGAAATATTACTCAAGTGTTAACAAACTTGTCAACTCCAGGAGCAGCTTTCACTTCTCACATTTTGTTTTTCCAAGATGAAAAAAGTTAATAGAATTTTTTTTCTCCTGGAATATTTTATTCAAATTTAAGTTTCTGGTTTAAGCAGACTGTATTTCCTCAGTGGTGTTTCCAGGTCCCTGTAGACGGGGCGAGTTCATCTGGAAGTCTGATGTAGTAGCTGGGCCTGTCAGGAGATGGATGTCTTCTTCCTTCAAAGAGAAGACTCAGTGATTGCTCTAGTGAAATGTGCCCACTCCAGCCACAGGAAATCTTGCTGTATCTCTTGCCTTGCCTCTTGGGTGATTATTGGTTTTGTTTTAAAGGTCCTGGATGGGAAAAATAAACCTTAGTATGTTTCTGTTGTGGTAAACCAACTCTTTACTGGTAAGACTTGGGAGTGGGTAATGTGATCTAGGTAGGAGGTACTTATATTTTCATATGAAGTCGTAGATTTTTTTCCTGGTGTATCAACTTCACCATCAGTTGAAGTTTTATTCACTTAAAATGTTTAAAACACCAAGTACTTCAACCATCGGTCATTTCTGGGGCTGACAATATGGGTTAGTGGCTCCAAGCACTTGCCATGCATCCGGAGTTCCATCCCAGAGCCCTCCTTAGACAGAGAGAACCACTTCACACACACACACACACACGCACACACACACACACACACACACACACACACACACACACACACACACACAAACTACACATGAATCATATTAATAATAGATGGAGCTTTTGGGAAAAGTCCTTTTTGTTTGAACACACTGACTTAGTTAACTGAGCAGTTATACGGCTAGAAAGCAAGTCATTGTCTGGTTGACACCTAGCTCAGTGTCAGCAGAGTGTAGACATGTATTATGTGGTTTTAATGTATCCAGTTCTTTTTATAAATCCTAGAATGGAGCCTATCACTTCATAGGACTTCTGAAGCTTTGCCATGTTTAAGGTTTTTAAAAATTGTAGTGAAAATGAACATCTAGAAAGGTCCATGTGCCATTGTATGTTTTGACGAATTACCACAGCTAAGTGTAATTACCACGGCAAGCGCTCTACCATTGAGCTAAATCCCCAACCCCTATTGTTACTTTCTTGTACATGTGCGTGCATTTTTGTTGGTACATACATAACATGGAGTGCATTTATTAGGTGCTTTCAAGTTTAGTAGACACCAGTAAATCGATTTCTGCGATGGTGGCGCTAACTTGTCTATCCCCACCATGGTTTGGGAAATTGTGTGGCTCTTCATGCTTCCCAGCTCAGGGTCTATAAGCAGGCGCTATGACAGGAGTCTTTTTGTCTTTCTGTGGCTTGCTTTTGCGTTTTCATTATCTTGTTTTTGAATGTTTGTGGACTCTTGGAGATTTTTGCTAATGAAATATCATATCGTATGTTTTGCTCAACTTTCTGTTGAGTTAAACTTGTTTTGTTATTTTGTGGATCTGAACCTGACTGGAGTTTACTGTTTTTTGGTTTTACTGGCATCCATTAAGCCCAGTCATCCTTTTATTTCCCCCCAGGCCTCCCCTGCCCATAGTTTCACCTAATTTTTTTTGTGTGGGTTTTGGGGGAGTTAGAATTCAGATCCTCATGTTTGAATGCTTAGTAAGTTCTCAGTCCCACCAACTTCTTTCCCCAGCTCCTAAAATCAGGTTGTACTACATTCAGATATCTAAGGTATTCTGCTGAGCTCGTCATACCTGAGGGAGCCATGGTCATGTCCCTTTATGCCATGACACTGTTCTTTTTGAAAGCATTGCATAGTTGTTGGTTTGAATTTGGAACGTTGGTAGTGCACATTTTCTTAAGTTTCTTCTATGGGGTAAGATATCTAAGCAGTTGTCATTTCATTTGAATTATACCACAAAGCAGTCAATTCTCCAAATATTGTCTTCTGCATAGTCTAGGGCTTTATTGCATACCAAAGTGTAAGGGTCCAATGATTTACTAGAGCGAGTGGAGGACCATTTAAGTAAGCCCGCACTCTCATATCATCACTGCCCTGGATCAGGAAGTCAGTCCAGCCCAGTTACAGCTGGTGTCACCCCCTCCATTAAGGCAGAGCCCACCTTTAATGAGAAAGTTTGAGATGTCTGATTGTGTTCTTACCTGACAGCTCTTATCAAGTTATATTACCATAGTTGGTTTCTGTGCTGTGCTGGTAAGTAAGGTTTTCTGGTATGTAAGGGCTTGAATAAGGGTTTCACTAACTTCATTTGGTATGCAGTGCTGATTAAAAGTAGCAGTCTTAATCAAAGTTTAAAGCAACATTATTGAATTTTAGCAGGTCTTCTGAAGGCCACGTGATGTTTGTATAAAGCTTAATTTAGGTTTTTGTGACTCATTTATTCCAGCCAAAGTTGACATTTACAATATAGAACTGTTTGACATATTGTGCTGTATCTGTGAATTCAGGATGGCATGCTGTCAGAGAAGATGCAGTTTTGTTCCACGAGTGTTAAACCTCACACAAGCTGCAGCTGTTCTCCCCTCTAGAGTTAAGTTAAACAGAACCGCCAGCGCCATGCAGGTTCACCGTGCGGAATTTCAATGTTGAATACCTACATGAGAGAAGATAAACGAGAGCCTCCGACGCCCACCAGGTTCACTTTCTGGTGGTGCTCGTTTTTAGTCACATTTATTATACGTTATTCCAAGGCTGCAATTATTTTTCATGCATTTCCACAGTAAATAAGATATATCTTGAAAGTTTATGGGACACATTTTTCTTTGAGAGACAAAAAAGTATTGGTTGTTGTTACGCATGCCAAAAGAAGACTTGTTAATTCCCGGGGAATCATAGGTTTTTTGGTTTGATTCAAACTGTGCTTTGGAAAGAGTAGTCATTATTGATAGCATGAGATCATGGTGACTGGTAATAGTTAGTTGAGATAATCCAAATTGCATTTCCCTCGTAGGGGAAATTGCAGTTCATTAGTTGTCTGTATTTCACCTTGTTGAGTATGATTGGAGTACATAGTATGATTATTTATGGAGAGCATTTCAATTTACTTTAGTTTTCTGTCCTTGTGTCCCTGTTAAAACTGAAAATGTAAACATAGATCTAGCTGTTTCTGATAGCAGTTGTCATTGGTGAAATTCCAAGAATTTAGTATATGCTGCATGGAATAGAACATAGGTGTTGCATAGATTACAACAACAGAACAAATAACAAGTATTAATTTAAGAGATGTTTTATTTTGATTTTGCAACAGCCACAAACATCATGACCAAAAGCGATTTAGAGAAAGAAAAGGTTTATTTGGCTTACACTTCCAGGTCATAGTTCATCATTAAGGAAAGTCAGAGCAAGACCTGGAACAGACTCTTGAAGCAAAAGTTTGGAAGAATGGATTCCCAGGCTCATGATTAGCTAGCTTTTTCTACAGCTCACTCAGGATTATCTGCATAGACAATGGGACTACTCACAGTGGGCTTGACCCTCTTGCTTCAATTAACAACACTACAACTCCCACAGACCAGTTTGATTGGGAAATTCCTCAATGGATGCTTTCCTCTCAGATGACTCTAGGCTGTGTCAAGTAGACAATTAAAACCCTTCCCTTCTCTTTTAGACTTTTGAGGCTTATGCTGGTCTCAAACTGTGTAGCCTAGGGTTGTCCTTGAACTCATGGCTCCCCTACCTTTATTTTCCAAGCACTGGAGTTATAGGCATGCACCACCAAACCTGGCTTTATATGTCTTTTTAAGTGACAGGTTTACTGAGCTATGATTTTTCATCACATTAATCTACTCTAATGTGTAATTTAGTGCTTTGCTGTAAATTTACTGAGCTGTGTGACTGTTCCACAGCCCAGTTCAGTTTAGAACATTCCTATCACTTTAGCAAAGTTCCCCATGTGTTCTTAAAAAGATTCCCCCCTCTCTGTTTCTGTCTCTGTCTGCCTGTCTGTCTCTCTCTTTCTCTGTCTCTGTCTGTCTCTCTCTTTCTCTGTCTCTGTCTTTTTCTGTCTTTCTCTGTCTCTGCTTCTTTTTCTCTCTCTGAATATATACACCAAAGTGTGCATGTAAGTCAGCGGTTCTCAACCTTCCTTATGCTATGACCCTTTAATACAGTTCCTCATGTTGTGGTGACTCACACATAACATTATTTTGTTGCTTCTTCATAACTGTGATTTTGCTACTGTTATGAATCGTGGTGTAAAAATTTGTCTTTTCTGATGGTCATTGGTGACCCCTGTGAAAGGCTCATTTCAATCCCAAAGAGGTCACACTTCACAGGTCAGAAACACTGATGTAGGGGTTCAGAGGACAACCTCAGGTGTCATTTATTACCTTCTACCTTGCATGAGACAGGGTCTGGTCTTTGTCGGGTTAGCTGGCCTTTGAGCTTCTGGGAATTCTCCTGTATCTTTCTCATTTTGCTAGAGATCTAGGGTTACACATGCTTGCCACTCAGCTGCTTCCTGACTGTTTTGGGGATCTGAACTCAGGTTCTTGCAGTTGCAAGCACTTTACATACTGAGCCATCTCTCTAGCCCTGGGAGCAGACCACTCTTGATTTCACATGAAACACGAAACTAGCCAAACATGTCTTAAATAATAGAGCTTTATTTATTCTTTTAAATGAATATGACATATTTTATGTTTCATAGATATATATGTCGCCAGTGTAAATTTTTTTTGGAGATATACAATGACATGTATAAAATTCATTTGAATTTGCATAATAGTTTAATAAGGAAGACCTTGTGTCAGAAAGAATTTGTCTTTAGTGTTTCTTTTCAACTTTCATTTTTTAGTAAATGGCAGTTGGAACCCTTGACAAGATCACACGGAACCCCTTGGACGAGGTTCTGTGCACTCACAACAGGGTCTTCCAGACCATCAGGCTCGTGGCTGGAAAGATATAAGGACCTGGGGGCTAACAGTTCAGCACCAATAAGATCAAGGCACAGCTTGTTGGCACAGCTGCTGCTTCACTTCCCATCACCAGAGGGCACTCTCTTCCAGTTAGTGCATGTTCAGTGCTGAGCAATCACTGTGTTGTACTTTGACAATTTGAGTCCTGCTGTTGGGGTCGAGGTATGGATATTTGAAAGTGATGATTGCTTTGTTTTGTAACTTTGAGTTAGCTGTTTGGCCATGCGCTCTAAATGGTGTCATTAGAGAGGGGTCTGTGAACAAGTCAGTGCCTTAGGCACCGTGTTTCAGGACAGCATGCGGTCCCCTCCTCTCCTGCTAGCTCCCTAATGCCACTTGTTCTCTGTTCATCTTGAGGTTTCAGATCGAGTGGAGCGGCGGCTTCAGGAAATAGAAAGAGAGATGCGCTTTGAAAGAGAGCTGGTGGAGAGACGCCATGATCAGCTGGGACTCGTGTCCTTGAAGCTTCAGGAGGTTTGTGCCAAGTGCTTTCCTAGGGTTTGGGTCGTTATTTCATCATCACTACAGTGGTTATAGCTCTGGGCTGGGATACAGCTCAGTTGGCAGAAAACCACACGAGCTGGGTGTGCTGGTGCCCAGCTGGGATCCAAGCTCCTGCAGGGTGGGGTCAGAAGATAAGAAATAGCCACAATTCTGGAGGTTGCGCATGCTATGTACAACCAACCCACAGGTATACACTTCATCCCAAAAGAGAAGCACGGCATCTGGTTGTAGTTCAGAATGTAGACCGAGGCATCCTGTAGTTTGTATGCCCTTGCCTTTTTTTCTTCAATAAATTCTTCTATGGGAATAATAATCTCTACCCAATCACCTGGGTGAGAGGATGAGTGACGTAATGCTGGTGTCTCAGATGTGCTCAACAGAGTAATTATAAAGCTAAAGAGTACTTACTCTGCTTGTTTTGGGGGCATGGACCAGACACCAGGCAGCACCATATCGATGCTCATTTTGTAATAAAGTTTCATTGGATCACATCCTTTCCTGCTCCTTCAAATCCCATCCTTGGATGCTTGTGTAGCACAGCGGCCGATCTGAGACGTTCTGACGGAAAGTGCCCTGCTCATGGTATTGCCAGTCTGGGCCTCACAGAAGTTTACCCTCCTATGAATTAATTTGTCATCAAACAGTTCAGAAGCTGCATATTTCTCTCTAAGCTTCCTCCCCTTTTGTACTGAGATGTTAGATGTATGATGTTAGGAGTAGAACAAAGGATTTCTGTGGAACCGTGTCCCCTCGGCATTGGTGTTTTACAGGCCCGGCTTTGCCATCTTTTCTAATATACCTAAAGTGTGCAGTGTTTTATTCCAAAATGGCTTTGAGGCGACAGCAGGTGTAATGCTGTCATCTGCGGCTGTGCTAGAACACCACCATAAGCAACTTGAGGAGGAAATGCTGTTTTAGCTTACACTTCCACATCACAGGCCATCACAGAGGGTGGGGTAGGAACCTGCAGACGGGAGCTGATGCAGAGCCTGTGGACGAGCAAGGCTTGCCATGCCCCTCATGGTTTACTTAGCTTGTATTTTTCTAGCACCTATGAATGCAAGCCTGGGTGTGGCACCACCCACAGTAGGCTGGGTCCTCTCACATCACTAATCAAGAAAATGCGCTACAGACAAATCTTAGGGAGACAGGTCTTTCACTTGAGAGTCCTTTCTCTCCAGTCACTCTTATGTCAGGTTCACAAAAACCAGCCAGGACAAATGTAAATATATTTACATTAAAGGGCCTTAAAGAGTAGTTCATATTGTTTAGACTCGAAGAATGCTGCAAACACAGTCTGAAGTAGGATGGGAAATGACACCTATCTAGAGACAGGGTTAGACACTTCTGTGGTAATTTAAGATGTGTCCTTTCTCTGGCAGCAGCACTAATTTGTTCCCGGCTCCTACGTCACCATTCACAGGTATAGCTGAAACAATAGGGTGTAAGCCACTCAGAGCAGAATGAACTAGTTCACCATGTGCATGTTTCAGGCTCTGAAGTTCAGACCACCTGTACCCAAAGGGAAGCCTAGAAACTTCAGTCAGACTGCTCCTGTCAGAATTGCCATCAATAAGTAGCACCATTTACACCTGCATTTTAGGTATATAAAAGATAGCTGTCAAGCCACCGGAGCCAGCATTGAGCCTAGTGTGTGTCAGTCATGTGTTCAAGTGGTTCCCTTTGTGATCCTGGAAGCTGGTTAATCTTTCTGGCTAGGATATTGAAAGCTTAGTTTTCTTTGGTGGTAGCTGGTTAACGAGTGTGCACTTGAGCCAGATGCGCCCTTCCTAGCCTTTGGCGCGCCCTTCCTAGCCTTTGGCACGCCTTCCAGTCCTCCCGCATCTGGGCTTGCTAACAACTTCTGCTCCTCTTGTCCACACTCCATCGTTGGTGTAGGTACTTTGTGAGTAACTTCCCCCGAGCTTTCTCCTATAATTACAGTGGGGTGCTTAGCACCACTCAGTCCGATGACTGAATTGGTGGCTTCATGCTTATTTGCTAGTCACGCTCTTCTTTGACCAAGAGTGAAACTCAGGCCACAGGGTGTTGACTTCTGTAGAGTGCTTTAGTTCTCATCAGTGATGGCTCTGTAGGATTCTAGTAGGGTGTCTTATAGGGCGCCCTTGAGTTAGAGGTTTTTGGGTTCTTGGCAGGGAACTCAGAAAACTGGTTTTGTGTCTTTTCAGAGTGCCACATAAGAAGTGATGTGCTGTAAAACTGAGCATTTGACTGTGCTTGCCTGCCAGCCCACTTCACTCCAGCACTGCTATTATTCTGCCTTAATCGTGTTTTATGAGGAGACTTGAAAAGATCCCAGTTTTCAAATCTCTTTTTACCTATTAATTTGGGTGGATGTTGTTGATTTTTCTGGGAAACCATTATTACTGTGGGTGATGCCAACTAGTGATCAAAAGCAACAGCTGACCCACTGATTCCCTTTATATGCATGCGGCATGGATTTTCTTTACCCCTCGTCTGTCTGTCTGTCTGTTCGCCCTCACTATCTGTCCATCTGTCTATCTTAGGAAAGATTCTTATTTTATTACTTTGAATACATTTCCTCCCTGTCACCAAGAATTATTTTATTGACATTTCTTTTTCAGTACTTTATATATCTATAAAGTATAAAAATTGAGAAAAGCAAAGACTCAAAAACAAATCAGGATTTTTGTTTTTCAAGTTTGAAAATGCTCTTCCCTAAATTTCTCCAAAGTATATGTAGTTACAGATTGCTGACAGCTATCAAGTGTGCTACCTTTTTCACATATTAGTAGACACTCTCAGTTCAAACCAGGGAAAATGATTCCACCATGAAAGGGCAGTGTAAACTGAAGGGAGACAGTTGTCTTGCTTAAAAAAAAAAATTCCATTTCTTCATTTCACACAGGAGGCATGCCCCTGTTACTTGGTGGTTACTTGGAGGATACTTGGTTTGAATAATTAAATAGAGTAAGTGGGTAGCCCCCCTTTTAAATCTTGATTTTTATACATTTATTCTGAAAGCAAATTGCATCTGGTGAGCATAAGAATAGTACTGAACTGACAATTGTTCTTTTTTGCAAGAGAAAATTAGAGAAAATTTCCACACTTATTTTCCTCTCTCTGCAGAATGCACACAATTACAAAGAAAGGGGAGAGGAAGATTGCTTCCCACTCCAGTTCTCCAGAAGCCAAAGCCCGAGCGTGTGCACTTCGATTGTTAGTTAGCTCAGAACTGGAGCTGAGCTGTGGTTTGCTTTGCATCCCTGACAATAGAGAGATCACTGTTGATAAGAAACCTTTAATTTCGTACTTTGTCACTTTAATGTAAGCAGTGACCTATACGTTCTTAAAAGGTGCTTGTGGCTTATAAACAGGGCAGAGGGATCTGGAAAATATTAATTTGGGCTTTTTCCTTTTTCAAGTTAAATGGCTTAGAGTGTTCCAGAAAGGTCATGTTTAAGGAGAGAGCTTTGCTCTCTTCTTTATATTGGAAATGCTTATGGAAATTCCTATATTAAATGCTAATAGCCCCGGGGTGTTTGTGTCTGGTTTTGGTGGGAGTTAAAGTCAGGTGGGAAAGAGGGACTGGGCATTTTAACCATTACATTGTCTGACATTTTTAAAATGTGTGTCTCAAAGAGTGAAGGATTATGAGTTCTAAAATTGTTGAGGAATTAGGAAGAGTCACTAAAAACATCCTAGGTGTTGGAGGTCGACAGCCATTTTCAGCTGGAGCTTGAGTGGCAGGTCCAACACACCGGGTGGTTTGAGGGACCTTTGCCTCTTTCCATGTAATGAAAAGCAGCCTTAAGCACTGGAAAGTAGTGGACGCAAAGTCAGTCTTCTTATTTAGCGTTAGTTCCTATGGAATGATTTACCCTTTCTGTTGCCAGCAGCTCTGGGGTTCCATTCCCTGTTTCAACATGGCCACTCCTACTGTTACAGGTGGACTGCAGGCTTTCTCATGGGAGGAAGGATGGTCGCAGGCTTTGGATCCTGTGTCAGTATCTCAGAAGAAGTCTTGCTGGGGGTGGGGGGTGCTGTTGATTATAATTAGTGAGGTCATCCCTCCATATGTCCTTTAAGTTCTTTGACAGTATCAGTCACTTTTGTTGCTGTGATTAAAATACCATGGCCCAAAGTGACTGATGGAAGAAAAGTTTATTTGGGCGAATGTTTTCAGAGGGGTCCATGATGGCAGAGATGGGGTGGCAGCAGCTGCCTGGGGAAGCAGAGCCAGCAAACTGCAAGTGAGGCGAGGCTTTGAGAAAACCACTTCATCCTGGAGACAAAGGAGGCCTTGCTAAACAGTGTGAGCTATTTCTGTATTAGCGAGTTCTCCTTAGTGAGTTCGAGCAGGTTTTCGCATATGTTCTGGCTGGGTGTTTGTACTTACGTGGATCTCTTGTTTATTTTACCCTTGTAAACTTATTTTGTTATTTGAGTTTGCTGAAAGTTTTAAAGTGCAGAAAAAATCAGAGTTGTTTTTCTTTGACTGTCAGTTGCCTGGCATGCTGTTTGAGCACTTGGTCCTTCCACTCAAATCTGAGCACCAAGTGCGTGCATCATGTATCAGTTTCCCTGCATCTGTCTGCGCCCTGGGTATCTCACTGTGGATCTGCCTGCCTGTTGCCATCTGGAACCATTCTGTCTGAATCATCATACCTCTCTCACTGTGATAAGGAAAATGCTGGTGAAAATCCTACATCATGTTCCATGAAAACCTGTGAGAGATTGGTCATAATTGCATCAAATATGTAGACTCATTTGAATGGAAGGTCTTTTGTACCATTTTTAATAACGTTTTATAAAAGTTGTTTGAGGGTCTTATGCACCTTAAAATTATTCCTTAGGATTACCTTAGGATTTTTTTCTTAGTGGGGTTGGGATTCTTTCTTTCATTGCATCTGACTGGTTATTAATAGTGTATAGAAGAATACTGGCTTCCAGTTGACTTTTATTTTCAGTAGTCTTAGAGGCACAAAGGACTTGTTTTTGATTATTCTTTTATTTTCCCCAACTCCAAAATTGGTCTCATTCCAATGGAACCTGAAGGTGAGTGTGGAATAAAATCACAGACAGCATGGGTTGTGGCCTTAGTCTTCCTTGATGTGTTTCTTTTCTTTCTTTCTTTTTTTTTTTTTTTTTTTGGTTCTTTTTTTCGGAGCTGGCCACCGAACCCAGGGCCTTTCGCTTCCTAGGCAAGCGCTCTACCACTGAGCTAAATCCCCAACCCCCTTGATGTGTTTCTAAGTGTATCCTTCTGCGATACCTGCTCCTAGGTTTGAAACAACCATTGATCACAGAAACATTTCTTTTTGTTCTATTTGACAAAAGAACTTTTTGTGTTTATTTTTTATTTTTATTTAAAATCATTATGAGAGATTTTAACCCTTAACTCTCTGTGTTTTATGGCATTTACATGTGATTATTCTTAATGTTGTTCATATAGTGGTTGTTGAGCTTGACTTACATACCTGAGCCATTGCTAATGATATGCTGTTTTTAATGCATTAGTGATTTAATTTACTAGTGTTTTCTCTAGCATTTTTATATTTACATTGACTACTGCGACCGTTCTATAGCATTTCTTCATGCTGCCTTTTCTGATTTTAAGATGCAAGGTTATTTGCATGCTTATCACCCTGCAGAGAACTCAGCTTCAAGTGGATGGATCAAAGACCTCAACATAAGGCCAGGTACACTGAACCTGATAGAAGAGAAAATGGGGAATAGTCTTGAACTCATTGGCACAGGAAAAACACTTTCTGAGCAGAATGTGGATGGCACAGACACTCAGACTAACAAGTAATAAATAGGACTGCAAGAAACTGAAAAGCTTCTGCATGGCAAAAGTCACACCATTTGGGCAAAGCGTCAGGTTACAGAATGGGAAAAGGGTTTTTACCAACTACATATCCTATAAAGGACTAATATTTAAATTATATAAAGAACTCAACAAGTGCACATCAAGATGACAAACAACTCAATTGAAAAATGGGGTCAAGGTCTAAACAGAGTTTTCAAAAGAGGAAACACAAATGGTTGAGAAGCACTTAAAGAAATGCCACTATTTTTAGTCATCAGGGAAGTGCAAACCAAAACTACGTTGAGATTTCATCTCCGATTAGCCAGAATGGCTAAGATCAGTAAAAAGTGACATCTCGTGATGGCAAGACTATGGTGTATGGGGAATACTTGCCTGTTTCTGAAGGGAGTGCAAACAACCACTATGAGGTCAGTGGAGCTCCTCAGGAAGCTGGGGTAGGTTTACTTCAAGGTCCAGCTATACCACTCTTGGGCAAATATTGAAAGGATGTTTGATTCCACTACAGAGACACTGGCTCAACCTTGTTATTGGCTGATCTATTCCTAATACCTAGAGATTTAAAATAGACTAGATGTCAGTTAGTGGATAAATGGGTAAGGAAATGTACATTTACACAGTAGCATGCTCAGCCACTAAAAAGTGAAATAAAAATCACAGGGAAATGAATGGAGTTAGAAAAAAAAAAAACCATCCTGAGTAAGGTAACTACCTAAAAAGACAAATCTAGTTGGTGTTCGCTTAGATATGAATGTTAGATGTAAAGTCTTTGATGTGTATAAGCACATAAATTAGGCCTGGAGTACATGACTAGAGGGAGGTGTAGGTCTCCCTAGAAAGAGGAAATAGAATAAATCATTATGAATGGACAAGGGTGGGTGGTGGTACAGGCCATAGGGCTGGGATCAAACAGAGTGGGGGAAATGGGATGGGACAGCTAAAACTAAGGGCCATTTGAAGAGTCGTATGGAAAACTAGTACGGTAGAAGCTTCATATATACATATATTTACACACACACACACACACACACACACACACACACACACACACACACACTATGAAACAGATCCAAATAATGAGAGAGGTAGAGCCCCGACTTGATATCTCTTATCACCAAATGAAACATCCAGGGCTGGGAATGGGTTGCATCCAATTGAGTTGTTGGCCAAAGGGGCCTCCTGGAAACCCTCAAACAATCCAGACTACTGCTCTTCACAAACTGAGAAGGCTCTGTTGCTGAAGACAACACCTACATGACTGAACACCAAGTGTTTGAGCTGGTGCCTACCTTGAGGCCTCACCCCTCCTAACTCGTGTTCACAGTAATGGGAGGTCCACTGAACTCTGAAAAGAGAAAAGTAAACTACAAAATTTCCATCTACAGTGGTGGCCTGTAAGACATGCCCATGTTCTAGTGGCGCGAAGCTTGTTAGAGTAAGCAACCAATATGTGGTTCCATCCTGAGATGGAACCCATACCCAGTGCTGCTCAGGTGACCAAGAGCCTGAGACTGTATGGGAACACCTGACGCTACTGTTCTGCTGAAGGAGTGCAGCAACAAAACTATTCCTTAAAATTATCTGCTGTACTCACAGGTCAGTGCCTTGCTCACCCATCATCAGAGAAGCTTCTTCCTGCAGTAGATGGGGGCAAATACAGAGACTCACAGCGGGGCAGTGTGCAGAGAGTAGAGACCTTGGGACACTCAGTCCTACACAGGATGTCTGCATCTAGTCCTTCCCCTCAGGGCTCATAGAACTCTGCAGGAGAGGAGGTGGAAAGACTGTGAGAGTCAGAAGGGAAGGACAACACAAGAAAACAAGGCCATCTACACACCACTGCACTGAAGCATACATGAACTCACAGAGGCTGGCAGCATGCCAACTGGGTCAGAGCTGAGAGGGGAGGAGAACACGAGCCCCCATCCCGACCCTAGACGTTACTTCCAATTGATAACTACTCCGGAGCAAAGGAAAAATTCATTCTGTCCAGTGGATCCTCCTGGGAATACAAACCATTCTTGAGGGCAGGCTCCATGCCCAGCAGTGGAGCAACACAAAACAAACCCAGTGGCAGGTTTTGGAGGTTTTTGTCTCATAGTACTTTTTTGGATTTTTTTTTTTTACCTTTAGGTCTTTTGCATATAAATTATTGTTTCCAGTTTTGTGTTTTTATTATCTGTCTATATGTTTCTTGTGTTTTTTCCTGTGGCTTTTTTCTTCTGTTTTTACTTTATTTTATTATTATTTACATGTCTGTTTTTTAATAAGAGAAAGAAAAGAAGGGTGGGTTTGGGTGGACAGGCATGTGGAGAGGATGTGGAAGGAATTAAGGGAGGGAAGACTGTAATTAGAGTATATTCTATGAAACAATGTATTTTCAGTTTAAAAAAACAAAAAGAAAAGCAGCAAGGTTATGTTAATCTTAAAGAGAGCCAGGATAGGTTTCATCGTCACTTTCCTACTTCGCTTTGTTTGAGAGGGAGAACCATTTGCTGACTGTTAGTAAGAATGCGAGCATGACGTCGTCCGTTTCTGCTGTTGATTTAATAGCTGCAGACTTGGTTTATACAGCTTACTGATTCATAACGCACTTATAATCCTTCATATGACTAGATAGAGCTCTCCCCGTTTCCTGTGCTTTATCAGAAATATGAATATATTATTAGTTCCCTTTTTGAGTGACTTTGTCTATTGTTTCTATATCTGCAGTATGACCTTTTCTATTTTAAATATATTATTCCATTTTATTTTCTAGATGTGCACATTAAATATGTTTTTTAAATCAATACTTTAAATTTATTACCAAACTATGTTTTGATGTGCTGTTGTTCTCTTCGGATACTGTCTTTCTAAATCCATTATAGTGGCAGGTGCAATTTTCTGTATGTCCTTTGGGAATTTTTAGCAACTCTTTATATATATATGTGTATATGTATATGTATATGTAAAAATATACATTATATTATATTTTTTCTCCCCTCTTACTCTGTAGATCAGGCTGGTCTCACAGAGATCCACCTGCCTCTGCCTCCTGAGTACTGGAATTAAAGGCATGTGCTACCATTGCTCATCTATAGTTTTTAGACCTTGCTTTAAAAAAAAGTATTTTTAATTTTTTTGAAATTTATTGATACTTATAATTGGACCTATTTCCATGGTGTTTTGGACTAAAAAAAAAAAAACCCAAAAAACAAAACAAAAAAACCATCACCTGATTTTCTCCCTTCTGGGTCCAACATTTTATATATGAAACATAGGTGACACAGATACTTATGTCTCATTTGTCAAGTTCATTCTTTTCTTCTGTATTCCTATTTAATATGTAAGGCTCAATTTCTCACTGTGATTTTTGTCAGTTTTGCCTTTTCTACTTGGTGTTTGTGGTTCCTTGAATATTTTAATCTCCAGGTCAGTTGTTTTTAAAAACTTACATAGTGGTAAGTGTCATTATAGCTATGGTTCTTGTTTTTGGACAGAGTCTCACTGTGTAGTCCTGTCTGGTCTGGAACTCCCTATGTAGACCAGCCCGGCCTTGAACTCACAGAGAGCTGTCTCGTTGTAGTTATACCTCTGGAGTGAATGCTAGGATTAAAGACATACATCATCACGCCTGGCTTAGAGTGAGTTTCTGTTAAAGTGTCTGTATTTATTTTAGTCCTTCCTCTCACTTTCCTCAGAAAGTCTTAAACAAAGCAGTCTCATTAGGTATGTTTAGCGTTATTGCTGTGTTGGAAACACCATCATCTGCCTTCTTTCTCTCCTGTTGCTCTTTTTTTTTTTTTAAAATTTATTTAATACTTAATAATAATTCTTTGGTTTCCGGGCAAACAACCCCCTCCCCCCTCCCCTTCCTTATGGGTGTTCCCCTCCCAACCCTCCCCCCATTGCCGCCCTCCCCCCACCAGTCTAGTTCACTGGGGGTTCAGTCTTAGCAGGACCCAGGGCTTCCCCTTCCACTGGTGCTCTTACTAGGATATTCATTGCTACCTATGAGGTCAGAGTCCAGGGTCAGTCCATGTATAGTCTTTAGGTAGTGGCTTAGTCCCTGGAAGCTCTGGTTGCTTAGCATTGTTGTACATATGGGGTCTCGAGCCCCTTCAAGCTCTTCCAGTTCTTTGTCTGATTCCTTCAACGGGGGTCCTATTCTCAGTTCAGTGGTTTGCTGCTGGCATTCGCCTCTGTATTTGCTGTATTCTGGCTGTGTCTCTCAGGAGCGATCTACATCCGGCTCCTGTCGGTCTGCACTTCTTTGCTTCATCCATCTTGTCTAATTGGGTGGCTGTATATGTATGGGCCACATGTGGGGCAGGCTCTGAATGGGTGTTCCTTCAGTCTCTGTTTTAATCTTTGCCTCTCTCTTCCCTGCCAAGGGTATTCTTGTTCCCCTTTTAGAGAAGGAGTGAAGCATTCACATTTTGATCATCTGTCTTGAGTTTCATTTGTTCTAGGCATCTAGGGTAATTCAAGCATTTGGGCTAATAGCCACTTATCAATGAATGCATACCATGTATGTCTTTCTGTGATTGGGTTAGCTCACTCAGGATGATATTTTCCAGTTCCAACCATTTGCCTACCAATTTCATAAACTCGTTGTTTTTGACAGCTGAGTAATATTCCATTGTGTAGATGTACCACATTTTCTGTATCCATTCCTCTGTTGAAGGGCATCTGGGTTCTTTCCAGCTTCTGGCTATTATAAATAAGGCTGGGATGAACATAGTGGAGCACGTGTCTTTTTATATGTTGGGGCATCTTTTGGGTATATGCCCAAGAGAGGTATAGCTGGATCCTCAGGCAGTTCAATGTCCAATTTTCTGAGGAACCTCCAGACTGATTTCCAGAATGGTTGTACCAGTTTGCAATCCCACCAACAATGGAGGAGTGTTCCTCTTTCTCCGCATCCTCGCCAGCATCTGCTGTCACCTGAGTTTTTGATCTTAGCCATTTTCACTGGTGTGAGGTGAAATCTCAGGGTTGTTTTGATTTGCATTTCCCTTATGACTAAAGATGTTGAACATTTCTTTAGGTGTTTCTCAGCCATTCGGCATTCCTCAGCTGTGAATTCTTTGTTTAGCTCTGAACCCCATTTTTTAATAGGGTTATTTGTCTCCCTGCGGTCTAACTTCTTGAGTTCTTTGTATATTTTGGATATAAGGCCTCTATCTGTTGTAGGATTGGTAAAGATCTTTTCCCAATCTGTTGGTTGCCGTTTTGTCCTAGCCACAGTGTCCTTTGCCTTACAGAAGCTTTGCAGTTTTATGAGATCCCATTTGTTGATTCTTGATCTTAGAGTATAAGCCATTGGTGTTTTGTTCAGGAAATTTTTTCCAGTGCCCATGTGTTCCAGATGCTTCCCTAGTTTTTCTTCTCTTTTCTATTGGATTATCTTAGCCCTTGTGTTGACTTTGCAGTCAGAATGTTTCCATCTTTAATGGATGTTCTACAGTTTAAAAAATGTGTGTACATGGTCATATTTGGAATATAAATAAACACAATTATTTAATAACAAATGTGTGTACATTGTGAGTATGTGTGTGTGTGTGCATGTACATTGTACGTGTGTGTGCACGTGTATGTGCATGCGCACTTGTGTGTGTGTGTGTGTGTGTGTGTGTGTGTGTGTGTGTGCGTATTTGGAGGGCAGAGGTCAGTCTCAGGTGTCATTAATCACTATTCACCTCAGTTTTGGAGACAGGATCTCTTTCTGAACTTCAAGCTGACCTGTTCAGGAGACAGCTAGCAAGCCCCAGAAATCCCCATCTGATGTCCTCTGGCTACAGGCATATGCTGCTGAACCCATCTATCTTCTGAGTGGTGTAGGGAATGGATCCATGTCTGTATTCTCGTATGGGCACCTGGCCGACTGAGCTGTCTTTCCAGCCTTACTCTAAAAACTTAGGAATATGTCGTTCTGCACAGCTGCCCCAACCAGAGTGGTTTCTTGTATCTTAGCCGTTTATTGATTTACTCTTTATTTACATTCCAGTTCAGCTTAACGTGACTTTCTTGCCATCATCAGCTAGGACTTTCCTCACTTCCTCTCTTTCTAACATTGGCTCCCAGAACTTCACTGCTGAGTGGCTGTGGCGTATACACAAGCTGTAACTGCTGTTTGCTTGTGTGGTCATGTCTTCCTCTCTAGAAAGTGTTCTTCTCTGCCAAAAATCAGGTCACTCCGGTCCACGCTTGTCCTGGGACTCGCATGTCCAGGTCATTCACACAGTTCTGCTGCCGACAGGTGCGGAACGGATGCGTGCTCTTTTCTTGCTGTGTGGAACAGTTTGGGAGCGCTGATCTTCACGCAAAGGCCTTTCCAGAGCAGGTGGAGGTTCAGTATGACATGGTTTAAATGACAGAGCTAGGACCCTATGAACACAGTCACAATGTAATATTATATAAACAGCATGCTCCTGTAGCAGGCTTCTGGTCCTGACATGGCGAAACCATCTATCTGAAGTCCCATGCTATCATAGGAATTGCTTCCTATTTTAGTATGTAACAGTGTTAGAAAGTTTAGAATGGAATTACCCAGGTATATGGATTCTACCAGTAGGACCTCTTTGATATATTATTCTGGGAGATCGTTCAGTTTTAAGGTTGTAGATAAGATGGCACAAGGAATTGTCTCTTTGATAGCTCAGCAGCAGATCCCCAGGTTCTGTTTTGCAACACTGTGTACACAGTGGACAGGAAACAGTCTTACCAGATAGCAAGGCTAATCTGGAATTCTCCATCTTGCCTCACCTCCCGAGTGCTGAGTCCTGAGATTGCAGATGTGTGTTCACCGTGCTGGACTTGGGATAAAAACTTAAGGAACCTGGATACAGTTCTTTTCCTTACTTTTCCCCCTGACTGTTTCAATTAAAACATTTCATGTAGTTTGTGTTCGTGTTTCAAATTTAGTTGATAAAAATGGTAGGGTAACGGCTTGCTAAGGACTTACTGTATTTTTTTGACCACTAGGCGTCAGTATTGAACCATAGTAGGCATTACTACTTCAAGATCCAGGTCTATTTAAGATGGATTCCCTACAGAATATATATCCCAGCTCTTAGCATTTCTGGAAACTGTCCTTGATATCGGTCTCACAATTAAAAACAATATCATTATTTATCATTTTAAAATTTATAATTGAAACTGTGTAGCTTCACACTGTTGAAAAATTAAGGATTGCATGTGGACACATGCTGCATCAAGCCTGGAGCTGGCTTGTTGGTGCTGCTTTTATACTGCGGTCCAGGCTTCCCTCTCTGCCTCCTTCTCCTTTTCTTCCCTTTATCTAGGAGTTCGTCTGTTTAGATGCAGAAAGGCAGAGACCATCTTTTGATATGAGAGCTAATTTCATATGTTCCTGATTCCTTTCCACTTTTGATGTTTCTGAGCTTTAAGCAGGCCCTGTTTTCTACACTTGTATCTCACATGAGCCTCTTCCTAATGTTATGTCTTTCTCTTACTGATGACCCCCTTTTGTACCTTGTCCTGTTTACCTCTGCTCCTGTAATTAGCACTGTTCAATTTCCCTTCAGCGAGTCTCCTGTTTCCTTGATAAACAGACATGGTTTATTGCTTAATGCATTTAATTGATTTATATTATTCCGATTTGTGAATTCTTTCTGTCACATACTGAAACAGGTTCTAAAATTGCTCTGGAGGGGAGGAACAAATTATTTCTAATAATTGTCGATTTGTGGTGGGGCTTTCAAGCCCTGTTCAGAGTTGTATGTAAGATTCTTTACTCAACTGATAGACCTAGGATGTAGAAAGTGCACAGGCTTAGAACTCGTGACCTGAGAATGAGGTTTCCATGCCTCACTGGCCACCTGCTTGGATGGGGATCAGGTCCTCTGATGTCTCTCACAGATCAGTGTCTGCACAAACCTGGGGCCTGCAGCTCTTGCCCCTTTGACCTCTGAACTTGTTCAGAAGGTGCTCGATCTTATCCTTGGGTGTTTCATCAGATCATGCATCTTCTAAGAAAGATGGATAATAACCTCGATGTCAAATCATTGTACTTTTAAGTGTGGGGAGCTGTGAGCTTCTGTTGTCTTTGTTGTCTGCTCTCCTCTCATTCTTCACACCTTGTCAACTCTGATTCCAAAATAATTGTGAAAGTTGGCTCTTTATCTGCTTTGTAACTGCTACTGATTGTTGTCTCTGCTGCTGTCTTCTCCTGGTGCAAGCAGAATAGGCTGCTGGCTCAGGTCTCATCTCTGTGTCACCTGTCTGGCATGTAGGTGATGTCACATTCTTTTTTTATTATGGTTACAGCAAATTTAAAAGCCTCACACTAAAAGTCCCTTGACTGGCTCCTGTCTTCATCTCGCTGCCGTTTTCTGTTGTTCTCACTCTTGTTAATGGCAGGACAGTTAGAGTGACCTGGGGCCAGCACAATGGCTTAGTGGTGCAGACGCTTGGTGTAAAGTGGGATAACCTGATGTCAGTCTCCTGCACTCATGCTGGAGAGATGGCCTTGGCAAGTTGTCCTCTGATGTTCAGGCACGTGCTGTGTCCCATGTACCCACCGGAAAGTCAGGCATCACTGTCACTCACACTGCCTTCTTGCTGCTCTGTGGGCATGCTCTGCACTTTCTGCCTTTGGACTTTTGTACTTTCTGTTTTCAGAGACGTGAAGTTGATTTCTGAAACAGTTGCATGGCTTATGCTTGCCTTTCCTTCAGAATACTACCTCAGAAAACCTTAATTACCTATCCAAGAAACATGCCCTTCTTCCCCTCTGAGTTTGTTACATTTCTTACTTTTTTCCTTTTTTTTCTTTAACAATCCTTTTTCCATTATCCAGCCTTTGAGGGTGGTCCCTTCATGGCTTCTGCCTGTGGTCCTATCTCAGCTCCTATGACAATGCCTGAGAAATAGTAAGACCAAGCTAGGTGTTCATTGAATAGGTGAATGAATGAATGAATGAATGAATGAATGCTGTATCCTGTGTCCTCAGAACACCACTTGTAAGATATTCATTTGGCAAGCACTGTCATATGCTGTGTGCTGGGTGCTGTGCTGGCAACCATGGGTTTAGCATTACCTATGATACTGCCTTGCCTTTGGGTCCTCTTCATAATTACTGTAAAGCCATATTTCCAGGTATGCATGGACTGGAGAGGACACTGGATGGGAAAAAGTTTTGGAAACTTTGTGGCTAAGCTTGTGCTTGAGAGACATTTTTCTGCTGAGGCTTAGTATTTTCGGATCAGTCTGGGAAATGTTTCTGTGGGTCTGAGTTTTACCCCTTGCTTACTGACTAACATGTTGAGCACTTCCATGACCTCAAGGACTTAAATCCTGACCACCATGGTTTTGATTCTCACCACTGCTCTTTCTCTTACCAGTTTACATCATGTTAATTGTTTTTTTTTTTTTTCCGCTCTTCAGTGTTTGCTACGTATGATTATTTTATTAAGTTTTCCTGGCAAGGTGGCAGCACACTGTAGACCAGGCTGGCATGGAACTCAAGAGATCTGCCTGCCTCTGCCTCCCAAGTGGTGGAATTAAGGGCGTGCACCACCACCGCTCAGCTAGACTTTTACTTCTGAAGAAAGCCTTATTCAGTCTATTAGTTATTAAATGCCTGCAGTATACTTTCTGCTCCCCCCACCTTCTCTTTTCAAATGTCTTTCTCTAAAGTTCTATAGTATATATTAACTTACACTTTTTAAGTAGTTTGAGAAGTGTGTGTGTGTGTGTGTGTGTGTGTGTGTTTAGTAGTTCTTCTAAGGTTGGCTACTATGGTTATAACTTCCTTCTTCCTACTCCGTTAGGAATAACTTCATTGGCTCTGAGCACTCTTCCAGTTAGCCATACCTCTGTGATTTTGAAACGTTTCAATCCTCTTTCTAATGACCCACTCTAGTTTTAAGGAAGCCTTTTCTTTCAGCGTTTGCGAAGGTGTTGTGTTAAGTCCCTGATTGTGCACAGAAGCACTGGAAGTGTGCCTTACGGATACTTATTTCAACTGTGAGTTGGGTTTAGGGCCGACACTGTGTTCATGCCACACATTACTACATCCTAAGGTATCATTTAAACCACGCGTATTTGCCATGGGCTCTTACTCCCTCCTGAGCACTTTTCATTATCAATGATAACAAAGAAGACGACGTCAGGAGTCTGTGTATGTCCCTTTATGCACAATCATGTGCAGATTAAGTGCTCAGTGTGATGAGGACAAGTGTCTTCTGCTCTTGTTGACTGGACAGCTGCCTGAGCACAGCCTGTGAGTTTCTGTAAGCAGGATTAGCATCCTCTCCGTGTTACAGGGGCAATGCTTCTGTCTACATCCTTCAGTGAAGTTTTGCTAGGCCATCTGTTTATAAAATCCTTCTCCATCATTATCAATTAATATTTATTGGGCGGCTACTGAGTGCATAATAATATTGTGCAAACAAAGAGCACTCAGCTACAGATAGCTTTATTCATCCATGCAGCCCTGTTTTATTTTTATTAGAAAGTAGTAAAAGCCCCACACCCCCAAACCCAAAGGCATAGAATAACATTCCCGGACTCTGAACAATGGAAGATGTTGTGTGTTTACGGCTTTTCTGTTCACAGACAGATGAACCTTGAGAAATCCTAATTTAAATTTCCACAATTATGTATGAGCTTGTGTTTGTCAACAGTTCTAGCTCAGTGGTCCTGCTTAGAGAGTCAAATGGAGTATCACATTGCTCTGGTTCCCTAATAAAAACCCAGCTCTCTCTCTTTTTTTTTTGAGAGGAAACTACTCAGATGAAAACAGAGCCTCTGCTAAGAGCATTTTGCCTTTTGATTTTGAAGGAAATCCTGGAAAGTACACTTGTTGGGCTCACATTTAACTTTACTTGCAAGTTTTTTATTAAGTAAAAGATTGCATAAAAATACAATCTGTTCCAGTAAAAGCAGTGGTCTTTCAGGGAATAATGCTTATTACCACTGTTGCTTTTGAATTAAAGACTTAAAAGACTTACAGGGCATTTCAGCACACCAACTTCTTAAGCTGTAAGGAAGCATTTGTTTTGCAGATCTGCAAATTTAAAAATCATTTGAATCCCACTTCCTGGTTACCCCTCCAGGGATGGGGGAGGTTCGTGGAGGGGGTAACAAGGAAGAGGGATATCATATGAGATGTAAATGAATGGAATGATTAATAAAAAAATCATTTGAAGGCTGAAATCCTGACACTGGTCAGGAGGGCTTTTAGTCTTGAATTATTTTCATAGTCATGGTAATGGAGTTTTGCAGACTCATCCCAGATCTCTGGCCCAATCCATCTTCCATGTGGCCTTTGGCTAAGGTGTTAGGGGTAAAGATTATGGCTGTGAGGCACAGCAAAGGAAATTGGCATTCATGGTGATTGAACCCATGACCTTTGGCCTCATTGGATCCAGGTGCTTCCAACAGTAACAGACTCCAATAATGCATTCTGACTGGAGTTGAGAAGTTTCCCGAAGTGTGCTTCAGGAAAGTAGGTCAGACTAAGTTCTGATATATCCTACCACAATATTCCTTGTAAAGTCTCTTGGATTCCCAGCATAGTAAGCACCAGATCATATAAGAAGAGGAGATAAAAAGGTGGCATGGAGAGACCCATTCCCAAAGCAAATCTTTTTGGGCTTTTTGTTAGAAAACCTTAGATAGCTTGAAGGCTCCTTGGTAAGGATTATACTTACCATTAGATAATGCTTTACTTCTGATAACTTAACCACATGTAGTAGAGTCTACCATGACCATTAAAAACAGTTCCTTGTGACCACTCATGTGCTTGCCTCTCATGAGGGAAGCCTACAGATTCAACCGTCAGCAGGTTTTTCCATTTGCCTTTTGAGACAGTCTCACTAGATAGCTCAGTCTGGCCTTGCACTTACACAGACCCAACTGCCTCTGCCTCCCAGATGCTAGGATTAAAGGAATGCACTACTGTGACCAGCAACCGTCAGGCCTTTGAACTTGTGTCCTTTACCCTGATACCTCACAGATGAGCGGTGTCACGGTGCCATGTGTGCTGGATCTCCTTGGCATTTTCATCATGCAGTCTCACTAGTTTACCAAACGGGTTTGTTTGTTTTAGTTGTAGCTTTTAATGTAGGCTTTTCTTTCCTTGGTCATGGCTATAAAATAAACTGCTTTTTAACAGTTTTAAAAGTCCATTTAGCTAATTTTGAGTCAAAAACTTGTTTGTTTAGAGATTTAGAATATGAGTGTATTGTTTTTTTGTCTTGATAGAAACTGTTTTTTCAGGCATTAGTTTTTGTTGGCACAGATAATCTTCAACTGGATGGACTTAAAGGCTAAGATTTTCCATGACTTGAGCTAGTTCTCATGGGGAGCAATCTCTGACTTGATTTAGGAAAAAACAGCATTTGGAAATTCGTGGAACTTGATGAACTAAAAATCTCCATTAATTTAAGCAAATAACATTCATTCTGAGCAACGGCGTCCTCTTGTTTCATGGAAACCTTTCTTCCAATATGCATCAGTCCATGTGTTTGATGTTTTAGAGTTTGTATTTAGGCTTCCACAGAGAATTTCAGAGCCAGCCACTAGACTGCTTTCTTAAAAGAAAATTCAGTTTCTATCATAATGTTTCATAGACCCTGTCTCCTTAATAAAATTTCTTTTGGACAGGGAGTAAACAAATGTCCTCAAAGATGTTGTTGACATTTATAATATACATAAATATCAACTTGTGACTTCAACTTATATATCATGGGTTCTAATTTGTATTGTAATCTCATTGTAGTCTGGACATTTGTACTCTGACTTTTACATCCTATTTAGGTAGAGAATTTAAATATAAAAATTGAAGAAAAGCATCTGTGTTCAGTTTCTCAGTGACATACCTTTATTGTTCCTGAAAAAAAAGTTTGACCTGACAGTTTGAACCTTCAAGCATAATGATTCTGACTCGTGTTTCAGATGAGACCAGAATCTTTTTTTTCCTTCCTGTTTTAGTTTTGTGGGTTTCCAAGTGAACCAGTTCCATGTTCTTCTGTGTGACCAAACACATGCATGGTAGCACTGCTGAGGAGGAATGGGGACACGTGATGTTTATGGCTTTTCTCTGGGAATATCAGTGGCCCTGCCCAGGAGAAAGTTAGCATGTAATCTTTCACTAAAGATTCTAGCGCCATTATTATTTTTTTTTTTTATTAACTTGAGTATTTCTTATATACATTTCGAGTGTTATTCCCTTTCCCGGTTTCCGGGCAAACATCCCCCTCCCCCCTCCCCTTCCTTATGGGTGTTCCCCTCCCACCCCTCCCCCCATTGCCGCCCTCCCCCCACCAGTCTAGTTCACTGGGGGTTCAGTCTTAGCAGGACCCAGGGCTTCCCCTTCCACTGGTGCTCTTACTAGGATATTCATTGCTACCTATGGGGTCAGAGTCCAGGGTCAGTCCATGTATAGTCTTTAGGTAGTGGCTTAGTCCCTGGAAGCTCTGGTTGCTTGACATTGTTGTACATATGGGGTCTCGAGCCCCTTCAGGCTCTTCCAGTTCTTTCTCTGATTCCTTCAACGGGGGTCCTATTCTCAGTTCAGTGGTTTGCTGCTGGCATTCGCCTCTGTGTTTGCTGTATTCTGGCTGTGTCTCTCAGGAGCGATCTACATCCGGCTCCTGTCGGTCTGCACTTCTTTGCTTCATCCATCTTGTCTAATTGGGTGGCTGTATATGTATGGGCCACATGTGGGGCAGTCTAGCGCCATTATTATAACCAAGTTTGCTGATCTGTTTGCAGCAGACGCAAGGAGCCTATAATTTCTATTTGTTCCACATATTTGAGTGTGTCATCTATTAGAGACGCTTGGTAAACATGTTTATTGTGAAAGACGCGGGAGTTTCCACACACATTTTCTCTTTCCCTTGCCTTCCGCTCACTAAAGGAAAGGTTGCATTCTTGATAATCCATAGCAGTAAGTAAGTGTTTAGATCCATCTGCTTCTAAAGAACCATAATAGTATTCAAAGTGTTTGTCCTTTTAATGGAAATAGCCACAGTCAAAGAAAAAAGAAAAATAGTTGTTTTTAAAGATTTCAGTGTGCCTCAGGGCCCCTCTATTAAGACCCCATGGTATTCCTGTGATCTTAAAACTGTAAAAGACAATGCAAATTCTGGAGCAGGGCACACCATAGCTTTATGACTAAGCGGCTCTAAGAAAACCAAGCTTAAAAGGGCAGAACAACACAGTTGTAGACATTCATTGGCCTGTGATGCTTTCTTTTATTTTATAGCTGCTTTTACTCGGTCAGTTTCAATGTAATTCTGAGTTGCCTGGTCTAGTCAAATAGAAGCAGAATCCACTGAGGGGTTAGCCCCGTCAGAGAGGAAGTAGACGAGTTAACCATTACAGTGAATGCTTAATGAAATAGCTCGCTGTTTTGATTTGTCCATTTGTGAAATGTTTCTCTTTCAGTGTTATCTGTTTTCAGAAATTGAAGGCTGTTTTAATCCAGACTGAATGGTATAGACTTTTGTGACTTTTATGCTGAACTCTCTAATATAGAAAAATTGCTTTAATATTCCAGGTTAGAATATGCCCCTGGGCTGATGTGTCTGCTGCCTTGTGCCGCTCTAAGAACAGAGATGATGTTTGAATGGGATGGCATTTCTTGATATAACACAGAGTCCTTTGCTTTGATGACTCCTCAGGGCCTCGAGTATGCACTTGTTACTGAAACAATAGAATTTAAGGATCCCATTGACTAAAATTTCTAAGACTTACATATCCTTACACTACAAGAGATAATTAAAAAAGAAAATATTAAATAAACCTTTAGGCAGTAAGTATACTACAGCAGAAAGTTATTATATGTGAAAAGCATTATTGTAAAGAAATGATCAGGTGCTGAAACTTGAAGTGGATAAGTGAGAAGGGAGGAGTATAAGATTGCCTTATTTTCCTGGATGTTTGAGAGAAGTAGAGGTTTTTTTTTTTAAATTAAACCTATTTCCATGAATATTTGAATTTAAAAGATAGTTTTAGTTTTGTAACTTGATTTAAGTTAAGTTTATTGATTTGTCTAATACCAGTGAGAATAGTAATTACTTACATTGATTACAAGACATGGAAAGTGGAGTAAATATCCATTCATCTGAGAATGAAGATGACTTTCCCATATTACCTGTTAAATGGTATTCTTTCTTTACAAGATGGAGGCATCAAGGTCTTAGAAATGCTTATGAGTTTAGAAGCCCAGAATATCTCACTGGGATGGAAACAGATTGCTCTAAACAACTCTGTCACAAGCCACACACGAGATATAGTGGAAGAGACAGGTGATTGGAATACCCTAGGAACTAAGAAAACAGCCCGCTTAATGGAGATCTGATGAGTGTATTTTATTCAATTATATAGTTGGACATAACTCTAGATCACTCATTAATAATTTTGTTATGAGTTTGCCTTTTGGGTTTTGTATAAAGACGTTCAAGCGTTTATTAACTAGTGAGTCCAACCTGTGAGTAAACTTACTAGGTATTTGGATAGTGTTAGACTGTATGTTCTGATGGGGAGATTTGGGGATTGGCAAAAAAAAAAAAAGACTTAATGATCACTGGATTTGGACTTGAGGTAAAATTCCTTGAAGCTTTATATTTGTATAGCTTCAACATATCCACAAGTCCAGCTGTAATGATGCTTTTTACTCATTTGAACACATTGCTTATTTTCTTCTTGGTGATGGAGAGTAAGGTGAAAGTGGGTGTGACTGGAGACTATCTTATCGGGGGACTAAATTATTCTATCAAAACATAGTGGACATCACCTCACCTTACTCTAGCATCTGAGGGTAATCTTCCCTCGAGTCATGTTGGCTCTACACTGTGAGATAGTGAGAAGGTACTTTAACTGTAGTGTCCATTCCTTTCCTCGTCCCTTGCAAATCCATACTTGACCAGTACCCTGTGGAAAGGCTGATATCTTAAGTGACAGGAGAAACCCAGAAACTTACCTGGTTATATGTTGCTGTGGAAAAGAAGTCAGCTGCAGTGTAGTATAGATCAGTTGTTGGAACAAAAAGTACATTTAGTGGAAATAGAATCTTAAGCCTCTCAGTTTTGGTAAATGTAACACAATATGTTACACGCTAGTTTAAGAGAAAGCTTTTTGAAGAATGTGTAAAATCTCTGAGCTATCTTTGCAATTCTTTTGTAAAGTTAATAGTATTTTAAAGGAAAATACTTTAAACCAATTAAGGATCTGGCATGGTGATGGATGCCTTCAGTCCTCGCACTCCGGAGGCAGAGGCTGAAAGATAGACATAGTTCAAGGCCAGCCTGGTTGACCTTGACATTGAGAGCTCCATGACAACCAAGGATCCATAGTGAGACCTGTTTCAAACATAAAACAAAACAGAAAGTTAAACCCAGGTAATGAGTTCTTTTCTTTCCCTAAATAAAAGATAAAAATGATTTCTGACATCTGAGGTTTATCACCTCTTTGACCTAAACCCAGTAGTAAATACTTAGTTTGCATCATCTCAGGATGGTTAACTTGATGCAAGCGAGGATATGGTGATTAAGAAAGGTGGGGTGGAGGGCTGGAGATAGAGTTCAGTTATGAAGTCCCATGTTGGGTTCCTAGCACGCATGTCACATGCTCATACTCACCTGTAACTCTAGCTCTATTGTAGGGATCTCTGCAAACACCATGCTCAGCAGAATGTTTATCCACATAAGACAAGAAGTAAGTCCGGTTCAGCATGACTCAGAGGCCCATGTTGGTTCAAACTTCAGGAGTCTGTCACTGGGGATTTATATTAGGCATATGTAAGCAATTTGAAAAAAAAATTTCCTGGTGATAATTCAACATACAACAAATCATAAGATGTGATTACATCAAAACTCTTATAAAGTATATACAAGTGGCAATGTCTATAAAGATAGGTTCTGTAGATTAACTAAGGAAGCAGCTCATGGTGAACAATGTATATGATAAAGTCTAGGGGATACATAGACTGACTATGATAAACAGGCTCAAGATAAGAGTCTTTGGGAACCAGCGTGGACTGACCATAGAGATAGTGCAGAGAAGTCACCTGACTATTAAATACATCCATTCCCAGCCTTTTGGGTAGAAACTAGGCTATACATCTCTCTCTTTGAAGAGGCAGTCTTGTGGGTTTGACATTCCTGATTTCCCAATCTGTGAGCACACATGCCCACATGGCTTCTGTACGCTACGAGATCTGATGCCTTCTTCTGGTCTCTGTTGGTACTTGCACATACCCATGCATAGATGCAAACAAATACACACAGTTAAACATAAAACAAATCAAAGGTGGGGGAAATTTGGAAAGGCTCCTGGTATGTAAAGGACCTAATTGAGTAACTGCAATGTGATGTCAGAGATTATAAAGGAATATTTATTTTTGCAGTTAATAGCATGCTTTGATATCTAATACATACCAAGTTCTGTCTTCAAAATACAGTGTGACTGACAGACAAGGTCTCTGTCTTCTAAGAGTTCAGTCTAATCAAATGAAAGCTTTTCTGCTACTCTTTGGAAATGGAGCCTCTTGATAAATGAGAATTGTTTTGAAATAAATAAAATCTTGAATGATTATTTTAAATACATATAAATAAGTATATATATGTATGTATGTATATGTGTATGTATTTTTCCTGGGTTTTATTAAACTCTAAAGTAAGCAAACACTTGGAAAATGTTAACATATCTTTCTTGTTTTTCTAGCCTTAAATGTTATAATTTTTCAAATTTAATTTTTGGAAATCACGGGAAAGGGAAGAGATGGATAAATTCCAGATGGTAAACTGGAAAATTTCTTCACCAGGGAATTTTGGGAGTTTATGTTTTTACGTAAATTAAACTCAGAGTTGAAGCACGAGGTTAGGTCGAGTTCGTGCAGCTCAGCAGCCGATGATTCTCGCTTCCATCTAGGAACAGAGGCCACGAGGGGTCGAGGGGTCGAGCAGTGTTAGAGGGTCACTCCACCCACACCACTCCTTAGAGCTATGGTAACTGTTTTAGTTTGACCTTAGACTCAGCGATGCTAAGGAGTGGTTCCTGTGTCTGGGACAGTCTTGTCTGGCGCTGTTTGTTCCCTTTGTTCATGCTGTGGCTTCCGATGACCTTACCTCGCTTGAACCGGCCCTCGCTGTCGGCTCATTTGGAGCAGTTTCTACTCAGGAGTTTGAGTCCAGAAGTGGAGGGTGTTTCCAGCCATCAATTACCTGAAGAAGTCTTTTCCTAATCATCCCTTCTGCAAACATCCAATCAGGTTTTTAATCCAGTGAAGAAGTATTACCAAAAAAATAAATGATTAATCCAAGTTGGAATGGAAGTGTTGTGGAATAAGATAGCTAAGAATTTTGTAGGAGCAATGTTGAAAAAATATGGGAGGAGTTAGGAAGAGATGAAATCAGGGTGGGGATTAATCTCGACACATGTGTATAGATGTGCAATTACTGTTGTACTTCTAAATGAAAATTAGTTTAAAGGTTGTAACAACTTTATATCACTTTATTTACATTTTTATGTTTCTTTGTCTCTGTCATACAGATATGTGTACACATATGCATGTACATACACACACAGGGAGAGACAGAGAGAGGCAGAGAGAGAGAGAAACAGAGAGAGAGACAGAGAGACAGAGACAGAGAGACAGAGACAGAAAGACAGAGACAGAGAGACAGAGACAGAGAGACAGAGACAGAGAGACAGAGACAGAGAGAAAGTTTAGAGGAATGGTGTATTTTATGCCTGTGTACATGAGTAGCTTCCAAAACAATATTTGACACACAAGGTATAGGTTTAAGATATATTTTGAATATGTAGGATAATGAAATATATTATGATAGTATATTTACATCAAAGTCTATTTTTACCATATTTACTTATTTCCTGTTGCTTCATTGGAAAAGGTTTTAGCTAGTTTGCATATCCTCAATTGTGTGGCTTTTATATATTCCTTGCTAAAGGTAACTGCTAAATGGTCAAATACTTTTCTTTATTTGCACAGAATGCCATTTAGATATTATAAAAGTCTGTTTTAAGTTCTTTCGTCTTGTTTAGTTTTCTTTTTGAAATAGAAACAAACCCTTGCTAACATTTTTTTGGCTAGCTTTTGAAAGAATTTTCTTTAAGCTTCTTTTATAATTAGAGTGGCAACTAGATAAGAAATTGCATATTTCTCCAGGTAGAAGAGACTTTCGATGGTCTGGCATGTTTTATGCGAATATCATCTGCATAATGGTGATGCAGTAGGCATGTTTTTAATGTCGTGGATGGTGTGCTTTTAGAACCTACAAAACTTATGACTAGTTTATGGTATATCCAAATCCAGTAGGTCATGTAACTCTTTGTGGTGGTTTTCGATAATAATGTCTCCCAAAGGCTCATGTATTTTAACCTTCGTCACCAGAGAGTGGAGCTGTTTGAAAGGATTAGAAGAATTAGGTTGTGTGGCCTTGTTGGAGGAAGAATGTCATTGGAGGTTGGCTTTGAGCTTTCCATAGCCCAAGCCAGACCTAGTCTCTGTGTCTGTCTCTGTCTCTCTGTCAGGATGTGTGTCAGGATGTATGTCTCAGCCACATCTCCAGCACCATGTATGCCGCCATGTTCCCCGCCATTTTGATAATGGACTAAACCTTTGAAACTGAAAGCCAGCTGCAGTTAAATGCTTCCTTTTGTAAGAGTTGCCTTGGTTGTGGTGTCACTTCATAGCAACAGAACACTAAAACCACTTTGAATACGATTATTTGATGTGCAGTAAACTATTTTCCAAAACAATTTTTCACACTCTAGCTTTTTCGTGTAGTAAGATTTCCAAAGATAAAGAAAAAGGTGCGACTAGTGGAAATGATGTGAAAGATCAGGAAATTGTTTGTATTTGATCGTCACTGAAGTGTTGCTAGGGCTTCTATGAATGAACAGGTTTGAATTTATTTGCAGATTCATCATGCAACTCAGTATTTACCTACCTAGTGCATATCCTAGAATAATGCACTGTCCTCATTTGCTTTCACCACAGGCACTGAAGAAACAAGAGGCTAAAGGCGATGAGAACGAGGACATAATAAAGAACAAGCTGCGACAGACTGAAACTGAGAAGAGCCAAGTAAGGCCTTGAGCGCTCTCTATCCTTTGACCAGAATGGTGGTTGGTGGTCTTCTATACTTGAGCACTGTGAGAGTGTCCCTGAGGTCATTCACTGGAACACAGTGCTGCCTTCATGCCGTGAAGGGAGGTGGCTTAGGATTCTACCTTCACTCTTGATAACACAGTCAGGTCATTGTTCCCACATCTTGGACATCTCTCCTTTCTGAGAGGTGAATATTTGTATTTCCTTGCTGGAGGAGTACACTGAAAACACTTAACTTTTGTAGGTTAGGAAACATCCACTGTGTGATGGCTAGACACTTTTTTTTTCCTTTTTTTTTATTTTATTAACTTGAGTATTTCTTATATACATTTCGAGTGTTATTCCCTTTCCCGGTATCCGGGCAAACATCCCCCTCCCCCCTCCCCTTCCTTATGGGTGTTCCCCTCCCAACCCTCCCCCCATTGCTGCCCTCCCCCCACCAGTCTAGTTCACTGGGGGTTCAGTCTTAGCAGGACCCAGGGCTTCCCCTTCCACTGGTGCTCTTACTAGGATATTCATTGCTACCTATGAGGTCAGAGTCCAGGGTCAGTCCATGTATAGTCTTTAGGTAGTGGCTTAGTCCCTGGAAGCTCTGGTTGCTTGGCATTGTTGTTCATATGTGGTCTCAAGCCCCTTCAAGCTCTTCCAGTTCTTTGTCTGATTCCTTTAATGGGGGTCCTGTTCTCAGATCAGTGGTTGGCTGCTGACATTCCCCTCTGTATTTGCTGTATTCTGGCTGTGTCTCTCAGGAGAGATCTACATCCGGCTCCTGTCGGCCTGCACTTCTTTGCTTCATCCATCTTGTCTAATTGGGTGGCTGTATATGTATGGGCCACATGTGGGGCAGACTCTGAATGGGTGTTCCTTCTGTCTCTGTTTTAATCTTTGCCTCTCTATTCCCTGCCAAGGGTATTCTTGTTCCCCTTTTAAAGAAGGAGTGAAGCATTCACATTTTGATCATCCGTCTTGAGTTTCATTTGTTCTAGGCATCTAGGGTAATTCAAGCATTTGGGCTAATAGCCACTTATCAGTGAGTGCATACCATGTATGTCTTTCTGTGATTGGGTTAGCTCACTCAGGATGATATTTTCCAGTTCCAACCATTTGCCTACCAATTTCATAAAGCCGTTCTTTTTGATAGCTGAGTAATATTCCACTGTGTAAATGTACCACATTTTCTATATCCATTCCTCTGTTGAAGGGCATCTGGGTTCTTTCCAGCTTCTGGCTATTATAAATAAGGCTGCAATGAACATAGTGGAGCACGTGTCTTTTTTATATGTTGGGGCATCTTTTGGGTATATGCCCAAGAGAGGTATAGCTGGATCCTCAGGCAGTTCAATGTCCAATTTTCTGAGGATCCTCCAGACTGATTTCCAGAATGGTTGTACCAGTATGCAATCCCACCAACAATGGAGGAGTGTTCCTCTTTCTCCACATCCTCGCCAGCATCTGCTGTCCCCTGAGTTTTTGATCTTAGCCATTCTCACTGGTGTGAGATGAAATCTCAGGGTTGTTTTGATTTGCATTTCCCTTATGACTAAAGATGTTGAACATTTCTTTAGGTGTTTCTCAGCCATTCGGCATTCCTCAGCTGTGAATTGTTTGTTTAGCTCTGAACCCCATTTTTTAATAGGGTTATTTGTTTCCCTGCGGTCTAACTTCTTGAGTTCTTTGTATATTTTGGATATAAGGCCTCTATCTGTTGTAGGATTGGTAAAGATCTTTTCCCAATCTGTTGGTTGCCGTTTTGTCCTAACCACAGTGTCCTTTGCCTTACAGAAGCTTTGCAGTTTTATGAGATCCCATTTGTCGATTCTTGATCTTAGAGCATAAGCCCTTGGTGTTTTGTTCAGGAAATTTTTTCCAGTGCCCATGTGTTCCAGATGCTTCCCTAGTTTTTCTTCTATTAGTTTGAGTGTGTCTGGTTTGATGTGGAGGTCCTTGATCCACTTGGACTTAAGCTTTGTACAGGGTGATAAGCATGGATCAATCTGCATTCTTCTACATGTTGCCCTCCAGTTGAACCAGCACCATTTGCTGAAAATGCTATCTTTTTTCCATTTGATGGTTTTGGCTCCTTTGTCAAAAATCAAGTGACCATAGGTGTGTGGGATCATTTCTGGGTCTTCAATTCTATTCCATTGGTCTATCTGTCTCTCTCTGTACCAATACCATGCAGTTTTTATCACTATTGCTCTGTAATACTGCTTGAGTTCAGGGATAGTGATTCCCCCTGAAGTCCTTTTATTGTTGAGGATAGCTTTAGCTATCCTGGGTTTTTTGTTATTCCAGATGAATTTGCAAATTGTTCTGTCTAACTCTTTGAAGAATTGGATTGGTATTTTGATGGGGATTGCATTGAATCTGTAGATTGCTTTTGGTAAAATGGCCATTTTTACTATATTAATCCTGCCAATCCATGAGCATGGGAGATCTTTCCATCTTCTGAGGTCTTCTTCAATTTCCTTCTTCAGTGTCTTGAAGTTCTTATTGTACAGATCTTTTACTTGCTTGGTTAAAGTCACACCGAGGTACTTTATATTATTTGGGTCTATTATGAAGGGTGTCGTTTCCCTAATTTCTTTCTCGGCTTGTTTCTCTTTTGTATAGAGGAAGGCAACTGATTTATTTGAGTTAATTTTTTTTTTAAATTTAGAGAATACTTTATTAGTTTTTGTAATCAAACCCACGTAGATAAGACCTTACATATTTAATACAGTGCGTTACCCCTGTACAAATGGAAAAAACTTAAGTTCAACATTTCTAGACCAATATGGCTGTTAATTTCTGTATAGTGCCAACTCAACACAGTAAATGGGGATACTTTTTTCCAAAGGTGACAGCACAGCTAAAGTTTCCAAAAATTCAAATTATATTTCTGTATATATATATATATTTATATTTATATAAAAAGACCAATAATAGCAGTGTGTTATGCATCAACAGCAGCAACAGCTTTTCCAGGTTCTGCAGTCATCTGAACAAAACTGTAGAGACATCCAATGGCTAGACATTTTGTATGTATTCATTTCCTTTATAGTTAGCAGCCTAGATTTGAAAATACCCTCTGTCTTAGTCACTGTTCTGTTGCTGTGAAGATACACAATGACCAAGGCAACTGTTAGAAAAGAAAGCATTTTATTAGGGACTTGTTTAGAGTTTTAGATATTTAGTTCATTATCCTCCTGGCAGAGAACATGGTGGCATGCAGTAGGCACTGTATCCGTATCTGTATCTGTATCTGTATCTGTATCTGTATCTGTATCTGTATCTGTATCTGTATCTGTATCTGTATCTGTATCTGTATCTGTATCTGTATCTGTATCTGTCTGTATCTGTATCTGTATCTGTATCTGTATCTGTATCTGTATCTGTATCTGTCTGTATCTGTATCTGTATCTGTATCTGTATCTGTACCTATCTGAATCTGTATCTGTATCTGTATCTGTCTGTATCTGTATCTGTATCTGTACCTATCTGAATCTGTATCTGTACCTGTACCTGTACCTGTATCTGTCTGTATCTGTATCTGTACCTGTACCTATGTGTATGTGTATGTGTATCTGTGTCTGAATCTGAGAATTCTGTATCATCATCCTAAGGCAGAGAGAATGACTTTAGCATGGGCTTTTGAATTCTCAAAGTACACTCCTAATAACATACTTGTTCCAACAAGGCTGTGCCTATTACAACAGGGCTACACCCCCTAATCCTTCTAATTCTTTCAAACAGTTCCATTCCCTGGTGACTATGCATTTAAGTATATGAGCTTAAGGGAGCCATTCTTACTCAAACCACCATACCCTGCATTCTCATTAGATGCTAAGGACTTTTGATAGATATTATATTTATGTGATAGATACATGATATTATATTTATGTGATAGATACACTGAACCTTAGCTCTAAAAGGCAATTCAGAGGCCAAGTAACCTCTTAGTTTTTGGGCTAAAACCCATGATAAGGAACGTTGGAGGAAAGTTTCAACTGTTAGCTTCATACCCCTTTCTACTTCTCCTCATGAAAGCTCTCACCATTCTCTGTAGACTTTATTCTTGCTTCCATATCACCTTTGTGTGAGGCAGGGTGTGGTAGTCCATTGGGTTTGCCCTGGGGTGTTTCAACTGCTGATGTTAGAGTAAGTTTATGACCAGTAGTAGCTTGTTTGACTTCAAAGCTATTTCTACTGAAAGGTGATTTTTTTTTCCCTTCTTTATTTCATCATAGATTCAAGAGAACAATAATAATGTTTTTTTTTTTTTTTTTGGTTCTTTTTTTAGGAGCTGGGGATCGAACCCAGGGCCTTGCGCTTCCTAGGCAAGCGCTCTACCACTGAGCTAAATCCCCAACCCGAATAATGTTTTTTATAGTTCTACATATACTGTGTTTTTATACATCTGTCTTACTAGCTACATGTATAATTTGAAAGAACTATTATGTAAATGGACAAAAATTATTATGGTGACTGGAGAGGTGGGTTAGTAAAGTGTTTGCCACACAAACACAAGGGCCCAAACTCATATCTATAGCATTTAAATGAAAGCATAGCATGACAGTGTACTCCAATAATCCCAGGGTTGGAGATGTAGAGGCAGGAGGATCTTCAGGTGGGTTGGGCAGCTATTCTAGCTGAATGGAGAACTCTAGGTTCAGTGGAGACCTTGTTTCAAAAAACAATGTGCTAAGGGATTGAGTTGGATATTTGATGTTGACCTTTGATATTAACATGCATGTTTACAAGGCTACAAATACATGTACCCACACATGTATATATATATACACACACACACATAGAACATAGTCCATTGAGAAATAATTACAGATTCATATGATGTTTCAAAATCACATGTATAGAGGCCTTTTGTACCTTTTTCTTAATTTCTATGTAATTGCCATTGGGTATCAAACCAGGCAATTGACAGTAGTCTAAGCCACAGTGGTTGTAATGATCTTACTAGCTTTGCATGCATGTGAATACATTTAGCTGTCGTGCTCTTCTGTAAATGTCTACTGCCTGTGTCCTGAGGCTCCTCCAGATCCTTGCCATGCACACCCACTGTTCATACAGTTGTTACAAGGTGGTAGTTTGTTTTAGCAAGATGATTGTTTAAGTGATTTATATATTTAAGCCCTTAAATATATAATACAAATTTTTGATATTATCTTGTTTCAAAATGTAAACAAGTATAGCACATAAAAGCTTTAAATAAAAAATATTAAAAATATTACGTCCCATCTTATTGCATTCTCTGCACTGAAGTAAGTGGGTATATTCTGAACTTTTAGGATATTTGCTCAGCTAACTGTGTTTTCTATGTATTTACCTAACGTCAATATTATTAATTAAATTTTTAATGTCTTTTTTGAATTTAGAAATTTAAAATACATTTGAGTATGAGGAATGTAAGAAGTCATGCTAGATAAACTGTAGTTTGAATTATTAGATCACTGTGGGTTTTGTTCTAATTTATAAAGTTGACCATACTTGTACAAGAAAACATTGTTTAAGAAGACATTGTTTTAGAGTTTTGCTAACATTATTGAGAACTGGATGGGGAATCTCAGGAAAATAGTAAAAATGACTATTTTAGAGATGAATTGAGGCTTGGGTAGGGGTCTGAGATCATAGCTGAGATGAAGCATATTAGGTCTCAGACATCTAGGAGGCTTCACGCAACCACCTTTATGTTAGGTAATTAACATCATTTTCATGGAAGATAAATGTTTATTCGTGGTGAAATGCCATCCTACTCATTGTGAGTATATCCTGGAAACTGTTTTGTTATTTTCTTCTTTAGCTGTGGCCTACGGGACACATTTTGTCCACTGGGCACAGTTATTTTATGCTTCGTTTTACATCTTTTTATCTTGTTTAAACTCTAGCTGGAGCAGGAATTGGAGATCTCGCGCAGGCTGCTGAGCCAATCTGAAGGGAGTAGAGAAACGCTTTTGCATCAGGTGAGTCTATCAACCTAAGACAGTCTGCTGTTTCATTAAATGTGGATTGAGTCTAGCTCCAGAATTTTTCTCCTTAGGGCATGTATGTTAGCACAGACTGCAGATATGAAGATTCAGAGAGCTCACAGAAAAGCCAGACCCAGTTCCCACTGTGACAGTGTGTTTTGCTGACTGCTGCTCTGACTCTCTACTTATCTCTCTCAGCAGAACAGTGAACAAGTACACTGGATGTGTGAGATAAAACTTCCCGGGAGCTTAATTCTGTTCAAGGAGGCACTGGAGAGTAAGGAGGAGGAAAATAGATTGAACAGACCTGTGCATGTTTGGGTTACTGTGAATGCATCACTGCCTTTGCTCTGGTTGTCAGGATGCTGCCCGGCTCCTTTTAGCCCCAGATGAGGTTTACTTTTTAGGTATAGTGTTTTGTAGCCCATTAACCCTAATAGCAGTTGGGAGCTTGTGAGTAACTTTCAGTGGTCATCTTAGTGCACTGGATAAGGGTATCTATGTTTCTAACTGCCCCTCCCCCTGTGCTTACTAAATCAGATGTGCCTCCTTCTGTTGGGCAGTGAGATTCCATTTCTCAGCTACAAGACATGCTCTGCAGGCCAGGGTGCCTGTGGTCATACTTGTTAGACGTCAGTCTGCATGCTCTCTGGAAAGGCACCTGCTTTGCAGAGCCTTTACATGAGTTTACTGACTTCGTCCTGCAGTCAGTGGTCATGGGGCACTCACGTTGGCAGAATTCACACTTTGTTTTGTGGATGTTGGGACTTAATTCCATGCTGATTCCTTCTACTTCTAAGTGCCACTTTGTAATCTTTAATGTCAGTTTTTGGTGCAGGTTGTCGTTGTGACTTTGTTTTTCCTTTGCTAACTTGATTATGTTTGTTACGGGTGTATTTGTTATATGGTGGAAAATTTGCCAGTCTCTCTGTATATATGTCAAAACAAAAAATGCAGCCCATGGCTTCAGAGTCTTACAATTCCACATTCTCCTGCTTTTCTGATATCATAAAATGCTAAGTCATGTTTCCTTCATTTGAGTCTAATCACCAGCATAGCATGTTTCCATGTAAGAAAGCAGGGAGAGAGTAAGAAAATAAATCTGAGCTGAAGCGTAGTAATGGAGTGGGCCGAGGTCAAATCCAGATGTGTTTGAGCCAGATGTGCTAGCACATGCTTGTAATCCCAGGGCTCAGGAGGCCGAGGCAGGAAGGATTGCTGTGAGAAGCTAACCTGGGGTACCTAAGAAAAGCCTGTCTGAAAAAAAAAAAACTCAAAAGAGTTAAAAATGGAGTTAGAGTCGTGTCTTAGTGTTCTATTTCTGAGAAGAGACACCATGACCATGGCAAGTCTTATAAAGGAAAGCATTTCATTGGTTCTTGTTTATGTTTTCCAGAGGTTTAGTTCATTGTCATCATGGTGGAAAGCATTCTAGCATGCAGGCAGACATGGTGATAGAGAAGGAGCTGAGAGCTCTATATCCAGATCAAAGGACAACACGAAGAGAGAGACTCCGGGCTGGGTTGAACATTTTAAACCCCAAAGCCCACCCTAATGACATACTTCCTCTAACAAGAACACACCTACCCCAACAAGACCACCTCCTAATGGCACTCCCGAAGTGCTCAGGTCTATGAACCTGTGGGAGCCATTCTTGTTCAGAGCACCACAGTTAAGATGTTGCCCAGTGGTAGCACCCTTGCCTCCCTCAAAAAGGTTCTGGGTTAAATTCTCAGGACTAGAAAGGGAAACGAAGAGGTGTTAAAGTTGTTTGTCACTGTGGACACAGAGAAGGAAAAGACATTCCTTTTGAAAGTCATGGAAGAATGAAAAACCATGGAGTATAAGCCTTCTCTACTGCGTGTGTAGCCAGCTGGGCATTTAGCTGGCTTTATTGTACCAGGGTAGCCCATTAGGAGGGAGTGTTTTCCCCAGGGCACAGTTTAGAGTAATCTGTGAGTTAATTTGTTTCCTGCTTTTGACAGTTGATAGCAGTTTACTTTCTGACTTGCTCTTAGGTGGAAGAACTGCGTACACAACTTATTAAAGCAGAAGGTGACCAAAGGGGTTTGCAGCATCAAGTATCTTGCATTTCCAAGCAACCGTCAAGCCACCAGGATGATCAAGGGGATGACCGGAGGTTTAGAAGAGGTATAATCTGGATGCTGGGTGTGGCTTCCCATCCCTAGAGGTGCACTCCTCAGGTCATGGTTTATTCATCTTTTCCAATTTCTTAGTCATCTACAAGATTTTCCAACAAGTTGGCCATATTCTAGAATATGATTAGAATGTCTCTGGTGCTTGAGGAGACATTTCGTTGTCTCTTTCCAGTTTCCCATTTCCATTGTCAGATCTGCTTGTCTCATGGGTGTTGTCTAAGAAAGACAAAGGTTGTGAGGAAGCTTTAATTTTTCTGTTCTTTTCCTTACATGTGGGTCTTTGGAATTAAGATGTAAATGTACTGTTATTTTGCTACTTTCTTTTCCCCCCTAATTTTTAATATGTGAACAATTAATATTGGGATATTGTTGTTTGGAGATTGGGGGCTGGAATGCGGTCTCAGCTTGGTTTTGCACTGATCACAGTCAAATGCAGTGGCATCATCGTTTCGTACCTCATTCGACTGCTCCTGGTTCTTAAGGCTCTTCTACTGATGTTCTTATCCCTGAACCTTCCTGTTCTTCCAAGGTTGATTTTTGCCTAGTGTTCTATTAACGGCTTTTCAAATTTAGTGTTTCTCCTGAGGAGCTATTTAATCCTAGGCTTTAGCGATCACCTCTTAGAACCACCCTTGGGTCTGCTCCTACTCAATCTCGTGACTTCTGCCGATCAGTGGAGTTGCTTGTTGGTTCTTTCCATGTGTTCATCCGCAGAATGTACAGTCAGCAGATTTGCAGCTGAGTCATCCTTTCCTCAAGCGTGGTCTTCTAATGCCTTCGGAATTACAGCCTCCTCCATTACGTAGATATATGACATCGCTTTCCAAATCCCTGTAACTGTGAAGTGTCTTGTTCCTGTCTTGTGACCTGGTAGTGCCTTATCCAGAGCTCGTTTTAGTGACGCTGCTCTAGAGTGTTCTACCTATGGGAGATGCTTGAGAAGCTAATACAACAGGGCGGTGCCAGGGAGCCACTGGAGAAAGAGAAGTTTGCTATTTTCTGGGGTTTTGCATTTTATCTTTTTAAAATTTTTTGTCTTGCTGGAATTCTTAATAATTTTCTAATGATGGCTGAAAAACCCTGCAAATCTGGTACTGTTGTCTGACAGATAACATATTGCTATTACAGATATATATATATATATATATATATATATATATATATATTCATGTAACTAATCTCAATTTACATAGTTGAGTTGACTTTGTGTGGAAATTGACAGCCGTAATGTTCTGGAAACATTGCATTTTTTTGTACACAGTATTGTACTATATAAATAAGTTCTTGCTGAAATGAAGTATTTTCTAAATAAAAACCACAAACAGACCTTTTCTCTTTCCCATCTTGATTGATGGTTTCATTTTCCATTCTGGATACTTCAGCCTAAAACACAAAGTAACATGTGAGATTATTTCTTCTCTCCACTCTTCAATGGGTCCCTACCTCTGGTCTGCTATGTGTCTGTCCCCGTCTCTCTCATGTTCTTTCATATTGTGAGAGAAGATCATACTCTTCATGGCCTAGGTTGGGCTAGCCTTGCAGCTGGGATCACTGCTGTATTCTCGGGCTTTTGGGATTACAGGCTTGTGTCACTCACTACATGGCTTCTGATAGCTCTCAAATCTGTCACCCCTCTTTTCTTATTCTGCCGCCCCAGCTTTGACATGTGTCAGCTGACTTCTCCTTCCATTGTAACTTGCCTCTCTGTGCTCTGACTGCTTCACACCCTCTCTTCTACACTGCTGCTCACCCTTCTAAGACAGGAGTTCTTCCTTTTATTATCTTCATGAAAACCGTCTACTACAGCATGTTGGATCCTTATTATGTAAAGGGTTTTATGTGACTTCCTGCACATTATCTCTCTAATTCATGGAACTATTCTAGGGAGAAAGGTTCACTGTTCACTTCAGTGATGAAAGAAAATGAATGTATTTCACCAGATTGGGCAGCCGGGAAGTTCAGATGCAGGGGTTGCATGTGGCGGCAGCTTCGCTGCATAAAAACACAGTAGGTGACTTTGCATAAGAGAAGACTGCAGAGAAGGAGAAGGCAAGGCAAGTCCACAAGTCCAGTGGGGGCTGGAGGAGGAGAGGGAGAGGAGGCAGGGTGAGCACAAATGAACACAAGAGTCACACGAGAATGCACATCTGTGAGAGGCAGCTAGGAAAGCACTGGACACAAAGCCACACTTGCAATAACTAACACAGCCCACGTCTGGGCACTGCCCACTCACAAGAGTCCCACAGTGTAACAGTGTTACAGCAGCAATCTTAACAAACGTCTTCCACAACCTTGAGCTTGTAATGAGCTGTCCCCTAATGATGCGCCCATCCTCCCAGGGGGCATACATATAACAATCCTCTGGGTCTGTGAAGAGAGCATGGGTTTTCTTTTCTTGTTAATGTTTTAAATATTCTAACCTTGTGAAACATTTTATTGTATATGATATACGTGTATGTATAATGTCTATCAACATTAGTATTTTATGTTTAAAAATGTCACTGAATTCTGTATGTATGGATTCCAAATACATAAATATTTTATGAAGTATATAATGGCCTATACATTTGTTCCTGTACATTTTATACAATATGTATTTAGTAGTAGGTAGCCACACTGTATGTATCATGAAATGTGTATGATATAGTCTTTGGGAGAAACTTGAAGGTCTCAGTGCCTTGGATGAGCTCCTTGCTGCGTTTGTCCCTTCCTGTCCTTGAATTTGTTGAGTATTGGGTATGCTGCATACTCAGAACCTACCTGGATAGCGAACCCTGTTTTGTAGCTGGCCCTTCATGCTGTTTTGTTACCCAGGAGAACATTCCAATGCCATTTCTTTCAGCTTAGTAGAGTTTGATTGTATCGTGTAAGTGCAGCTCAGTTCCCCATTCTCACTGTGTCCCTCCTGTTGTCATTTGTCAGATGTTCTTATGCTGTTGGAGAGCTCATATGTCCTCTTTTTCAGGGTGAAGTTTCGAGCACTTTACTATTTCTTACGGTGGAGTGTATTTTGTAAACTGCTTACAAATTTGATTTGATCATATTTACTTTATTCCTTTTCTAGAATGAAAATTATTAGAAAATGGTAGTGTTAAATTGTTAGTATTTATTCTAATTCCTAATACTTTACAGTAAAGGAAGTATTTTGTGTGTCTTTCCATTCTTATAATGCAAGTTTATTAACAATGGATTTTTAGGTTACCCATCTTCCCATGTGAAGGACATAATAACATGTTCTTTGTTTCATTGACCAAGCAATTTGTGTTGAATTAAATACTAATGAATGTATATTACTCAGAGGTATAATTTCAGGTATAGCCTTCAGAATCAGTGTCTAGGGAGAGCAGTCAGTCTTGCAGAGACTGAGAAGAATAATTGTTGTTTATATGTAAGAATGGCATTTCCCTGTCCATAAGCTTCTGGAGCATCAGTGTATGGTGGCCTGGTTGGCTTCAGTGCTTTGGTTTAAAAATGTCACAGTAATGTAGGCCTTCACAAACTGTGATAAACAAAAGGTCTAGCAGGGTCTTGAAGTAAGTTGTAACTGAAATTAGGAAACACTGAAAACATTACTGTGACTAAGAAAGCATGGCGTGTGTGTCTGCCTGTGTAGATTTGGGAACTATATGTGGTACTTGATTTTGCTGCAGGCTGAGGGGTGGCACTGAGTGGCGATCATGAGTGTGTGGGAGCCATGAGGCTTGCGATGACAGACCGTAGACTGCAACCTGCTGAGTACATGGCGTGAGCTAGGGCCTTCGACACAAAGGTTTAATGGTAAGTGTTCAAAAGTACGTGTTCCTGTGAATAGAGAGTAACCACAGAGCTTTCCGTTTACCTCTAAGGAGTAGAGCGGGAGAAACAGAATCTGGAGAAGCAGATGGCAGATCTGCGAGTGCAGCTCAACTTCAACGCCATGGCTTCTGAGTTGGAGGAAGTGAAGCGGTGCATGGACCGGAAAGACCTGGAGAAAGCAAACTTGGCAGCCAAAATAGAGGTGACAGCTGCCTTTAATCTCCATTTGAAACACAGTTTTAATTTTATTTACTAGAATTGCTTAAAGATGTCTTAATAGAAAATTGTATTATTTTGACAGCTAGTTTTGAAGGCAAATATATTAAATTAAGCTAACAGTTGATTGACTCGTATATAGCCCCTCCTTAGAGCTTAGATTTTCTTTTGGGACTCTGAAACAAGGTCTTTTATTGGTTTCCTCCATTATTTCACAGTGAAATCCTTCCTTCTTTTTAAACTGGAAGTTACTCATGGCCCTACACACAGAAAGGGGTTCTTCTCTGAGATGGCAGTGTTTTATTTGGGGGCCTAATGTGGCAGAGTGATAAGAACCAAGGAATAGCTCTTCTTTGGAATACTTCAGAGTCCTATAGCTGTAGCTGTTTGTCTGAGGTAGGTTAGCATTGCAATGAGTCTAGGAATGGCAGTTGTGGGTGCTCGTGAGTATGGGGTAACCATGAAGGAGTTGAAAGCGGGCAGCTGCCATTTTCCATGTCTTTTATCTAGCATAGATGAGGTAATTATCAGAATATATTAAAAATCAAAGAAAAATACCTTATGAAAGGAAATAACTTAATTCTAATTATGCAAATTAGATAAAAATAGATGGCAAATAGATATGTATCAGCTCCCCCTGCATCTGTTTATTAGTGCGGTTGTCTTCTAATAAGTTGCTGCATTTGAAGAGTTTCCATAATTATAATGATAGGTAGAAAATTGATGCTCACAGCTCCTAACTTTATAGAACCTAAAGGAGGTACTGAATGTTTCTTCAGTCTGAGTTTCTCTTTTTATCTTGTCAGCATGTCACTAAAAATACCTTTTGGATTTGGTTCAAGGTTTAGATCACAGAGATAGTAAAGAAATATTGGCATACTCTTTTCAACACTTTCTAGACGTTTAAGAAATACCAGAAATAGCTCCTGTGCCACACAATATGACTTCTAACATTTGCTTCCCGGGCAGCATTAGTGTGGCCCCGTTGCTGGTGACGGACGTGCCAACATTGCGTTATTGAGCAGAAGCGGGGTTAAAGCAGAGCACAGCAAACACAAGGAACAAGGGTCAGAGGGAAAAAGCGGCAAACCCCCGTGGGTTGTTCTTGCCCACGTCTTAGTCCTTGTTCTCTTCTTCCTGTTCTCCTCCCCCTGGTTACTTCTCTTTTATTCTTGTTATAGAAATTGGATGGTGTGTGGGAAGTCCTGCAATTCATGGGCATTTAAAAATGGTTGATAGCTTACTAACGGTCTTGAGGAGCCTGACTTTCTGTTTCCAGCTTAATAGTAATACACGGGAGTGATTTTCACACAGGCTAGACTGGTCGCAGAGGGTTTTGGTTTGCAGAGCAGCTAGAGAGAGGCTCAGCTTACACACCCAGTCTTTCTGTTGCTCTTGAAGTATTGTTTCCCTCACAGCGGCTTTAGGAAGACTCTGCAAAGATATAGTATTCATTTCCAGGAAAATAGTTTTACTTTTCAGTCCCCAGCTTCTCTGTCATCCTCCACTGCCCTACTTTGGAGACACAGTCTTTCTCTGAAGACCAGAGTGGCCTTAGATTCATTCCATAGCCCAGGCTGGCCCCGCACTCCTGCGGTAGCCAGTTGATTTGGATTTAACAATAGTTCTGATTATGCCGTGTCTGTTTTTCATACCTTGTGCTCTGTTCTCACAGTGATATCTGGTATGGGCTCTGTGAAAAATAAAGGTTGCTGATCCTGGAGTTGGAGCTGCTGACTATTAGACTGCCTCTGAAATGTAGACGAATGCCATTTAGTTTCTCCTGCACTTTTAACAAAATGTTAGATAATTTGGGGCTGTTGGGCTCTTGTTGCCTCATGTACTTTATAACCAAATGATAATTGACCTCCTTTAGTTGTTTGTGTGTGTGTGTGTGTGTGTGTGTGTGTGTGTGTGTGTGTGTGCAGCAACAGAAGAAAAACAGGCTACCAACTTGAGAGTAGGGGAATGGAACAGGTTTGAGTGACGGTCTGTCTGGGAGGGGCTTGAGGAAGCAAAGGGAGGAGGGAAAGTGATATAATTCTGTTTCAGTTAAGATATTAAAAAAACCAAAATTATTACTTCTGTATTTACTCATTTATTGTGTGTGTACCTACAGAGGAACACACCACAAAGTATGGAGTTCAGAGCATAACTTGGAAGTGAGTTGTTCCTACCATGTGGTCCCAGGGTGAACTCAAGTTGTTAGGCTTAGTGGCAAGCTCCTTTACAAAGCCACTGAGTCACCTTGCTGGCCCTCCTCTGTATGTTTGAGACAGGTCTCTCACTGTTCTTGAAGCTCTCTGATTTAGCTAGGCTGGCCATTGGTCTTTCGGGGGCCACCTGTCCCCTCTCCCCACCAGTGCTGGCTTACAAACATGCAATCACACCTGTCTTCTCTTGGGTTTTGAGATTGAACTTAGGTTTTGATACTTGCATAGCTGGTATCTCTCCTCTGGGTCAGTGTTTCTTTTAGTTAATTTTAAAATGTTAAATATGTTAAACAAAGAAATCAGAAGATGCACAAAATGAGATAATTATGCAAGTCCACGCATGAGTCTGTGTGATAGTGGTCGTAGCATTTGTATAACACTTGATGCCTGTTCCTTTTAACCACCATTCTCCTGTCGTTCTTTAGGTTCTCATGAAAAGGCTTGTTAGGTAACAGTGTTTTTCCTTAAAGTTCCCACATGTTCATCTTTTATTTTGCCCTTGGTTTCAGTTTCCCTTGGTTCTGTGTCTTTTTGAGTAAATCCTAACTTATCTCCTCTCCTCCCTCCCTAAGCTCTTTTAGAATATTTAGACTTAAGAGAACACACACACACACACACACACACACACACACACACACACATACACACACACACACACACCCATTGTCTTTTCATTGTCTTACAATGATTAGGATATATTCCTTCTAAATTTCAAAGTAGGTCTCAGTAAGGTAGAAAAGGAGCAACAGGATTAACCCAGCAGCCCTGTCACCAAGACAGAGTTGGCTTTGGTGTTTTGATCTTGTAAGACATCATACAGAATATTGTCTTGTCTGCAAATGCGTGGTCTGTGTCCTGCAGTTAAAGTGATCCTGGTGACTGGCTGCCAACTGCAGTGCAACTCAGTAGAGAGCAAGGTGTAAGGTGCTCTATTCACTTATACTGTGGGAGCCTGAGTAATAGAGCCTTTAAGGATCTATTAGCAGGCTCTAACTTTTTGTATCTGAAATTTGAAACCAGAAAACCACTTGCCAGTCAACGACAGAATGAGAAATATGGATGTCTGAAGGGCTGTGTGTTCATGGCTACCGTGAAGGCTGCTTGCTCCTTCACCTCCCATTAGGGGACATCTTGTTGCCAGAGGACCCCTCCCCCATTCAACTGCATTTTCTGTCTCTTCTCCCATTTGCTGTCTTTTTTTTTTTAAATTGGTAATTTTATTTATTTACATTTCAAATGTTATCCCTCTTCTCAATTTCCCCTCCACAAACCCCCTATCCCCTCCCCACTCCCAGTGCTTCTATGAGGAGCCCCCCCCCCCAATCCCCTTCTCAGTGCCCTAGCATTTCCCTACATTGGTTTGTCTTTTCTAACCTTGTTTCATGTGCCCTCACTCTGATGTTTATGGCCTTTTGTTTTGACATTTTGCTGTGCACAGATTTTGCTGTAGGCTATTTACCAGTGTGCACTGATGTTATAATGCAAACCTGTAGGGTACTGGGAGCTCTTGTGTGGGTGCGGGTTAAAAATCAGGTTTGCTTTTGTGTCCCTCCTGTGCTACCTACCAAATGCATTAACGTGTATAATGTGCTCAGCATTTGTTGGTGAAGGGAATAACAGAAAATCTTTTAGTAATTTTGAAAGCTGACATTGGTTGTTCAGTCGCTTCCTTCCTTCCTTCCTCCCTTCCTTCCTCCCTCCCTCCCTCCCTCCCTTCCTTCCCTCCTTCCTTCTTTCCTTCCTTCCTTCTTTCCTTCCTTCCTCCCTTCCTTCCTTCCTTTGCTTCTTTCTTTCTTTCTTTCTTCCTTTCTTTCTTTCTTGATTCCTTGCTTGACTTGCTTGCATGTTTGTTTGCTGTGGAGAGAGAGAGAGGGAGAAAGAGAGAGGCACCCCCCCTCTGTGTGTGTGTGTGTGTGTGTGTGTGTGTGTGTGCATGCGCGCGCCCAGGCTAGCAGAGGACATCAGATGTCCTGTTCTATCACTCTGTAATCTCTTGAGGACGGGTCCCTGATCCAGGAGTTGGACTAGAGGCCAGAGGCCAGCAGGCAGCAGGATCTTGCCCCCAGCTCTTTAAGAGAGTGCGGGGATCTCTACTTGGGTGCCCATGTCACGCTTACACAGCAAGTGTTCAGAGTCACTTCTTAAAAGCACACTGGTTTCCGTAAGAACTGTCAACCTCTGGGAGAATCTGCGCTTTGTCTAACTATTACCGTTTGTTATTGGTAATATGTAATAATATGTATTTGAAGCAATTGTTTTATATTGGAGGAAAATCCAAATGGAAAGAAGCCATGTTTGAGTTTGAGGAATCTGTGCATCAAATTCTCCCCAAGAACTTAGCTGTAAGTGCTTGGAAAGCACTAAGCATGTCTCCTTCTGTACACTGAGGTTGAACGTCATTACCCTTGATGGGTTCTTTGTATTCAGACAATTCCAAGCACCAGTCATGATTTCCCCCTGATTTAATCTCTGGTCTGTCTTCCATTAGCTTAATTCTTCAGAAAAAATTTGACTTTTAAATTCAGCTTGAAACTTGAAAAGGGAGAAAAAAAAGAAACAAAAACAAAAATAAAAAAGCCATATCACACCAAGCTGCTAAACATCACTTAGCTTCAACCTTGGAGGTAATAATGGGTGACAACTGACATGGCGATTCACAGGAAAACATTGGGAGTGCAGTTCCAGAATGTACCTTAAGACAGAGAGGGCAGTGAGAAAAACCAAAGCCTGAAAGCCATGTTAGTAACTGAAGACAGGGAGGTGGGCTCTTAGCAGAGGTCTTTTGAGTCTTACATTTCCTGGGCAGATCAGGAGACAGTTGGGAAATGTCACTCCTAGGAGCAGGATGCTGGGAGGCAGAAGCTTGAAGACCTTTGTTTTCTGCATGTAATTCCCTGTTTAAATCTTGTTAACCTTTTCTAATGCAAATGCATGTGGTAAAGCATGACACTATCCAGAGGTCAAATTCACTGACCATGGTGGGACTTAGTGTGCTTCTAACCTTGTGGCGGTTTACTGAGCAAATGCTCTGTGTTCGGAAGAGTTTCCAACAGGTATCTCTGGCTGAGATACTTTACAAGGGAAAACACCATGGGGAGGCAGCACTCTCTTCCTGGAGGCTTTAGTTTAAGTCCAGTATCCCACCTCCAATATGTTAAGCTGGGAGTTTAAGAAGCTGGCAAGTAAGGCAGCCTTTCTGTTTTCTGCACTCTTCTGCACTCTCTCTGTGCTATGAAGATTCTGAGGTCAGGGTGTCTTTTTTTTTTTTTTTTTGTTAAGGCATCATTAATATTTAAAAGTTTATAATTTGGAGGTATTTAATGAAGAAATAATTCAGAAATGAAAATATTTTCAAGTTTTCCTTTCCAACATCATGCCAAGTCCTCATTTTGGAAACAAAGCAGACATATATAAGGATAAGACTTGTGCCTGCAGGGAGGAAATGAGGTTGTAAGTGTGGTCCACAAACTGTGGAGTATTGATAGCTTCATATTGGTTATGGACTGATTTAATATCCAAAGCAACTAAAAGGATAACATACAGTTTTGGACATAATAACTTGGCTTGGAAGGATGGGTAATCTGAAGCAAACGCGGTGCCGTGGTGGTGGTGTGCAAGGCTCCGACTAGCACAGGTATGGAGAGAAGGCGTTTGGAGGCTTTATAGCATGCAATTCAGCTATTCATACACGACTCCTGCAGTCTCTATTGTTACCTTACCTTTAGAGTAATTTTAACTTGATAGCATATCATTTTAAGTGGCAAATTAAATTGTTTTTTTTTTTTTTTATATGTTTGTTTCAGGGAGCTTCCTATAAGGGCATAAAACGAGACTAGATTGTACTCAGCCTTACAAAAGTGCTGGTAGCCCTGTTATACTCTTTAAAGTTGGCAAATAGTAAAATTATCTTTGTACAAAATAAAGCTTAAATGATATATAACTCGATATATATAAAGTGTTAGTGATTTTCTCCCCAAAGCCATGAATGCCTTTAATTTGCCCTAGTTGCCTTAGGTAAAGCCTGGGCTTGTATCAAATGTGCAGCCTCTTTTTCTAAGGGGACTGCTGATCATAGACGATGGTCAGGCAAACTCTAGTCAGCTCTGTCTCAAAGAACCGGGTAGGTACTGCCTTTAATGGTGTCCTAAGGTTTTGCAGAAGAGCTGGTAAGAATTTGTATTAATTACCTTTTCAGTTACCATGAAAACATTTACCTGACTAAAAGCACCTTAACTGAGGAAGGCTCATTAAATAAATCAACAAAAGCAGGCATTTTGAGAAGGAAGCTATCACCTACTACATTAGAGCATGTATTATTTATATGATTTATCATACAGGGCCTGGTATTCACTCATCACAATTCAAAAAGACAACAGAAGAAAAAGCCAACTAGAGGTAGGCGTGTAGACTCTCGAGTATTTCAGAAGTCAGTTTGACGAGATATTATCATCACTGAACCTTCATCCTTTGGAGTGTAATAGCTGAGGTGATGTCTTTGGTGAGTTCAGCATCTGAACTCCCTCACAGGCTATTTCTCTGTTCTTTTTCATTTATGTGCCATATTTTTATGGTTTGCAAAATGTTATAATTTTTGATGAAATGGGATATTTTGATAATTATTTACTTCTGGTTTACTCTCCATCCCTTAAAAAATAATTTGGTGAATTGGAACTCTTGATTTAAGCCTGTTTTCCTGTGCCGTGTGCAGTGTGCTGTGTCTGATGTCATGTCTACATCATGTGATCAGTTTACATTATCTGAGATGACTAAACCTTTAGCTGGGATCTTTTGACATACTGACACATTTTTGATCTCCCCATCAAACATCTGGTTCATCTAACTAACGCTCTTGCCATCTTATCCACTATTAAACTTTTGTCAAATGCAGCCTCAGCAGTCTTTCACAACAATGTATTGGAATAAAATGCATCGCCCTGTAAGGGTGTCTCGATTGCCCCATAATGGCGACCTGCAATAGCATTACAGGCTAGCTTACACTGAGTTTCTCATTGTCAACCTATGTTAGAAGCTGGGCATAATGTCCTTTACTTTACTGTGTGGTTTGTCCTAGACGTCTTTGCCACTGTGTCGGTATTGGTGAGGTATGGGTACATGTTTTTCATGGATGCCTGTGTGGACCTGCCATCAGAAGGGTCCCCAAGCCAATCTGCTTAAAGCACGGAATTGTTGTATCTGCATTTTCTGTCTTTAATGTTGTTTAGATTTATTTTACTATTTTATGTATATGAGTGTTTTGCCTAAATGTATGTATGTATGTGCACTAGGTGTGTGCCTGATGCCCACAGAGGTCAGAAGATGGCATTGTACCCCTGATATTAGAATTATAGACAGTTGTGGATGCCATGTGGGTTCTTGGACACAAACCTCTGCAAGTGCAGCAAGCGCTCTTGGCCACCATGCCATCCCTCCAGCCAGGAGTCCTTTCTCTTAAGTGCTGCGTTAAACATCAGGAGCTATGTGGCTGTAATTATCAATCTAACGGAGTGTGAAAGGAATAAAATATGAATGTCTTTCAAGATGTGTACTAGGGTCAGACTTCCCTTGCGCATTGCTGGGACCTAGAAGTAAATTGTATGCCCCCTTGAGTTCAAAGGTAAACATTCTGAAGAAATACATGTTTAAAATCTGTATAATGAGTACCATAGTTAGTAAAACAAGTTAATATTTCCTCACAGAGATGAATGCATTTAATTCATTGGACATCATTTTCTGCATTTGCTTAAGCTTGGTAGGATGTGTCATTAAAAGTGCAAGTAGCTGTATGAAACATGTTCTCATATGTTGTATGAAGACACAAACATGTTCTCATATGACGTATGAAGAAACAGTTTTAATTACTAAGACTTCAGGGACCTAGTATGGGTCAGGGCCATATATGTCTTTCTGCTTATTAGGAAGAAAGTGATAACAGCGATGAGGTTGAAATTACTGTGCTAAGAATGGAGAGTTACACGAAGCTGTTTTTGACATGGCAGCAAAGTGGCTCTTGATATTTTATTTTCCCTGTAACTTGTTAAACGTTTGAATCAGTTTAATGTGTGCTTTGCTTAAGGTAAGACTTTGCTCCGAGATTTTAAGTGTGTATCCTACTTTGCCATTCCTGTACTTTGAAAGAAGCTTTGGCTATTACAGCCTCAGTGAGTGATGGCCTAATTTAGCGTCATGTAGATATGTTTCAAAGCCGCAGACATGCTTTGATTGATTTGAGTTCTTTTGTTCAAAGAGGCTTGTCTTAGTCCTCCTGACTGGACAATTGATGAGCAGTTCTTTCTGTATGGGTTCACAAAACACTGGAATTAGCCTGAAATGAGTGAGTTCGTCAAGGCATGTGATAGCATGTCAGGCTAATTTCCAACAGAGGTGAGTGGGGCATGATCTGATTGAGAATCTGAGAATTTCCAATGAGATCCCCATAAGTCAGTAGTTATTTTGTCTGTTCAGTGAAGGTTAGTCTTATGCACAATGTGGGAGGAACCTCTATACATACTTTTGTAACCCTAGGTGTTGTTATTATGACTCCAGACCAGGTCCTGCCCCGGCTTCCAACAGGCTTTGGAACCCACACCCAAGAGGCCCAGAGTGGGTGTCTACCACAGGACAACATGGCATCTCTGACTGCCAGAAATGGCACAGAGGGAGCAAGAAGATAATCTTTGTCTTACTTCTGCACTCCAGATCTATTACATCTGTTTTACAGATCTGATTTGTTCCTCCCCACCCACCCGAGACAAAAACCAGCCCAGCTCAGGAGGGTTCTGGGAGTCTTTGTTTGCAGAGCTGTTACTAAGGAGAATTGTTGTTTCTATGAATCTTGTTTCCAGTGGCTTGCTGACCATTGCTCGCTTTAGGGCTGCTGTTTTTATGTTTGTGACGAGCAAAGATTTGCACTGCAGTGCCTGAGATGCTGTAGTGTGTTAGTATGTGCTACTACTCACTATAGTGTGTTTCTAGAAACTGCAGTGCGGGACTGATAATTCTCTTTTGGTTGAGGAGTTTTTATGAAAAATATTGTCAGTGACACTTGTGTTATTACCAAAGATTTGTAATGAAACAGTTATTTTTGAAATCAACTTAATAAAAATATGTAAACTTTTGTCCTCTATAATAATTAAAACATAAAAGTTACTCTCTATGGCCCATTAAATGGCTATAATATAAATATCTGTATAATTCTATAGAGTGCATTTTTAAATTGTAGGACATTTAATGATTTTTTTTTTTCGGAACTGAGGACTGAACCCAGGGCCTTGCGCTTGCTAGGCAAGCATTCTACCGCTGAGCTAAATCCCCTTGTAGGACGTTTAATAGTGTGTATGTAAACATAAAGTCAGAGGTATATGTGATTTTTATAAATGTGTGTATATATGTGTATGTATATATAACCTTACACATCTATATACATGTTATTATATATATGCATATATGTATATCTATACCTCCCTTTATACACACATAAACATACACATAAACACACACATATGAACACACACATATGAACACACAAACACACACACATGAACACACACATATGAACACACATAAACACACATGAACACACATATGAACATACACTCATACACACACACACACACACACACACACACACACACACACACACACACACACCAGACAGAGCAGTTAGTAGAGACTTTGCGATTGATAGTCACTTTCTTCCCCTGGAGTTTAGGAGAGCTTTGCTCTCCGGTTTTTTCAGAAGTTAGAAAACTGGAAAACTTGACCAAATGTAGCAAGTGGCCTTCTCCCTTCACTGATTTTCAATAGAAAACACAAGATTTACAGACGATTGTATTTTCATTTGACTATCTCTGGTTTTGGGATTATTTCATGAACATTGTGACATATTAGTCTAAGTCTTTACCTTGGCCATTTTTCCTTTGTATTTGGGGGACCAGTCCTTGTGGTCACATCCACTTGTTCGCTGTCTCTGTCTTCCCCATTGTCCTCCCAAGCCCTTTCCTGTGCCAGCATCAAGGCTTACAGTGAAGTGACAAATCTGAAGGAATACAGTGGTCAGGAGTCTAGGCACAATGGCGCTGTAGCGCTGGGACTGAATTCTCACACTGGCTGAGCTAGGGTTCCTTCTTCACTTTCTGCCCCCATTTCGCCGTTCCTGCCTCTCCTCTTTACCATCTTGATCAGCAGTGTGAATCTTCTTCTTTTGTTCACATAGTACCTAAGGTAGTGCAGGCACCTTTTGCAAGGAGCACCTTTGCTAATTAGGAAGCGCTGTAGGATGAGCAGGCGCTGAGGGATGTAGGATGAGCAGGCGCTGAGGGACAGGACGTCCGTTCACACTTGGCAGCACGAATGTGAAGGGCAGTGAGATTCAGACAGGGAAGGCTTGCCCATGTATGTCACATGTATGGCCAGAGGCTCGGCCCTCCGTCTTCCCTACAAGGCTATGTGGTTCTCTGGGGCAGCAGAACATAGAACCAGGCCAACATATTTGTCTTTTTATCTTAGCAGTTTGCATATTCCCGAACACACTAAGTGTTGTCTTATTGAGTTAAAACATGCGTGGGCTGGGGATTTAGCTCAGTGGTAGAGCGCTTACCTAGGAAGTGCAAGGCCCTGGGTTCGGTCCCCAGCTCCAAAAAAAAAAGAACCAAAAAAAAAAAAAAAAAAAAAACAAAACAAAACATGCAGAGGATTTCCCTTAGGAAACCTGGCAGCACCACTGCACCACTGTCATTGTCCTTTGGAAGTCCCTTGGTGCTATAGGTTACCCTTATCTATTAGAAGCCAGCTTTATTGACTCTGCTTCAATTGAGTTAAGTTGAAAGAAAAAAAGAATTGGTTCTAAAAGTCCATTCCTGCTTTCAAAGGATATGTTCTGTTACTTTTAATGGTGCTATAATATTTGAATATGTTACTATTAGCATTATGTCCTTCCTTGATTAATCTTCCTCAGTTACACATCTGATCATGTTATTCCCTTGCCTGGAAACCTTTGAAAGTTCCAAGTGGATTTTGGCATCTCCTCAGCTTGATTTCTGATCTTAGTTTCCAGTCTTTTTTTTTTTTTTTTTTTTTTTTTTTTAGCTTTTTAGAAAGAGCAGTCTTCATCATCGGCCACAGGGACTCACAGTATGGACTCTTGTTGATGCTACATTTGCTCATTTCCACTCCTTTAGACAGATCCTTTCCTTTTATTTCATGTTGCCTGTTATCTTCTTTTTCTTCCCTTTTGATATCTCACTGAACAGATAGGTTCTATCGAATCTACTGACTGAAACCATGTTTCTGTTAACTAACATGAGTGGTCCTGGGTCTTGCACCCCGACTCCCCACCCAATAGCACTTGCCCAGTCAGCATTTCTATGTAGTACTTTCCTCAGTGCCTAGCACATGGTCTTTGGCCTTGAACATTCTAGTTAGGGGATGTTTACCTCTGTTCTGCTAATTTATTCATTTATACAGTGTTTACATATTGAGATAGGGCCTTGCTATTGTGTTTTAGTTAACCTGGAACTCACTATGTTTCTCAGGCTGGCATCAAGGCTCAGCTTCCCAAGTCTTGGGATTACATGCTTGGGCCAGCGTGCCAGCAAGATAGGACCTCCTCCTGCCCCCACCCCAATACTGGGGTTGATCCCATGGCCTTGTACATGCTAGGCAAGTTCTTTACCTTGTACTATGACTCTAGCTCCTGGTTTTTTATTTAAATTCATGTCAAGCCTTATCCTTTGAACAGCCCCCCTAACCCAGTTTCTACAAATTTCTAGAAATGTCTGTGCATTGATGTTTATGTAATTCCTATTCCAGGATTCCTTTCTGTTTTTAACATTTATAAAGTCCTTTAGCCCATATTCAGGATTAATGCAGTAATGTATCAGTTGACTCACAAGGACTCATGGCTAGGCCTTTCTGTGTAAGTAAAACACTTACTTTAACTTTCATTGCTCACTTTGCTTCAACTCCTGCTCTCTAACATGTAGGCATTGCACACTGATTTTCTAATTATAGTATGGCATCTGGTGAGATATAAAAATCTGTTCTTGATTCCTTAAATGCGCCGCTTCCTCTTCAGGTGGATCTGAGATCTTGTGTGGGTTGTGATTCCTAGGAGATCTTGTTCTTTGACTCACGTTGTAAATGGAACAGCTTTGGTGCAGATCGCTTAGTGCCAGAGTTGGGATTTGAAGTGAAACAAACCTGTGTGAGGCTTGCGACTTTGCTTAGACTGTGTAAATAATGTGCTTTATGTTGAATGTCTATCTTTTTTGTCTTTGAGTTTGGTATGCGTGTTAGGCAGATGGTGCTTATGTGACCATCCCATAGTTAAATCCACAGTTAAACTTTCTACTGAGTTCACTGCTAGAGGGATTGTGCATTTCCTGTTTACCTCACGGGGTTGGGGGGTGGCGAGAACTGGACACTTGCTTCTATTTCCCGTGGGCGTGTCCTGTATCCTGTTTTCCTCTGCTCATTGTATCCTAAGACTGACTGTAAAGTACTGAGTCCTTTACATCCTTCTAGACTTCACCAGACCTGAGGCCTCTAACATAAGTACCCATCAACATTTTCCACTGTGAAGAATGAGAGGAGAAATGGAAATGAGCTGCATGAAATTTTCAGGTTTAGTTAGAAGACCTAATAACATTTTAATAATGTATGGGAAGTAATTCTTAGTTAAATAGGGTTTTTTTTTTTTTGTTTTTTGACTTTCCCCTTTTATAGCATCTAAACAGGGACTAAATGTTACAAAGTTATGCTACAGGGGCTGAGATAATTCTATACTTTCTAATTATAAAGTTGCCTCCAGGAAATAGCATTACTGGTTTATTTGTTTACTGATGATGGCGTCCTAGGAAGCCACAGAGGAAGACATATTAGCCCTTGGAAACACTCAGAGTTGGATAGGTAAATCGTTTTAGTGGTACCCGGTCTTAACTGCCTCAGTTTACCCTGTGAAGGAAGAGTTTGGGTTGCAGTCTAGAAGTGGGTGAAAGCTGGTAGAATAGGAAATGAGACCGTTTGGAATGGCCATTGTAGGAATTGGATAGAGGTATGGAAACGCTCCTGAGTGCTGGAAGGTGGCTCCTGTTTTGTCATTGAATTGACTAATACCCCTGAGTGATTTTTTTCTTTCCTCAAGAGATTCAAAGCTTGTGGTAGGGATTAGGAAATTGCCTAGTTCACCCACAGTTGGTGCTTTTGTTGATGAAAGAGTTTGAGAGGTCAGCAAGAAAGTGATTAAAGTTAAAGAATATGGAAGTTGTGAACCCTGGTTTGAAAGCTCACAGAAAGGATGCTGAGGGAGAAGTCCTCTCCTCGATAATGATTAGGTACAGCGATGGGAGGGAACCCACTAGTGTTGGTTTTCACTGCTGTTCAGTGTTACTTGGAGGTTGGCTGTGAATAGGTGTCCAAGGAAACTGTCAGTTTCTTTGGCATTTACACTTTCAGAAGCCAGGTGTCAGACTCAGTAGCTGTGCACACTCTCCTTTTAAGTTGCCAAATCAGATGAGAAGGAATCATGTTGTTGTCAAATGTGGAATCATGTGGTTGTTGCTCATTGATAAGGTTGATTTCTAAAGTGTCAGCAAAGCTTGTACCATAAGGGCAAATGGTAAACCACAATCACTAGGGTGTTCTGACCTCAGCTTAGAATTTTCCATGCAAACAAGTGCACACTTCTCAGTTTACTGTTTGACTTGGGTGGACAACAGAGTGACTCAAGTCTTCCAGGCTTCCTTGAACTTGGTGAACTGAGAAAATACAAACCTGCTGCTCTGAAAATGAGCCTTGTTTTCAAGGCATTGGGATTTGTTTGAAAAGAAACTCTTGGTGTAATGTCAATGACTTTTTTATATTGAAAAAGATTTTTTTCCCTCATATATCACGATTATGATTTCCCTTCTCTCTACTCCTCTCTGTTCCTCCCTCCCCACAAATCTGAATCAACCCCCTTCCTCTCATTAGGAAACAAATAGGCTTCTATTTGATGATCTCATATATATATATATATATATTATTATTATTAGGAAGCTTATTTTTTATTATTATTGGGAAGCTTTTATATTATTTTAATACTATCATTCATTTCTATCTGTCTCTCTCATAGTCCCTCCTCCTTTCTCTCTCTCTCTCCCCCCTCTTCCTCTTCCTCTCCTTCCTCCTCTCCACTTGATTCTCCTGTTCCAGCCTCCCCAACTTCTACCCATAACTATCTTTTCTTTTTCCCTTTCCTAAGGAGACCATCTGTCCCCTTCTAGTCCCTTTCTTCATACCTAGACTCTAGGGTTTTATGGATTGGAACTTGGTTGTCATTGAATTATAGGGGTGGGGCTTAGCTTTGCCTCTGGCTGTGGTGAGGAAACTGAGGCTGGGGTGTGCTGCTATTGGGGCTGGGTCTCTTTACGTGCTCCAGCCTGCCTGTTTGTCAACCTTTGTGCACACAGCTGCCATGAGTCACAGCATCATTTTAGCTTGTTGGATTTATTATTATTTGGACCAATGGCTTTTTAGAGTTATTTTTTGTCATTTCTAGGTGTAGGAAAGTGACGGTAAAACACCCTAAATACTTATTTCTGTACCTGTGACCTCCTTACAAGGCTTTGTGAGTGAAATGACATTGTTTTACTCATATAAAACCAACCTCTCATTTTTATTTCAGTATTTAATTATTTTCATATTAAATATGCATTATACATCATGATTTAGTGTAAGCTTCTAAGTGTAAAAATTACCCACCACTCTTCGTTTGAGGAGAACTACATTTTTTTTTTTTTTTTGGTTCTTTTTTTTCGGAGCTGGGGACCGAACCCAGGGCCTTGCGCTTCCTAGGTAAGCGCTCTACCACTGAGCTAAATCCCCAGCCCCAAGAACTACATTTTAAGATACTTGCCTTGACCAGAGAAATGTCCTGAATAAATTTAACTTTACTTAAGAATCTATACTGCAGTGGTTCATATCAGCTTGAGAGAAGTTCTGGGAATAATGCGGCCACTTCACAGGGGATCTTTGAAGGGAACTTTGAAGCATAGTGTTATCTACAGTAGTGTGTCCGTCATCAGTGTTCATGTTATTGTTACTGATTCATTATTTTATATAATAAAGTTTCAGGTGCTGCTAGAAAGTAAAATGCTACATAATTGCTTCTGTTGAACAAAACACTAGGTTTTTACTAAAATTTTTCTCAGCACTGCCTTCTATTTTTGTGACAATTACAAAGATACAGTGTGAAAGAGAGATAATAGTTTATACCCAGTGAATTTGACTGTTAAGTACACAGAATGAATCGTACATCTAGACTGACTGTGAATGACATTGGGTAGTGACGACTTTTGTCTTCCTGACAGGTCAGCGTCTTGGTGTAAATGGTTTATACCCAACATTGACAAGAATTTAATCTTAATGTTTCATGTGGTTAACTCCTAGAATCTAACACGTGACTTGGAGAACAGGGAAAAACAACAGCTGCAGATGTTGGATCAACTTACGGAGATCCAGAATCACTTTGAGACCTGTGAGGCCACTCGTAAGCAGACCGACCTCCAGATCTCAGAGCTGAGTCAGCACGCAGAGGAAGCGACCAAGCAGGCTGAGCACTACCTTAGTGAGTTCCAGAGGTCGGAAGCCCTGCGAGAGGAGGCTGAGAAGAGGAGAGAGGACCTGAAAGCGAAGGCCCAGGACGCCATCCGGCAGTGGAAGCTGAAGCACAAGAAATTGGAACGGTCAATGGAGAAACAAGGTGAAACCCTTGTCCAGCTGACAGAGAAGAACAACCAGGTAAGAGCCAGGTTCTTACCTCTTGGTTTATGCAAGCTTTGAACAAGCGCGTGAGGCCCATGCTGTGTCTATAAATACTGACATGTCCTCGAACAGAGAGCGCTGAAATATTGTTTACTTGATGGGAAAACATTTTTTAGAGTTTGGATTTTTCAAATCTTTTAAAATATTTTAATGGTTCTTGGCTTTTCAGAGTTGAAGGATCTTCTACCTTCTGTCTCAGTCTACCTTATGAGTTCTCTAAATTGAATTGTAACTTTCCAGAGGAAGTCACCTAATCTTTTTTAACAGCATGTGGCTTTCCCCCTACTGCATATATTTTAAAATCTTGTTTATTTTAGCATTTTGATTTAAGAATAGGGTAGAAAGAAGGCATGTTAAAAATGTAGGAGTTGCTAATGAGTTACTATGGAAAGTGTTATAATACAGTGATCTAAGTGAGTGACATTGACGGTCTCATTGACAGAAAGAGCCATCAGATCACATGGTTCCTTAGGACTAGTTTATGATCTTCTGCAGCAACAGAAAGCCTGGTGCTAATCTTTCTATATATTCATGTTATCTTGTCTCTTGTGCAATCAGTTACTATAAGCAGATTTTTTTTTTGATGCTCTTGGGTTGATTTTCACCTATATTTTTGGGTCAAACTAAATACCCATGTTAATAAGAATGAAAAACCATGATTGATTTTGTCTTGGTTTATCATACATATTTTGTTAAGTGTCAAGAACCCAGAATAGTCCAGAATAATCATGTGGTTAAGCAGACATTGTTTGGAAGTAATAACACTGATCAAACCATGAAAATGCCAGGTGTTATATTTATAGGATCAGTTGACGTCATCACTGATAACAGCACATGCTCATTTTGAGTCAGATGCCGCAACCGCGAGGCCTTATCTTTTCTGTATGCATTTTCAGATTTAAGATGAAGGAAACCAATGCTCACCGTGGAATGCTTTCCATTTTAGCTCATCTGACAAACAGTGAGTGGCTGTTTGCCAGGAGGTAAAGCAGTCCTAAAGTGTTGGACTTGAATCTAAATTGATTTGATCCCAGCAAATTCCTCAATCTTGATTACACTGTTGTTGGCCTGACCTGGCAGCTGGTTCTGTGATCATGCCTGTAAGGGAAGGCAGCTAGAGAGCAGAGAGTTGCTATTGATTGACTGTGAGCTATCTGGGGAATCTACTGCATTAGAGGGAATTTAGAATGGTCCATGTCACCAGGCAGTATCCCAATTTATGGCGCTGAGCACTTATTAGATTGAGTTTTTAGAATACTAAAAATTATTAAACAATCATGTCCTACACTATTCCTGACAAAATTATTTTTTATCACTTAGCATTACTGATGATAGGCAGAGAAGTAGTTCTTAAGTGATTGCTGCAGTTAGGGTAGGGTTACAATTATCACAGCAGGCATTGTAATTTCTCCTTTAAAACCTTAAAAATTAATGCGGCATGTTGCAGTTCGAGCTATGGTTAATCAAGGGAGATGGGATTAGTAATGTTACACTCAAGCTCCAAGTGTTCAGTAAATCTGTGATGTGCAAATATGTGGTGAATAACTTTCGAAAAATGTAGAAGTATATAGTGGCTGGGATGATGGCTCCACTTGCTGTACATGTATGAGGACACTAGGTCACGAGAACTCATGTAAGAGATAGGCACAGTGGTGCATCTCTGACCCCAGACTGCACATCAGAGACAGGGGCTCTGAGGGGCTCTTGGCCAGCTGGTTAGCTAAGATAGCAAGCTTCAGGTTCAGTGAAGAGACCCGGTCTTTAACAAAAGGTGGAGAGTAATAGATGAGGCTATCCTGATGTTGGGCTGGGGTCAGAGGTCAATGGGACAGTACTTGGCATATTGAGTGCCTTGGGTTCAATTCCCAGTAGTACACACACACACACACACACACACACACACACAGAGAGAGAGAGAGAGAGAGAGAGAGAGAGAGGGGGAAGGGGGAGAGAAAGAGGGAGAGGGAGAGAGAGAACATCTACAAGGAATATTTATTTAATATTTAATTTTTAAAAAAATTAATAAAAACACCTTAAGGCAAAATATAGCATCCTCATTTGTTTTGGACTAATTATATTCATAAAATGACTCTTGGGTATTTTTGGAAAAGCATTTTAAAGTGAAAATGATACTTACAAATATGACGTCTTATAGTTAAAAGAATGAATTAATTTTTAATAAATAACTTTGGAACTTTGTTTATTTTTGTGTGGTCAAGTGGTAAGTTTTTCTATTTGTAAAATGACTCTATGCCTAATCTGTTTCTCTTTGTAGCACAATATATATTCTGCTCTAAGGTTTGCCACTCAAAAGTGTATGAAAAGACTAAACACTTCTTTAAATCACACTTATTTCTTCTATTCTTCTTATGCTCGTTTATGGGATCTGGGTCACATGGCACAAAACTATTAATGTAATATAAAAATATAATGTAACGTAAAAAACATGTAATTTCAAACAGAAAGCATACATTATCACAGAAAATGGCATCAAAAAGTAACAAAGGTCAGGTGATTTTCTTTCCTTCATGAAGAGAACATGTCTGTTTCACCCCAGGCCCATCACCCACTGGAGTAGTGTGCAAAGGATCACCCAGGGAGACTGCGGAGATCACAGCTCAGGGATCTGCCTGCCCGTCAGCAAAGTTTAGTTTCTTGGTTTCTTTTTAAGTCCTGGTGGAAATGGTTGGTTTTCAGATGAGCTCTGAAAAGTTAGGCGGAAGTGTTAGAAATCCGAGTTTGATCATAGTGTGTGACATTTCTAATTTTCCCCATGCCTTCCTGCTGTAGTCAGTACAGCGAGTATTCCTTGCATGGTCGTTTCTTTCTTCTGCTGAGTTGGCAGAATTATCGGCTGGCTTATGTATTGAGCTTTTTGCTTGAGTGTTTGGCTTTACGAATCTTCATTTGCCATTCTTTTCATCTAAGCATTTCTTCCCTGCTGAGAGACATTATGTCATCTCCCGCCCTGTGAGATTGGAGCGGTTGTAATAGTTTAAGGTAAGAGGGTTCATTGCTGATGTGTTCTACTTCCTGAGGATGTGCAGAAGCTATGAGGTGTGGCTCAGGAAAGTACTGGCATTGGCTGCAAGTTTTTTTTTGTTTGTTTGTTTTTTTTAATGGAGAACAATATTAATACCTCCCCTATGTACCTCTTAGAAAAATTAAAATGGTGATGTGGACATTGGAGTTGTCCTTTCTCCTGCTCTTCCTAAGGTTTTGCAAAACATCGTTCTTGTGCTTGCCTGGCTACATTCTTTTTTTTTTTTTTTTTTAGAAGTCATAGTTGTTTTATTAAAAGCAGCCTAAAGTTTCCAATAGTTATTTTCTAAAATATAAAAAAAGATAATTATACAACTGCTTCCTTTCCTTTAACTTCTCCCCAGCAGTGATGTTGCTCCTGCTACCCCAATCCTCTCTCTCTCTCTCTCTCTCTCTCTCTCTCTCTCTCTCTCTCGTGTGTGTGTGTGTGTGCGTGTGTGCGTGCGCGCGCGCGTCTCATCAAATACATAACTAAAACCGTCTTAGTCTGTGTAATACTATTTGTATATGTCTGATTTAAGGGTGAACATGTGGTTTTTGGTAACCTATTGGATAGCTCTTCCCTGGAATGATACCATTTCTCTTGTTCTCAGCATTCCACAGTTGTCTTTAGTTCTTTGTCTAGGGTTGAAGCACTGTGAGCTTTCTCCATTACATGCTTGCATGTCCATTGGTCTAGTGCTTGAGAGTAGGGAAGGGGAATAGAGAGGAGGCTTAGCAGAGTACAGGTGATTTGAAGATGTGGGGAAAACATGGGGAGGAAGGGAGGCTTTAATTAGGCAATGGGGAGCGAAGTACAGAAATAAGGAGGGTTACTGTGTTTGATAAATTGTAAAGAAACATGTTATTATCTAGCTACCTAAAATTATATATAGCACACACACACACACACACACACACAGACACACACACACATATTTCATATATATACATAAAACACATAAGTCTTTGTATACATATACATACCTATATAAATATCTATTTTAAGTGTAATTTTGCCATCTAGGCTAAGAAGTGCTCACCCCAAGCCCCATAGACTAGGTAAAAAAACCACCAGGCAAAGAGAGCCATTTGAGTTGTTGGTCATAGTTCTTCAAGAGATTCCCAAATATTATAGGGGACTGCAGTTGCATTTTGCTGCTCACCCCCCACCCCCCAGTAGGTTTCCAAATCTCTCAAGGGGTTTGTTGCCCATCTCATCTCCCCCTCCTACTTCTTAAATGGAATTCTTGTCATTATTCAGTTTGTCAGGGTCTCGCTGAAGTCTGCACGTCACTCCTCTCCATTGGATTGCTTTACAGTGGCCTCTGCTCTAGCTGCTGATTGGTACAGTTGAGATTCTCCACAGTTTGTCTACAGTTGTCCTGTGTTCACACCTTCAGTTGTAGACTCCCAGTCTGGGATCTTTCAATTCTCACCACACCCAGCCCTTAACCACAGGCAAATGTCTGGTTTTCAGGATCTATATTGCCAAAGACACTCAAGACCTGACTAGTGTTCTGTAATTTCTACAACTTGAGCTGTCGCTTTTCATGTGACTCGGTATGATCTTGGAACACTGGGGAAAAGGGGAACCCTAGAGAATTATAAAGTAGCAGAGCCTAGGATTTGAAGGACCTTACCAAACCATTGTATTTCTGGACCTGTTGCACTGGGAGACAAAGAAAGATTCTTGCTGTTTAGATGGATGTCTAGAGAGCATTCTCCAACCCTCACCTTTAGCCAAAAGCCTTTTTACTCATGGCTAGGGCCACCATGGTCTCTTTTCCAATCATGAATCATGTACTTAAGCTGTTTGTTCTTAGATTCTTGCCACACTAGCCTCTCAGGGCATCTTCATCTTCTCTAGTAGGATAAATACAATGACTCAACTGAAAAGGTGTTTCTCTTTAATTTCTCGAACTGTATCTGCTATCACAGCTTATGTAAAGCAGTTCCCTCTTGTAACAGAAGGGATAGACTGAGAATAAACAATAGAATTTTATTGGCCTCACAGTTCTCACAGCTGGGAAGTCAAGGACATGATTCTAGCGACTAGAGAAAGCCATGGGTCTGAGTCCTAACATGAGCGAGTTTTGAAGATTAATGATTTATAATTTTAAGTTCATAAGCCTATTTATGGTTGAACTGATAAAACAAATTCAGTTTTCTCAGGTCAAAGGTCAACTTTATTTCTCTCTTTCCTTTTGTTTTATTTTATTTCTATGTATGTATGCATGTACGTATAGTGTGTTGGATATATTTTCCTTCCTTGTATCCAACTATTTCTTACTTCTTGCTTTTTTTGTCTTCTTTGTCCCACTTGATAATTTCACCTCTTCATTCCTCCACATCTCTATATATGTGATTTTATGTAGTTATATAAAATATGGGTAATCGTTTCAGATTGACCTTTCACACACACACACACACACACACACACACACACGGCATTTTTTTTCAGTTAAAAATAAAAAGGAAAAAAACCAAAGGCTGAAATTGCAACGTCATGGCGGGGAGGGCATATTGAGCATTAGCAACAAACATAAGCATTGCTCTTGGTACCCGTGAGCTTAGAATCAACTTTGGCTCCACTGGTTGCTGCTGTCATTTGTAGTGAGAACCAGAGACCACAAAAGGTTGGTTCTTGGCCTCTGTCACCCCGTGTGATCCCCTCTAGCGGATGTACTTCTCTTGCGTACCTTCTTGACCTGTGCTCCTTAAAGAGCTTACGCCTGCCTTTGTGGGTTCTCAAGACTTTTGGTTGTTGGTTTCTGTGTTTTTATCAGATATTGGCATTATTTGATTAGTTTATTACAAGTAACACAGGTCATGCGTCAGTACTGGTTTTAGATGTTGTCTAGGTTACTCACGTTACCCTTTACCTCTTCTTTTTTAAGTATGTCACTGGAATATACGTTTCTGTTATTTTAGACAACGCTTTAATATCAGTTCTAGTAAGTCACAATAGAAGAGTTTTTCCCTTTATTCCTTTGCCTGATTCTATCTTACATTTAAGTAATTACTGATTATTATGCATTAGTACATTTTGGCAATAGATATCTGAAACATATTCATACAGGTGTGGTATTATGTCATTTTATGTAGTTATATAATGATTATGTGTTTACCTCGTTTCCAGCCTAAAATTGTTTTTTATTAAATTATACAAAATACGATTTAGTGAAATTTTCTTCCCCTTATGGGTTAAATTTTATTTAATTACTTGGAAGAGCCACGGTAGACTTTGCCATAACCTTTTTTTCGTTGTTTTTTTTTTTTTGTTTGTTTGTTTTTTATTCTTGACTCACTAGGTTCTGAAAGAGAGGGATGAATTGAAAGGCCAGCTTTGTGCAGCGTTACAGCAGATAGAGAATCTCAGGAAGGAACTTAATGATGTCTTAAGCAAGCGTGCCCTGCAGGACGAGGAGCTTCACTGTAAGGAGAAGAAACTGAATGACATTGAGTCCCACCGAGCTGAACTTGAACTGGAGGTCAAGAATTCCCTGGACACCATCCACAGACTAGAAAATGAGTTGAAAAGACAGAGTATGATTCAAAACCAGATCAAAGCAGAAAAATTTCACCTGGAGGAAGAAATTACAGAGCTAAAGGAGAGCCAGTCCCAAGACAAAGTCAAACTTCTTGAGATGCAGGAGTCCATCAAGGACCTGAGTGCCGTCCGAGCAGATCTCGCTAATAGATTGGCTGAGGAAGAGAGAGCCAAGAAAGCTGCATTCAGGGACCTTTCTGAGCTGACGGCCCAGGTAAAATCGAAGGAAGAAGAGACTGTGACTGCTGTCACACAGTTAAAGTTAGAGCGAGACGTTCACCAGAGGGAGCTGGAGGACCTCACCTCATCGTTGGAGAGTGTGAAGGTGAAGCACGAGCAGAATATCCAGGAGCTGATGAGGCACTTTAAGAACGAGAAGAGTGAAGCGGAGAGCCATATCAGGACGCTGGAGGTACCCATGTCTATTACCTTGGTGATTCTGACGGAATTTCTTTTTTGGTGGCTCATGAAGTTAATAAAGCATAAACTCTTAGAGATCATTCAGTATTCCCAAGCATTGCAGCAAAGATAAAACCAACAATAAAGAGGTTTATTCATGCCTGTTTGGTCAGGTCGAAATGAGTTATAACAGCCACCTCGGAGCATCTATTTCAGAAAACGAGAGCCCTTTAAGGAGGACATTTAGCTATTTTGGGAGTTCAGGAAAGGTAGAGGTGGCAGTAAGTCCTGGACCTGAAACGTGCCCTCATTCAACATTTATGACCTCCTAAAATACAAAGGCAAAGACTTGTCAAGGCCACTGAAGCTATAGCCACAGACCTTCTTCATGTGGTAACTAAGGCAACATAGCATATAGGTTGTGGAAACACAAGGCCTCTGCAAATTATTTCTGTTTCAAATCAAAGCTGTGTGGGTATATTTCTGATTGAGCTCTTGCATTTTGGAAGTGTTTTTAAGGTCAAATGACGTTGGCATTGTCACCAATCAGGGCAGTCATTTGATATAGCATGGTTATTAGATGTGTTCAACTGATCCATCTCCTTACTTTGCCTTTTTTGTACCATATTTAAAAGGTGTAGGCTTCGTATAATTAATTTAGGTTTTGACTTTCCCTTAGTCAGAGTGAAGCTCACAGAAAGTTGGGTTTGCTCAGCTGTTACCACCAGTGCCTCAGATAGTTCTTGATATTCTGAAACCTTGTGCATATTTGTGTGATAGGTGAATGGTTGAATATATTGGTAAGGTTTAATAGTCATTTTTCTTCAAAAGTTCTTGAAATCTACTAGCACTTTAAAAGTACTGACGTACTTGAAAATACTGCAGTAGCTGATACCCGTAGAACACTGCTTTATACACTCTTTCCCAGTTTTGTCTAGCCTTCTGGCAGTCGCCATTTTAGTAGCACTAACTGAGGTGCAGATCAGAGAGGAGGAGAGGAGTATAGGTGCTAAGTGGCTAGTAGTCCTTGACACCAGCCTTTTAAGGTGCACTACTGTTGAATGTTCCTAAGAACGAAATCTACTATCTCTTGCATGCAGAACTGAGACATACCACATGAGCTAACATCCCAAATGGGAGATGGAAAAACCTGAGAAACATGTACTTTAATGTTTATTAAGTAGAGTGCAATGACCCTTTAGAATGATGGAGGCATGAACAACACGAGAATTAGTGTTATGAAGGGTTAGGGCTAGGTAGAGCTCATATTATTTGTTGATTGGCCTTTGCGATAATACTGTCAGATAATCTTTTTGAGCACATCGTGCCAATAGCTATAGGGGCTTTATATGTGCTAATTGTTGAATACATCATTCCTGATGAGAGTGTGCAGCGCTTTCTCACTCACAAGGAAACGGAGACACAAGTGTGTCTGGAGAATGGTGGATATATATTTTGAACCTATGTAGTCAGCTGCTTGAGTTCTTAGTTGACTGTCCTGGGAAAGATTTGAACTGAGAACAAGTGGGTGGTAAGTAGAATAATGTCACTTTTTATGAACTTAGACTATGATGATGGCACAGGAGATCTGGGGAGAACAACGGCAAATCTAGTTTCTTACTTTGTTGAGTTAGGTGGAAGGCCCTTACGTTTAATGATGCAGGTCTAGGTAGAGAGTACAGGTAGAGTCAGGAGGTGAGGGGAAATTGAAATTAGAAGGAAGTTATGTAGGAACCTGGAACTCATGAGTGTTAGGCCTCACAAGATTTGGACATTGCATAAGCAGAAAGAAAAGAATACATTTCTATAATGTCAATGTTTAAAGAAAGAACTAAGACAAAAGGTTCTAGAAAATAAGAATAAAAGACCACATGAGAGACCATGAGAAGAGAGTGATGTCCTGGAAATCCAGAGGATATTTCAAGAAAAGCATAACTAGTGGGGTTGGAGAGATGGCTCAGCAGCTAAAAGCACTGGCTGTTCTTCCAGAGGATTGGGGTTTAATTCCCAGGACCACACAGAGCTTAGAACTGTCTATAATTCTAGTTCCAAAGGCTCTGATGTCTTCTTCTAGTCTCCAGAGCTCCAGCCATGTCCATGGTGCACAGATAGAGCATCTGGGTAAAACACCCTGCACATAAAAGAAAATTAAAATGAGTAGTGTCACATGTGATAGACAAATTGAAAGAAGTACAAATGTGTTCACTCCGTTTCACTGCCAAAGTCCACAAGGAATTGTGAGGGTCCCGAATGTAAGGCAGAGTGCTCCGCCCTGAAGAAGGCGTCTTTCCTCTGCAGGTTTTCTGAGATGCCGCCGAGGATGTTCCCTGGTAGCGATGGGCCACGGTTGTTAAAGCCGGTGAAAATATCGTTGAGCAGCAGTAGGCAGACATTTGATAGAAAGACTGGTGTAGAGCAGCATGAGGGCTTGTGAGTACTGCCATTCAACTCGAGTAGGAGAGCAGGCCTTTCTGCTGAATGAACGAGAGAGACTGGGGATATGAAGGTCCATTGCTAGAGATGTTTTTATTCACTCAGAAATCCCTCACGGGCAGATTTTTGGAGTTCAGGTCCAAGTGGTCATCCAGTGGGTTTCCATTTTGCATATGGGTGAAGGAATCAGAATAAATTACATAATTCTGAGGGGACATTTGGGTATTTATGGTACTTTTATGAAGAGATTTGATTCGTCATGTGTCAGAAACCTCTGTGGAGAGCATGATTGGTCCCTCAGCTGTTGTTACCAAGTATGAACGGTGTGGAGGAGTATGTGACCCTCAAAGGAAGGCTGGGCTTTGCATGATGGTCATGGAATGTCGTCAGCTGTGTGGGCAGTGCTTATAGTTGTGAGTTTCATTGAAAAGGGAGAGTCCTTTCCTGTTCACCGTTAATTATGGTATGTGCTGAGCTTCCGGAACTGACTGGGAGCTGGTAACGATTGGTTCAGGATCGTCTCTGCAAGAACATCATTCACAGGTTTAGATCTGTTGGCCTGAGTGGGAAGCTGAAGGAGGTGCCTTTGCCATTGTTGGCTCCATTGTTGGCTGTTGGTAAAGTGATATCACTTTTATTGCTTTCCCACCGAAATAGGAATAGGAAGTGCTTTTATACCGCTTGCCTATTCTGAATACACTTTGCAAATCCTCAAATGAAACGCTGATATAATTTTTAAAAAAAGCCATTAAATAGGTAAAGTATTAGGGAGATTAAGAATTGGTATCTTTAAAAATAGGCTCTGAGTGGAAGAAAACCCTCTAACAGAATTTTGCAAGTTTAGTGGTGTAGATGTCTTAGTCTTGCCTGATTTCAAATGAGGCATGGCTGGGCAGGGATAGAGTGGGAGGGGGCGGAGCATGCTGTCTACTGAGGGCCTGGGAGCAGGCTCTAGGAGCCATTGACCTTCAGGAGAGCTTTCCCATTTCCCTCGACTTCTTTATAGGGCATAAAGTAAAGTAAAAAGCAGTCTACTGAAACTTAAAATTGTAATTGAGCAATTTTCCTGATGAGAGACTTTATTTTGTAAATTTATTTTGATCCTGTGAATACAGGATTGCTCATAAAAAAAATCAATTCCTTTGTTAATTCAAAGTGGCATGTGGTCTTAGCTGAATTTTCTGGGGTAAATAAAATATAGATTTTGTTTAAAACTCTCAAAACTTCTCTCAGGAATTTGTTCCCAATGATTGTGTGCCTAGGTACCTAATTAGCCATGTGTAATAGACATCATAATGCAGGAGGCAGGGCCACCATTAACTCAGGTAGAGCCTTTGCCTAGTGTGCGCATGTATTCATACGTCTAGCCCCAACCGAAAAGGAAAAGAAAGCGCCTACACTTTAGGTATTAGAATGGATTGTAAACGATTGCATGAGACTGCTGTTTGACTGTTGGTGAGTGGTACATGTGTGCCATCCAGCCCGACGCTTGTGCTCAATGCTTTTAAAGCCTTACAGCCGTGCTCCTGTTGAGAATGCGGGTGTGAGTAAGAATTGCTGGGTTCAGGTCCTCTGCATGCTTTTATCTGCATAAGCTACTAGTTTCTGGTGGCTTGAGTTCAAAGCAGGAGTCAATAGGGCAGTAGCAGCCCCTCCCTGCTCAGGTCGTTGAGGAGGTAAGGGAGGTAAGGCTGTTGCTGACGCTTGCAGTCCTGTATGGTGACACTTCCTGAACACTCTTGGCTCTCCTTGGTCTTTGTGTTTCCACATCAATGAGGATTGAGGAGGTGTTATGGGAGGTTTGGAGAGGAAAGGGAAGGGTGAAACATAATTAAATTATAATCACAAAAAGAAATGAAAGAAATGCTAAGTTTGGTTATATCCAAATAAATATAGATCAGAAGGGATTTTTATTACACTTTTGGTGGAGACAACTCATTCATACTGTGCTTTTATGTCCTACAGTAGTAGAACCTATATTCCATTACGTGAAAAGCTTGGGAGTCTTTGCTAACATCCAGGAGGGAAGAAGGTTAGGCCCCTCTTTTGTAGATGAGGAAACCAGCCATCCCAAAGCACCATCTTGAAGCATCTCTATGGGGATCGCCTCCAGTAAGGCCTGCCTTGCTCATCAGTGAGTCTTTGTTTTGCCAAAATACCCGGGAAACACTTTGCCTCCATGATGTCACATTTACTGTTTGCTCATATGTCTTTATAGTTCCCATCTGCCGTCTTCAGCACCGGATCGTGGTACCTGTCACCTAGCAAGCGTTTGGGATGTATTGAACGCATGCCCAGAGCACTTGCTTTGTGTTTATTTTCTGTGCACGAACAAGAGCACGGAAGCCTTGCAGCTCTTTCCCCGTCACTGCAGTATGGGTTATGTTTTGGACCAGTTGGCTGCAGCTGGTCAGCTTTCTCTTCTCCTTGTCTTTCCATCAGGCAGAAAGTTTGGAAGATAAGAAAGTGGCTAAAGCCCATCTCGGTCAGCTAGAGAAGTTGAAATCCAAGTGCGAGAAACTGGCGGAGGAATTAACCCAGAATGAAAATGAGAACAAGAAACTGAAGCTAAAATACCAGAGTCTGAAGGAGGAACTAGAAGCAAAGGTAAAAGAGTAAAGGAACTCTGATTTAGAGAGTTCCCGTTTAAGAATGTATTTTATGTATGCTCCTTAACAAACAGTACACTGGGTCCTTAGAAAGTGATATCGGTGCCATGGAAAAAGATAGTTCATTTGAATGCTCTGAGTTTTATCATTTCAGCCAACCACAGTCTAATACAGTTGTTTTAAATCTCTTACTAGGCCTTTCAATTACTAGGCTTTTCTTACTTACCTTCAGAGGCAAGGTTGAAGTTAGTTTAGAATTTGAAATTAAATATGTTTAAATTTAGTAATTTCAGGGTAGTCTCTTGCCTGCCTACCTCCCTGTCCTTTCTCTGTCCCCAACATTCCTCCTTCCCCTCCTCTTCCCCCTTTCCTTCCTCTTTTTCGTTCCCCTCCTTTTCCCACTTCCCTTCCTTCTCCCTCCTCCTCTTCTCTCTCCCTCCCTCCCTCCCTCCCTCCCTCCCTGTCTCTGTCTCTCTCTCCCTCTCCCTCCCTGTCTTTCCCTGTCTCTCTGTCTGTCTCTGTCTCTCTCTGTCTCTTTGTCTCTGTCTCTGTCTCTCTGTCTCTCTGTGTCTCTGTCTGTGTGTGTGTGTCTGTCTGTCTCTCTCTCTCTACCTCCCTCCCTCCCTCCTTCCCTGTCTCTGACTCTGTCTCTGTCTCTGTCTCTCTCTCCCTCTCCCTCCCTGTCTTTCCCTGTCTGTCTATCTCTGTCTGTCTCTGTCTGTCTCTGTCTCTTTGTCTCTGTCTTTCTCTGTCTCTCTCTGTGTCTCTGTCTGTGTGTGTGTGTCTGTCTGTCTCTCTCTCTCCCTCTCCCTCTCCGTCTCCATCTCCCTCTCCCTGTCTCCTCCCGTCTCAGCCTCCTGGGTGCCGGGATTCCAGGCTTGCGTGCTTACCGTGTTTACTGTCGTGCCCTGCTCTGCTTTGTTTGTCTCTACTACTGTACATGTTTAATGTATCCATAGTCAGTGTGTTGTTGCTGTGGATATGATGCTACCTTTCCCACAACTAAAATATTATCTGCAATATTGTGTTAAATATTTTCTTACCTGCATTTAAGAAACATTGCCAATGGGCTAGAGAGATAGCTCAGAGGTTAAGAATGTTTGGTGCTCTTCCGCAGGATCCTAGTTTGGTTCTTTTCACCCATATCAGCATACTCACAAACTACCTGTATCCCCTAGGACACCTAACACCTCTGACCTCCATAGACACCCACACATGTTACAGCACATCCATATGTCTAAACATATTTATAAAAAAATAAATCTTTGAAATATTGTTAAAAATGTAGTCAGTTGAAAATGATAAGTTCACTGTTCTCTATTTATCACGAGTGTGTCTTACCCGCTTCTGTTGGTGATGGTTCAGATGTGCATGCCACAGAGTCACAGAAATAGAACCAAGTTTGTAGAGTCAACGATGGAGTTATGTTGCTGTGTATTGAGCATGTACTCAGGCACGGTGCCCAGGCCAGGATACAGATGAGACACAGTTCTGTGACTGACCCTTTTACTTGGTAGAACTGTGTACACAGTATCCAGTTTTTGGAAGTGTTTGGCACCAGAGTGTTTCTGATTTTTGAATTTCTGAATTTTTGAGTAATTGCATGTACATAATTAGGTACCTTGAGAACAGGAGCAAAGTCCAAACACAAGAGTCATTCATTTTCTATAATTCTTACATGTAGAATCTGAAAGCAGTTTTGCATTCTTTTGTCTTAATGGTGTTTTGATTGCAAACTATTGCACGAGGTCAGCTTCTTGCTGTGCTCAAAAGTGTGAATTTAATTTCAGATTTTGAATTTTGGATTTGGAATACTCGATTTAGTCAAATTCTGTGTGTTCCAGTGCAGAGTGAAGATGGTCTTAATACTTTAAAATAAAGGACACATATGAAATATATTTTCCTTGGTGGTAGGAAATTAGTTGCAGGTTCCCCTCCAAAACAGGAAATCTTCACATACTCCAGTCCCTTGTAAAAATCTAGCATAGCGTATGCCCGGGATCTAAGTATAATCCTCTCATGTACTCTAAGTTATCTTTACATTATGTATAACACATAGGTGCATATGGTCATATACCAGTACTTAGGAAACAATGACAGGAAAAATATCTAGACATGTTTGTTGTGGATATATTTCTTTTCTGTTATTTTCTCTGTTGAATATGAATTGGAACCCATGAATCTGAAGGGCTTCATACAACACAGCTTGCATTATATTTAATATTTGTGGTATATATGTTTATATATTTTGATTAACTTCCTTAGTAAAGACTGGAATAAATTGTAATGTTGTTATATTGTACCCTACAGAGAGGGTTTTCTCTGTGAGAGGTAGCATTAGGAGGTTGGATAAATGAGTTTGAACTCTTTTTTTTTGGAGTTGTGTGTCTTTTTATAAGTTTCCTAAAACTCAAGCCTCTGTTTTGCTTGTAGAAGATTATAATAATACCTTTATTCCTTGTAAGAATTTATGAAAATGCATATAAAGTACTGGGTTCAGCATTTCATGTCTGATATATTAGTGGCATTATTAACTGGCATTATTGTTTTGTTTTTGCTAAGCTTCCAATACTTGCTGATTAATGATTCAACCAAGCAATCAACTTATCAGCATATACTAATAGACTGTGTCTTAGTAACTGTCTTAGGGTTATCAATACTGTGATGAAACACCACTACCACAAGCAACCTGGGGACTGGCTTACCCTTCCACATCACTGTTCATCATCCATGGGAGTCACGACAGGAACTCAAATAGGGCAAGAGGCTGGAGGCAGGAGCGGATACAGAAGCCATGGAGGAGTGCTGCTTACTGGCTTGCTCTTATGGCTTGTTCAACCTGCTCTCTTATAGAACCCAGGATACCAACCCAGGGATGGCATCACCCGATCTAGGCTCCCCATTAATTAGTAATTAAGAAGACACTGTACAGCAGGATCCTATGGAGCCATTCTTTCAGTTGAGGGTTCCTCCTTTCCAGTAGCTCTAGCTTCTGTTAAGGTGACATAAAACTAGTCAGCCCAGGTATTGCTCTGTTGTTGTGAAGAGAGACTGTGGCTGATGGAGTTTTAAAAAGAAAGCATTCAAGTAGGGGCTTGCTTATAGTTTTGGAGTAGATCAGTCGATGATCATCTTGACCGGGAGCAGGGCAGTACACAAGTCGGGCACTGGAGCATTGTCTGAGAGCTGACAGCCTGATCCTCAGGAAGGAGGCAGACAACTAGGCTGGACTAGGTATGTGCTTTTGAAACTTCAAAGCTCACTCCCAGTGACACATTTCTTCCAACGACTCCATATCTGCTTATATTTCCCAAAAGTTCACCAACTGGGGTCCAAGCGTCCAAACAAATGAGTAGCTAGGGGCCATTTTTATTCAAACCACAACACATTGCTGCTAATTTTCCCAGTGACATGATGATGATGAGGAGGAGAGGGAGGAGGGGGAAGAGGGGGAAAAGGAGTCATCTGCTTTCATTTAATAAAGCCATAGGATTTTGCTGATGAAAAGTTTAGAACTACAGTGTTGATCACTTGAAACCTGGTTCCCAGAGTTGATACTGTCTGACAGAACTGGCAGTCCAATCACAAGCGTTTGAAGGTGTAGTGTTAATGAGCTAGATGGATGGGCAGTTCTATGGCTATAGTTAGTTTTAGAAGAGAAGAATCACACTTGCTTATCTTTAAATGTCTAGGATAAGGCATAAAGCTCTGACACATGGTAGGTAAGAGGTAGGCACATGTATGTGCACATAATGCACGATGGTCAGAGGGGAAAACATAGTAACAATTATAAGACAACAAAAAAAATCTGTTGTTAGTGAAAGAAAGGGTAAGGACTCATAGCCTTTAAGTCACTGCTGGAGCGACACAGTGAGTTGACAAGTGTGGTTTCATGGTGTGGAGCAGAGTTACAGCGCATCCTTTGGCCATGTTATGACCCAAAGGGAAGCCTTTATGTAACAGCAGTGTTCTTGCTTATACATATTTAACATTAACATAAACATGTGGAAATTGTCACACACACGCACGCGCACACACACACACACACACACACACACACACACACGCGTTCACGTGGGTGCACACACCACATAAGCACACACATACTTTTTCGTGTGCACACACGCGCAGACATGCACACACATTTAAACACATTTTGAAATACCATTCTATATGTGTCCTTTACTTCTTGTCATAGCTATGGTAAGAAATGCCAAGACTGCATTAACATTCCCCTGAAGCATTAGTAACACTGGTGGCATTGATCAGCAGTGGAAGTTTGCTGGGGTTTTGCGTGCACTGTGTGACTGCCCTCTTACTGCATCTTAAGCACAGATTTAGTGGACATGCGTTGTAGTTTTCCTAACATCTGACTGTTACTTTGTCAAGTGTTATTTTCCATTGTCCATGACAAAGGGGACAAGTATTACATAACCCACAGAGGGCTTACACATACATTTCAGACTTTGTTAAGCTTCTTCCCAGGCAGAACACTTTTGAAATGTTACAGAATTAACTTTCTTTTATGTGTACTGCCATTAAAGTTTATTATTTCTTAAGCTTAAGTTTTATGGGAAAATTATTTCTTCCATTGTTCTAAAAGGATTTGTTGATGTTAATCTGATTCTGCTGGCATTTGTCTCAAAATTCTTAATAGTGGCCACTGTATCTGAGATATATTCCTATCAGATTCACTAGCATAAAATGTTGAAGTATGCAGATCTGTGTCTGATTTAATTTTAAAAATCATATTCTAGTAGGTAGAAGTAGATGAATGATGCTATTAGAGGTTTAAAAGTAATTGTGTAGATTGTGATGTATATTAAGATGGATTTTAATGTTCAACACACTCGTACAATATTTTCAAAATAATTGAGCACTTAAAATCCTGACAGTATTTAATAGATTATTTTAGTTATATTGTATGCATTGCCTTTTCCCTTAATTTGTACATTGTTAGCCATATTGTTAAATAACATATCCAGTAGTTGATGCAAATATATTTATCTTTTTGGTTGTGAGCCTAGCCTTTAATGTCTGAGCCATCTTTCCATCCGCAGATATATTTATAACCAATGAGAAAAATGGTGAAAACGTAGAAGATATGTTTAGATATTAAAACAAACATGAGAAGCACGTTTATTTTCAGTGTTAGTGATTTTCTTTACTGATTACTTTTATTTCAGCTATACAAGAAATTATATGTTTTTATAGTACACACACCCCCACACCGAGACACACACACAGACACACAGACACAGACACAGACACACACAGACACACAGACACACAGACACACACACACACACACACACACACACACCCCTCCCCACATACACACATTCTTGAGTATTCTAACTAGGATCATTAGATATACTTCTTCCTCGAGCTACCCATACTTAGAGGAAGCAAGTGGTCCTGACCACCATTATTTCACCTTTCTCCTTTAAAGTCCTTCAGGCTTGTCAGTCTTATGTATCACAAAGGCTATGTGCTAGCATCGTTCAGTTTCTTAGGCAGCAATGGACTTTAGGCAAAGCTTGTATTACCTAAAAGATTATAGGACCCCGCCTGAAGACTGAGTTAGCTTGCCCAATGTCTCCTTTGGAAGTAGGAGGCATGTGACCAATCCTGTTCTTGCCATTCTATGAGACTCAGTAGGAAACTTCTCTGGTCTGTTTACAGATGTTAGAGTTTATCTGAGATGCTTAGCTATATAAAGGAATACTTGCTTATTTTAGTAGCTGTCCTCAGTTGTCTTTAGAGGAGCATGGTTTGCTTTATATCTTTAAGGGGATGAGATTAACATCAATGAAACGGTCAGGAAATGCTCGGCAATCACAAGTGAACCATCCAAGGAATAGGAATATATGCTTGGTGCATCGTGATTTATAGAGGTGTGCTTTTGTTCCTTCGAAATGCTTTCTTTAAACCACTTATAAAGTAAGGCTTGTCTATGTTGGACAAAACTGTGAGGGTAATTTTCTTATAGGAGTGGGACCTGCCAATGATTCCTGCCATTCTATTTGTGAGTGTTTTCAGTGTTGGGCTTTAAAACTGAACAAAACATCACAGCTTACCTGGCAGTGGATACAGACAGTGAAGATGGAGGATGAGACAGACTTTTGCGCATTTTCTCCTTTATTTAGTATCAGGAAAATGAATTATGTTTGTGCCTTTTCATTGAATTTGTGGCTACATTCAGCTGTTTTATGTTTTCCTTTGACATGTTTCAGAATGGAAATATTTATTGATTTTTGTTATAAAACCCTACTTAAAACCTGAAATATACCTATAAAATGTTGCTGTGAAGTCAGAGGTGAAAGAGTATGTCAGGTTTCTGTGCTTTGGAGATGTAAAGAGGATAGATGTTAGTTAGTGCTCTCACAACAACGATGATAGCCACTGAGGTAACGCATTTCTCAGTTTGATTTAATCAGTCCGCAATGTGTGTACACTGCATTAAATGTGTTATACACAATAAAAACATTCAGTATTATCTGTCAGTTAAAAAACTGTAGTTTGTTTCTATTTAGACATCTGCTTATGATTGCAGTGTTTTGATTTTGGAAAATATTTGAGTACGAGATGTGTGTGCAGTACTCACTACTTGGCAAAAATCACGTCCTCCTACTTTTGGCTCAGCTGCTGGATGGGAGTAGGGAGACGCTCATGACTTCAAAGTTTTCTAGAGGAATGAGAATGAGGGAGATCATGTGAGCTTTTCCTGACTGCCAGCATTTCTTGTCTCATGCCTTGGGCTCCTTTAAGAGCACCATTTTCTTTCTTTGGTGATTTAAGTATTTTTGAAATTTTGTATTTTGTAAGCTGTGTTAGTAGGAAAATAGCTATAGTCATCACTTGTTAACTGAATAACATCTTATGCCCAAGACTAAATCAGTAGTTCTCAACTTGTGGGTCACAGCCTCTTTGGGGTCACATATCAGCTATCCTGCATATCAGATATTTTCATTAAGATTCATAATATTAGCAAAATTACAGTTGTAAAAGGGTTGTAGAAAAATAATTTTGTGACCGGGGGTCACCAGAGCGTGAGGAATTATGTTAAAGGGTCGCAGTATTAGGAAGGTTGAGAACCATTGTTTTAAGTAGATTTGAAGGAATTTCTGTTAGATTCCTGTCTTTCTAAAAACAGCAAGCTCAAGTGACAATGGTAGAAATGAAAGAGAAACAAAATACTTTTCAATGGTCAGTAATTAAATTATTTGTCATTCGTTATTTGAATAATCTACATTTAACTGAGTAATTTATTTCAAAGTAGCATTTGACTTTGGCAGAGAATTGACCTACCCAACACTTGGATGACTTATGTCAGTTATTGAGAAAAAAAGACCAGGATGCAGAAGTGAGGTGAGCATTCACTGTTAAGGCCAAGGCTGCGCTTACCCGTGCAGCTGTGGCTGAGAACTGAAGGGAATCAGGGTGCACAGAACCAGCAGCCTTTGTGTCTGACTTAGAACACAGGTGTTGGACCTGTTCTCAGGCGCTGTTCCACTGCAATGTCTTCTATACCAATAGTTTCCTCAGAGGTGTGTGTGTGTGTGTGTGTGTGTGTGTGTGTGTGCGTGCGTGTGTCCATGTAGCCCAGATGTTGGGTATCTGCTTCAATTGTTCTCCACCTTATTTCTTTTTAATTGTGTCTTCCCTTGACTGATGTAGAACCCATTGATCTGTCTAGAATGCCAGTCAGCAAGCCCCAGGAATCTTTGGTTGTTGTGTTTTAGAGACTGGGTCTCTTCTCTGTAGTCCTGTAACTCACTATGTAGACCAGGCTGGGCTAGAACTCATAGAAATCCATCTGCCCGTGTTCTCCATTCGCTGGATTAAAGGTCTGCACGCCATCATGCCTGCTCCAAGAGTCTTCTTGTCTTCATCTTCCTGTGCTGGGGTTCCAGTGGCATGCTGCCACACCTGGAGTTTATCCATGGGTGCTGTTGTCTGAGCTCCTTGCTGTGTTCTTGCATGATTGGGACCTGCTATCCTTGGCACCTAAGGGGCAACATTAAGAAAATTCTTGCGCTCAGAGAACAAACATTTACTCACCCAGCCACCTCTTGAACCCCACAGAGGCTGATTCTAAACGTATGGAAGTCCAAGTTTGCCAGCTGTATTAGTTCTTGATTTGGTTGGAAAGCCTGCCACTTCAGTTCATGGGTGATAATTTCAGGCATGGAGAGGAAAGCAAACATGTTGGGCATGTCCCACTTAAATCCTGTTCAGCAAGTCGTTTTATCCCTTGCAGTTGCTTCTGATTCCTACAATAAATATTAGGCCAAGTAATCCTGTGTATGATCGGTATGGTATACAAACCAGCACCATATGAAGATTTCTCTTCACACCCCTTTCAGCGATTGCTTGGATGTTACTTAGGCCTTTCTGACCTTGGTTGACCCTTTAAGAGAACATAAAATGGCTGCCCATGCTTGTTTCTATTAACTTTTTCTATTACTGCTAAGTAAAGTGCTCGTTGACTCGTCATTTTCTTGTTAGATGATGACCTAGTCATGTTCTTCAGATTTTAGTCATCACTAGGAGGAGATAATTTTTGTTGTACACATTAGCTATGAGATTTGGTGATTCACTTCCACCTCTCCCCCTTTGTCTTTTATGAGAAGTAGTACTTTCAGGGAACAGGGAGGGGAAGAGATCGTGGTTTGTAAGACATGCCTAAGTGTTCAAATATTATTCTTTGAGATACCTTGTAACTCTTTTCTTCTGAAAATTAAGCAGCACTCATTCTGAGTGCGTTATTTAAAACTCCATTTGTTTGTTTTCTTGTCCATATTCAGAAGTCGAAATGCATCAGGAGTACATGACTTTTAAATATCAAATATTATTTCTGTTTCTAGACTTTTAGCTTGAGAGAAGTACGTACTAATCACAGAATGATCCTCATAACAAAGGCATAAAGTACCCCCTAGAAGGTATTCTCTTTTCTAACTGTGAATATTAATTTTTAGGAATATAGCCAATGCATGCTCCACCCCCTTTTGATTATGCTGGTAGTGATCTTTGTATTGCTCAATACTGTCTTAGAAGAGGGTGCTAAAAGGCCCGAGCCAAGAATAATTTTCCTTAAATGGGGGTTGAAAGTTTAAGTTTGAATTTCTACTTTCTTGCTTGTTTTCTGGATAACTTTTTAAGCCTGTTGAAGTCAATGTTGTGGGTGGGGGCGATTCCCACCTGGGATTTAAAATGCACCAGGTCAGACAGACTGCGTTCTGGTGTGCGGTCTGCCTTCTGTGAGCTCTGCTGTTTGGCTTAGCATCTCAGGCTAACTCTTGGTGCACTGTTGATTGTAGCCTCTCCCACCCCTAAGAGGAAACGATGCAGAGCATCTTCACAGAAGAGAAGGAACTGGGTGGATGTCTATGTAGCCCACAATGTTGCATTTTTGTTTTAGAACATCAATCTTTTAGTAGAATTCCAGTGTTCGTTCTTTTGCTTGTTCAAATAGCCACAAAAAAGCCACATGCCCTCATGAGAGTTCAAAATTAATTAGTGACAAAGCACCCTAAAGAAACTTTTTGAAAGACAAGAAGTTATTTGGCTTCAAAGGATTTGTTTCCTCACTCCTTGCCGGTGTTTTTGCATGATTGGGATCTGTTATTCTTGGGACCTGCGAATGCTTCACTCCTTCTTTAAAAGGGAAACAAGAATACCCTTGGCAGGGAATAGGGAGGCAAAGTGTAGAACAGAGGCAGAAGGAACACCCATTCAGAGCCTGCCCCACATGTGGCCCATACATATACAGCCACCAAACTACATAAGATGGATGAAGCAAAGAAGTGCAGGCTGACAGGAACCTGATGTAGATCTCTCCTGAGAGACACAGCCAGAATACAGCAAATACATAGGCAAATGCCATCAGCAAACCACTGAACTGAGAACGGGACCCCCGATGAAGGAATCAGAGAAAAGACTGAAAGAGCTTGAAGGGGCTCGAGACCCCATATGAACAACAATGCCAAGCAACCAGAGCTCCCAGGGACTAAGCCACTACCCAAAGACTATACATGGAATGACCCTGGACTCTGACCTCATAGGTAGCAATGAATAGCCTAGTAAAAGCACCAGTGGAAGGGGAAGCCCTTGGTCCTGCCAAGACTGAACCTCCAGTGAATGTGATTGTTGGGGAGGGTGGTAATGGGGGGAGGATGGGGATGGGAACACCCATATAGAAGGAGAGGGGGAGAGTTGGCATGGAAACCGGGAAAGGGAATAACAATTGAAATGTAAATAAGAAATACCCAAGTTAATAAAGATGGAGAAAAAAAAAGAAATGCTTGCAAAGAAATAGAAAATAATTTGTTAATTGATTAGTATTTAAGCTATTCTGTTAGGCAACAAAGGGAAGTAACATTTTTGGCTTAAAGGAGCTCAGATTGGTTAGGAGGCCGACACAGGATGCACAGGATGGCAAATCGTATAATATGATGTCATATGAAATGTCACAGAAATGGCCCGTGTCCCTGGTTGAAGCCTGAGGCTGTCTGTTATTACCGTGATGACTGTGTGGATGAAGAAGCTGCATGAGGGTAGACTTCGTGCTGTTCAGGAATTCTTCCGTCCGTCTGCGTTTCTTAGTACTGTTGCTCTCAAGTTTGTATTATGAAGTTATGCCTTATTTCCTGAGTTGCTATCGCTTTTCTATTTAATTTGTTATTATTGTATGTCTTTCTGTGTGTACATGATGTGTGTACATGTGGTTCATGTGTCATGGTGGATGTGTGTATGTAGGTCAGAGGGTAACTTTGTAAAGTCTGTTCTCTCCTTTTCTAGGGATTTGACTTAGGTTTCCTCAGTAAGTTCTTTTGCTCACTAAGCCACCTCACTGGATTTTTTTCCTTTTTTTTTTAAATATCTACATACATATATATAGCTATACTTTGAATTTGCAGTATTTACTATTATGTAATATATGTGTTCAATTAGTTTTGAACAAAATGGCTATGATGTGATAAGCGGTAGAAAGGTTTCCAAAAAATAATTTACTTTTGCTTTGCTAAATTTGTTTTTACAATTCTAATACAACCAGTGTCTTTCTCTACATGGTGGCATTTCGTAGCATGCTTTAGCTTCTTGCCACCAGTGTCATAGGTAATACGAGCCCTTTTTAGAGAGTCAGGTAGATAGACAGGTCCAATTTTGGTTCAGGAGTGTTTTATCATTTGCTGTGCACTGTCTGGTTTTACTGCTAGTGTCAGCTGTTTCCCTGAGTACCAGAATATTCCTCATCACAGCGTCCTGGCTGATATGTGTGGCTCTAGCTTAATAAGCCATACTCCCAATAAATTTTAATTAAATCTTACTGGCTTTCGTTTCACTCTTTAGTAGTGTATGGTTCCCCGTTTTCTACTTGTTATCTCTCCTCCACCAACGTTGTCGTAAAGATGGTCTTAGGATGGAAGAAATTCACACTTGCTTATTGAAGTTAATTTCCAGCTGAAGACAGTGGCTACTTTTGAAAATTAATCATTGACTTAGGCCATGAGATACTTTATTTAAAATTTGTTTTGTTAAAGTGTGAAAATTATTTTTAATTTCATGCTACAAATATATTGCAAACAAAATGACAGTTTTGAAATTCTTAAGATACTGAAGGTATTTCTCAAACTTTTATAAATGGGTGGCGTTCTGTATACCAGGGCGAACTCAGGGTGTACCCAGGGCCTTGCATATGATAGACATTATGTACCATAATCTACCATCGAGCTATTGCCTCTGTTATCCCCTCCCTCCCTCCCCCTTCCCTCCCTCCCCCTCCCTCCCTCCCTCCTTCCCTCCCTCCCTTAATTTCTTTCTCTCTTTGAAGCTATTTCTCACTATGTAGCTCTGGCTGAACTGGAACTCACTAGGTGGATCAGGCTGGCCTGGAACTCCCAGAGTCCGTCTGCCTCTTTCCCTGGAGTGCTGTGAGTAAAGGCATGTACTACCACACTCAGCTTGTTAGAGTTCTTTAAAAATATTTCTTGTTTTTTATATTTTGAGAGAAAGTATCTCTAATTTTCTCTCCCTGGCTTTGGATTGTAATGTAGACAGGACAGGAGTTCAACTTTTGATTCTGGCCTCAGTCTTCAAGTCCCTGAGGTTACAGGTCTGAGTCACTGTGCCTGTCCATGTTGGGAGATCCTGCTATTAATATTAAGGTTGGCTTTTATCATGATCGGACAGCTTCCCGAGCTTTGCGCAGAATGGAGGAATCCCTTTCCAGTGGGGCTTCCTCTTCTACGTCATCCGCCTGATCTTATCTGGGGAGTATGACCCCACATCCTCTACTTAAGAAATGTCACATAGTCCCTGGTGAATTTACAGGTTCAACTTCCTTTCATCAAAGCAGAACCTGCCAGGCCAGCACCCGGATCATGTCTCCATGCAAATAAGGCATTCCTCCTGAAAACTCTTTCCTACTCTCCAAGGCTTATATAGCCCTTGTTCACCCTGAATGGTGTGCGTATGTGTGTGAGCTGTCTGATAGAGCTGTAACAGTAAAATCCTTAGAGAAACACCCCCACCGCTACCCTCTCTCCCAGCACTCCCAGCCCGGCCGAGATCCCGCGGCGCCCACCTGTGTCCTGGGCTCCACTTCGTCCTTTCCAGCCCAGTGTACAATGTCACCTGGACACACCGAAGGAGAAGCGGGGCGTGGAACCACATGTCAAGAGATAGCATTTTGGTCATATTCTTTTATTTTTGAAGTTGTTATATTTTTATTAAAGTTGTGTTTCTTTACAATCGTCAAACCCTGGAAAAAGTAAGTGTTCTGGGGCATAAGGAGTGTGTTCAAATCTGAATCTATAATTGCAGTAATGGAGCTCCACTGGCACAATCGGTTAGTGTGCGGTACTTAGAATTCAGTACTATGTCTTGATCCTTGAATTATAAATTAATGGGCTTTTCCCGTCCCTCCCTCCCACCCTCCCTCTCTCCCGCCCTCCCTCCCACCCTCCCTCTCTCCCTCTGTGTATATATGTTTGTGTGTGTGTGTGTGTGTGTGTGTGTGTGTGTGTGTGTGTGTGTGTATGCATGTGTTTTAACATGGACTTGTAAGAAGTTCAGTTTGAGTATTCCCTTTAGACATGCATATCATTAGTATAAACTTTTCTTGTCTTAAAAAAATGGACATTTCCTGTAACCTTTACTGTCGTAGCAATAGAATTCTGCCTTGCCATTGTGTGATTAGCACAATTTTAAAGGTTAAATTAGTCAGATGACTTCTATCGATAGGTAAGTATATTTCTTATGGAGGGGAATCGTCCCTCAGAGTTTGAGAGACTACACATGCTCAATGTGTTTTTGGTTTTGTGGCAGGCTGTTTTGAATATGCCATCAGGTCTTTATTTTCTTTCCCCGGTCCATCCCTTTTAGTTTAGAAAGTTATTTACAATAGTGGAAAGAAACTCAAGGCCTTGTACACTGAGTTGCATCTCTAGCTGCCTTTTTCTTCTTCAATTTTAGTTTGAGACAGGATCTCATGTCTTAACTGAGGCAGATGTTGAACTAGCAAATCTCCTGCCTCAGGCTCCTGAGTGTCTGTAATTACTGTAGTGCGCTACCACACTTGATCATGTTTTCATTTGTTCTGAGGACTGTACAGGATTTAAGGCATGAGATGCTCTTTCTAGTTAAGATTCCATCAGTTCCGAGGCTGCCAGCTGATAACTTGTGTGACTTCTTTGCACACTCTTGATGTCACTGGCAGTTACTCTGCCTTTCTAGCATTTTGAGAATGGGACATTTGCCTGGATTTCTGAGGATTCATTTATGAGCTCTCAGCTCTGGGACTCTAGTCACATTATTGACACTGTCTTGGCTTGGTTGCCTGATTCGTAAAATGAAGAGTGGCGTTAGTTCTCTAGGATTCTTAGTCACTTGGCCACTTAGTTACTTAGCAAGAATATCACCTTCTTAGCGAGCTGCATCCATCTCTACTCTGTAGGAAAGCCCTGGCCGACCCCAGATGTCTGCTCTTGGCCCTGAAACAGTGAAGTTAGATGTTGAATACCAGATTTCTAAGTACTTTCTGAAACACTTTATTTTTCTAAAACACTGTATTTTTACTTTTGTTCTTTAAAAAATATGGTAATATTTTTGTAGGACGACAGGATATAGCTCTTTCTGAATTTGCCAGAATATCTTGGAATGGCAGAATAATAGCCAAACAGTGTTACCTAATTTTATAAACCCACATACCTCTGACAGAATGATTGAACTAACTTGTAATCAGTTTCTTGTCCCACCCTTTCTCAGACTTTGCTCTGCCCTCCCAAGGTATAAAATGTCCAATATAACATTTGGGGGAAGAGCTAAATCATTGTGTAGTACAAAGCAGTGTTCACACATTTCCAACTTTGAAAAATGGGGCAGAATAGAAGTGATAGATT